>NC_137206.1:7386999-7461999 GCF_960531495.2 Zeus faber | reverse complement strand
CATCCAGAGCTCCCAGGTCGTCTGGGACAGGCCAGAGTCAAAACTAGACCTGGAGAAGCGGCGTTCCGTTGTTTTTTTTTTTTATGCGCCACCTTTCTGGAGCAAACTGTGGGGAAGCTGCAGGTCTGCTGCGACTATTTTCTCTTATTTTATGTGAAGCCCTTTCAGTTGCCTTGTTGACATGTGCTTTATAAATAAACGTGCCTAGTTAAGGAAGTCCGATGGTGACTACATCTGTGTACTCCGTCGTAGCCTGCGTCTGCGCGTGGCGCCGTCTTGGCGACGCCGCGATTGTTGATCACAAACTCCGTCCATAACACTGAACCGCCGATCTGGATGAAACTGAAACTACGTCACGCGGGAACTGGTCCAAATGCGAATGTCATTCAGATTGCGTGCGGGTCCGTCCGATCCATGACACCCACAAAGCTCCGACGTCCGCCACATCTGCACGTGCCGCCATGTTGGCGAGGTCCTGATTATCGACCAATCACGAGGCTGCATGTCGGGACTGCCCCTAATTCATATTTTATTCATTCATTCAATTCAATCACTTATTTTATCTTGTCTGTGAGTGCAGTGGATCCATGACATCCACACACTACCGACGTCAGTTTTTCATTTACAAAAACAATAGGGTACTCCTTCAGGGAGTATAATAATAATAATGATGAATAATATTAATGATTAATAATAAAGTATTAATAATTATTATTATTTAATGATCATAACTTTATTTGTGTAGCACCTTTCATAAAAAACATGCAGCTCAAATTCTTTCTTTCATTCAGGAATTTATAATTAACAGTAATTAAAATATTTCAAGGGAATGAATAGTACATTTAAGAAAGACAGACAAATAAATAAAATAAAATAATTGAACAGATACATTAAACACTGCATGTGTAGCTCTATATGAACTGCATTTTGAGATCTTTCCTGGAAAGCATATTAAATAGATTGGAACTGAATTCCTTTACATGTGCACTGACTTTGGGTTTCTTCGTCCACCAGGTGTCCATGTGGATACAGCTGCAAATTCCTAAAGTTGAAGATGGCAACAACTTTGGAGTGGCTGTACAGGTAAATGACCGGCACTGGTTTCCTTGGGAGCAAAAGAATGAACGTGAGAGACACAGATTTTAGATTTCCCATTGAATTTAATTTTCAGGTTCTGTTCAATTAGAACGCTCCCAGTTGCTAGTTCCCTGTGAGGTTAGGTTGCTGTTTGTGATTCGCTGGATGAAAAGTGTGTAAGTGCCCCAGTAGCACAGTGAATACAGTGCAAGGTTGTTTTAGTTCCGCTTTTGACGCAGTTCCCCAAAAAGCTCCTCCACCGCCTCGTGGTTGTGTGCTGCGTCATGTTAGTTTCAGTTTAAGTGGGATGGGCCTGGAGAGGTGAAAACTTGGGTTGAAATGGTGAGGAGCTCACAGAACTTTCCTTTTTTCGTTCCGTGTGGAAATCGAAAAGAAAAGCGTTTTAAATAAAAGACAAACGGCCCGCAGACTGTATACAACAAGTAGAGTTTAATTCAGAAGCGAGGTAGTTTCAGTTAGTTTTGAGGGAGGGTTTTATTATTATTTTTCTTTGTTTTAATCAATAAATCAGATTTTCTTTTTCCTTCAATGATCCACATACACATTGTGTGTAGTTGTACATTGTCACAGGGTTGTTGGTGGTAATTTGTGCCATGATGCAGTATTGCTTGCTTACTATATAACTTAGTTTTACTATATTACCATTTGCCTTACTATATTACTATTAGTCTTATTTATTAACTATTAGTCTTACCTATTAGTCTTACCTATTTACTATTAGTCTTACTTATTAACTATTAGTCTTACCTATTTACTATTAGTCTTACTTATTAACTATTAGTCTTACCTATTAACTATTAGTCTTACTTATTAACTATTAGTCTTACTTATTAACTATCAGTCTTACCTAGTAACTATTAGTCTTACCTAGTAACTATTAGTCTTACTTAGTAATTATTAGTCTTACTTATTAACTGTTAGTCTTACCTATTAGACTTACCTATTTACTATTCGTCTTACTTATTAACTATTAGTCTTACTTATTAACTTAGTTTTACTATATAACAATTCGTTTTACTATATAACTTAGTTTTTACTATATAACTATTGATCTTACTTATTTACTATTAGTCTAACTATATAACTATTAGTCTTACTTATTAACTATTAGTCTTATTATATAACTATAAGTCTTATTAACTACTAGTCTTACTATATAACTATTAGTCTTACTTATCAACCATAAGTCTCTTATTAACTTGGGAGAGTTGATAGCTTGGCCTCATGTTGCTTCTCGTTACAGGAGAAAGTCTTTGAGCTGCTGACCAGCACACGCACCAAGATCGAGGCGTTCCAAACGCAGATTTCAAAGTAAGAAACGCACGCTCCCTGTCACTTTAGGGTTTAATTCCAAACCAATTTCCGATTCGGTGTGATGAATGATTATTTGTTCTGTCCGACAGATACTACAGCGAGCGAGGCGATGCCGTGGCCAAAGCCGCCAAACAGCCCCATGTGGTCAGTTTCCCTTCGGTCTCGCGGTGAAAAGTTCTCTCTTTTTTTGGGGAGGTTCCGCTCTTTACGAGCGACCGCAAAAACAGTGGTTAAACTTTCAAAGACTCTTTTGTCCGTTTGATTCTTGACTTAATGTGCATGCTCGTCTCACACGCTCGGTTTCTCTCCTTTCGTTCCTTACTGCGGTCGCTGAGTCGCAAACGAACGACTCTTTCAGAGTTAGGCTCCCAGCCCCGGAGTCGTTTAAAATATTTGTTCGCTGTGAACGAATCGTTGGCGAGTCTCGCATCAGTTCTTTGGTCTGTATGTGTGCTTTGTGTGATTTGTCTACGTGCACGTATCTGCAGGCACGAGTAAGCTGCACGGTACATAATTATTTACTTCAACTGCTGTGCGTGTGTGTCGGCTTGTCCCACCATATCTCACCAAAATTAGCGATGGTTGTTGAAATAATTGTCGGAATTTTCCTGTGCTAACTAAGCGCTCTTTATGTGTAAATCCGGTTTAAACATGTGGATAGGCACATGCGTCTATATCTGTGATGTGTATTTTCCGTTCTGCCTGTCTGCCCCGTCTGGCCCTCACTCCTCTCATCCTTGTCTTGTAGGGAGACTTCAGACAGCTGGTCCACGAGCTGGACCAGTACCAGTACCGTGAGCTCCGCCTTCTGGTGCTCGAGATCCGCAACACATACGTAAGAGGACTTTTCCGTACGGAATAGTCATACAGCCTCGAGATTATATCGAGTTTGAGATTTTACCGTCTATTCCTGGTATATACTGTACGTCTATCTTGAGAGTATATATATTCCTAAAACAAGGTTGCAAATGCCTTTCAATCTGCTTGCGATCCAACAGCCGTGTCTGGGTAATTGCGGTTCACCCTCAGGCTAAAACCATGGTTATCCTGGTCAGTGAACAGGACTTGGCACGGCACGTGGCACGTTACCCTATTCCATCATTCTTTTTTTTTTTTCCTTCTCTGCAGGCCGTGCTGTTCGACATCATTAACAAGAACTATGACAAGATCAAGAAGCCGAGGGGAGACTGCAAGGCTCTTATTTACTGAGAGCGACTCCTGTCTGCCCTGGCAACACAAGCTCTTACCCCTGACACATTTGGTATTTTGTGATGCCCTTCAAGTAACAATCCGGAAACATTACACCACCCTCGTCAGTGTTTTCAGTTTAGCCTCCTCTGTGACTATTCGTATATTTTTTCATTTGTGTCAGATTACACAATAAAGCAGCGTTATTACCATGGTATTGCCTGAAAATCGTTCTGGTCATGTCTCTACAAAAGTAAGAATCATGTCTCAACATTTGTTTCACACAAAAACACATTAACAAAGGAGTATCTGTTAACTTCCATTTCTAAATCCAATCATCTTAACAGATTAAAAAGTACTCCTGGTTCATGAAGGCCATCGCTGAATTCACAAAACACCACTTCTTCTGCTCTCACTTTTTCCCGTGGTCTGTTTGCGGTGCCACAAGTGGCGGAGTCTCACGGGGCACCCCTTGCGCGCAATTTAAGGCTTTTCCCTGTAGCAGCCAATCAGAGCGGCACAAATACACCACCAGAAAGCTGGCGTATTTTCCCTGGGCGTATTATTTAACAAGAACATGTTAAGAACATGTTCTTTTGGTTATCATTGGCACAATTTAGCAGACATAAATCCATTGTAGTACACCTTCCATAGTTCGTCGGAGGGTGTCAATTCCAGGGGTGAACCAACAATGGGGTGCTGTGACATTAGCTATTTAGCATTAAAATCTGCGCCAGAGCACCCAGTTTTTTTCTAGCTTGCAGCACAACTTCGATATCTCGCACATGCAGTGACAGCGCCCAGTCTGCAAATCACTGCTGTGGACCTGGTGACACAGATGGCTGGCCCTCGCCAGTACCTGGAGAATACTGCAGAGCATGGACATTGAGAAGGAGAGCTCTCCAGAGCCTCCTTACATCATTGAGGCATGTCCTCTTGTTGACCTGCCACCTTTGAGTGAACCATCCCTCAACAGTCCGAATAGGTCGCAACTGGAAAGCAAAGGAACGGGTAAACAAGGCCATCAGCAGACTGAAACACCAGGAAGTGGTTGGCAGGATCCAAACAGGAAAGGCTGGTCTTGGGTGGGGTGTGGCACATTGGCTCTGGTGATCGGCCACCAGAAGGTATCTCAGAAGCGGTCAGGATGGAAGAGGAGAGGGAAAAAAAGAACAGAAACCTAACCATCTATTACGCTCAGTTTCCATGTCATATTGAACGTTATACTACAATTATAATGCAAGTACTGAAGTAGTTAAGCATTGGTTATTTAATTTATTCAGTGTAGCTTATCCTCTGCAGAGTCCTGTCTTTGGCTCCTCACTTTTTTGGCCCACTTGGGCCTGGTGGAGCCAGGTACCCCGATCTTGCTCAGTACCTCAGCCTTGCTCAGGCTTTCGAATGAGCCTGGATTCTGGTTATTTTTCAACAGGACACAAAGCCAAGCGTGCGATCCATCCTTGTTTTCCATTACCTTAGAGCAGGAGCCTGGGACCTGCCTCAAGGAGATCCTAACACCAATGTGCTGTGCGTGACCAGGGATCCGATGTGAGGTCTGGACTGAAGGGTTTCCCACCCGATTATTGATGTCCATCGCCTATGAAAGTGTTTTGGTTGGTTTTGAAATAAAATGCTCCCATCCTGGTCCCGAGCTGTTGGCCGCCACTGCCGAAGCTCAGTCTGTTCCTGGTCCTGAGCAGTCAGCTGCCCCGCAGAGGCTCCATCCGTTCCTGGTCCTTGACATGCCCAGTCAGCCTTCTCCGTCAACATCAGGCAAGTTGGCCTTCTTCACCAACCCCCAGCCTCTGGGCCGCCCTTCGAAGTGGTTCCGTCTATGTTGTCGACCTCCCAAGCGACACCGCCTACATGGTCGACCTCCGGGGCAGCTGCGCTCATCTGTCCCGGAGTCAGGTTGACCTCCTGAACGGTCTCGCTCACTTACCCTGCACCCGGGTGGCCCTCCGGAACGACTCCACCTACCTGCCCTGTTTGGTGGTGTGGGTTTCCAGCGCAGTGGGTCATCCGCCTGCGGGGTTTGTTTTGACCCCTGAAGCCTGCCTACAGATCCCCTCTATCCCCCCTGCTCAGCTTGGAGGGACATTTGGGAGCCGTCCTTGGGGAGGGGGGGGGTGTACTGTCATGATTTTGCCCTGTGTTTGTTATAAGTTTAAAATCTGTTTCTTGTTATCCTGCTCTCCATGGTGTATGTAGTCTTGTGTTCCACCTGTTCTGGTCTCTCTTTTGCTCTCTCCAGGTCCTGTGTTCCTTTGTTTGTCCTGCAGATGTCCTCTGTTGTTTCCCCCTCAGCTATGTTCCGTCTGTTGTCTTCCCTTGTCATTCCTTGTCGATCATAAATTCCCTGAGTGCTGTTGCCTGTATGCCCTGCAATGTGTTAAGCTCTTTCGTAAAGGATACGGTCATGACCAAAGAGGTCCAGACCTGGGCCAGTGAAAAGTCTGTATTTCTGGACGATGTTTCTACCTGCTCTGGCCTCAAAAACGTGGAAGAAAAAAACACTGGAACTGAACTGAGCCCAATGCAAAAAAGTTAATTGTGTATCTGAGCCTCAAGTACAACATAAACAGTGAGAGGGGCTCCGGAGCCCAACAAACTAACCCATCTTTTGGACTTCCTTATATACCCAAGATGTTCTCTTCTCCAATTACATGTTCTGCCCCTTTCATCGCCGGGAACCAATCGTAGTCTTGTTACTAGGGATTTCTTCCCTGCTTCATTCAGTGCAGGGAACCAATCATAGTCTTGGCGGTATGTCCCAGGAAAACCAATCAGCCTTGCGGGGTGTGAACCAGTCGCAGTGTTGTTACTGGGCATTTTCTCATTTTGGGGGTGGTTCCTAAAGAACCAATCACAGTCTTGGTAGGGTGTGAACCAATCACGGTCCTGTTAGCAGGGAGCTAACAGCTTTTTTTTTTTTTGTTCCTGGAACATCCACACCATATATAGGCATATGACCGTGGCCCGTTTCTTTGTTTCAACTGTATTTGGCCGGTATTCTATTTAGGCCTGTTTCTGTCGAAGACTTAAGTTCTTTCTGTTATTTTATTACCTCTTTTTTGGGTTTTAAAGCATACGTTTTTAAAAGTTTTTTTTAATACATACACCTTGAATTTGGTGGTTTAGTATAACATGTAGTGTTACTGTTGTGATGTTACTTTTCATGTTGGGGTTAATAATTAACCACAAAAAAACACTGTTCGAGCATTTCAGGCTTAAGTCTCTCTGCATTTGGGACATTAAACAAATTCAATGAGAAAATACTTTTTATTTAACAATGTAAAGAGAGCCTCTGTTTGCACTATACTGTATGTGTAATACAACACCATATGTGATCCTGAAAAGATTAAGTGTTCTTGGTCATTACATTCTTTGATCATTACATTACATGTTTACCCAAAGTAACTTAGTACATCAGTCAGGAATATAACAAACATGTATTGTTTTTTTTATATTTATTCGTCCAAAGCGGCACTGTGATATTGATCTGCAGAAAACATTAGGATACTTGGAAGTCCAAAATGAACAGAGCATTAAAAGCTGTTAACTTACAGAAGCATTCACTGCGCATCTTTTTCTACAGAATAATTAACGCCTGGACCTGTACACGGACCAGTTGTGCACCAGTCCAAAAGCTTTTCCCCTCAGGCCTCCGGCTCCTTGCGCTTTGGGGAGAACAGAGCAGCGAGGGGCTGCCTTCTCCGCATGCGGGCCTGCGGATTTTTCTCTTCCTTGATGTAACCTAGGAGCAAAATACAACAAGAAAATAACAAACAATTAAGAGTTGGCTAAGCTCTACAGTGTGGTTTCACAGATGGGGTTTAATCTAAATCAGGACTTAAATAATCCTACTTAAATTAATCCAGAATCTCAAAATGCCTTTCTGAGATGTTTCTTTATTTGGGATGAATTACTTCTAGACTATTTAGTATTTTAATATTGCTGGTGGAATTTCCCCCTTTTAAAATTGGACAACTTCCTTCATTTTTCACTTTGTGTGAACTCGGGCCCAGCTCCCGTCCAGATGTACCTCTCTCAATGCAGGTCTGCGTGGAGGGGAAGCCGACCTCCCAGAAGTTCTCAGGAGTGCTGGGTGGAATGTAGAGGAAGCGGTGCCTGGAGCATGCAGACAGCTTTTTCCGTCTTTCCTCTTCGGGCAGGTGGGCGTAATACTGAAATAAAAACATAAAAAAATATTGCAACCAACAGTAATAAGTGGGATGGTTATCGCGCTTGCCGACGCCAAACGGAGAATACTCACAATGTCACACTCCTTGCATGTGCTGCCTTTCAGTTTCCTCCGCTCATCTTTCTTGCGAACCACCGCCACATGTGCAAACGTCGGGTTTCTGATAACGGAGAGAGAAGTGAGGTCTGACTGAATGCAAGTTCAACTCATCTCCCCAATCGACCTTTGATGAACCAGTCGAGGTGTCACTGTGACGGGGCCGTTTTAAGGCAATTCACATCAACAGTTTAGTCATTCATCCATTATTAAACTATCAATTACGGATAGTACTCAGTAATGCGAAAGAAAGAAGAAATTTTTGTTGCCGAATTGCAATTTTTAGCTACTTTCCCCCAAAATATCATGAAATATCATGCAGCTCCTTTAGAGAAAGCTTTAAAAAAAAAAAAAAAAAAAAAAAAAGATGACTTTGTTTTGCATTAACCACATAGAATTGCTGCGTAATCCGAGAGGGACTGATTATATGCTGTACTTACAAAATAAGAAAAACTAAATCATAAGAATAATAGTATAAAATCACACACACGAGAAACAATGCTAAAGTAAAAAAGAGCATTATGAATGAAGGTCTCACCTGCCTTTCTGCTCTTTACTCTGAATCCCCGGGGGGCGGTGTTCTTTATGAGGAAAAAAATAAATAAATAAAAAATAAATAAAAACACGAGGGGGGAGAGAACGGTGTTTGGACCCAACATCTAGTATTCAGCGAAGAAACTCTTAACGATCAACACAAACATAAATATAGAAAACACCGATAAGCATACCCTCCTCCTCCTCGTCCTCATAGTCATCATCATCATCATCATCATCATGGCCATGCTCATGACACGGCTGCTCAAAATGAGAGTTGTACTCTCCGTAGGCGGTGGCGTCGAACATTCTGTCCAGACTGTCGTTGGGCCCCTGCCCAGGCCCTGGTTTCAACACTGATCGGGATCAATTGGGTTTTTACAAGTTCTCTTAATATCTTAATCTCAATCGGATTTGACGTGTTTTGCTTGAGTGACGACAATAAGATGAGAAATGGCGCTGAAAATACAGCAGTCAACAGTTACCAGGAAGGATGCTCTCCTCTTCTTCCTCTTCTTCATCACCATCGTCGTCTTCTTGGTTATTGGCCCCACGACCCTGGAGGAGGGTGTGGCTCACGAAGGTGCAGTCGGGATCGGCAGACTCCCGCTCACTGTTCTGTGGCGAACGATGAAAATTGTTCATTCCAGGACATAGAGCACACATGTAAAGACCTATACCAAACCCGCGCACGCTCTCGCCCTGACGGACGCAGAAGCGTGTTTCGGGCTTTCCCAGGTACCAGCGGCGGTGCGTTGAAGCAACATTTCTACTCCGGATACCGAACCGTAGCGCCGGTGACTGAGACGGCCGGGGCCTACACGGCGCGTTGCTGTCGGGGCTTACCTCCGCAGCGGTGGGGGCCTGCGACTGATACATGGAGAGGGCCAGCGCAGGGTCCATGCTCCACATGGGCTCCACCCTGGGCTTCCCTGCGATGGGGAGAGCAGAGGGGGCTGGTATAGCAGGACGACTCGCATTCAACAATAATAGTGCTGTTATACCATGTCACTTCATCCGCTTTTATTGGAAGAAGCATTATGAATGGTGCTCAGTTTGCAGCCCTGCAAAATAAAAATACTACTATTTGAGTTACAATTTAAGGGACATTTGTCCTAATATACAAAATACTAAAGGTATATCAGTGTAGGTAACTGATGGTTGATTTATAAAAACCTCGTAGATAGCACAACCTGGAAAATAGTCAATAGCGCTACAAACACTCACTACATTTTTATACTCTGTTCTATCAAAATGATGAGAAAATATATACGGCGATTTATGCCGCCAAATATGAAAATTGTCATCGTCTCAATGAAATCACATGAACTGAAGTCCGTTCCACCAGCCTTGCTTCACGACTAAATACACAACCGAAATCAAGCGACTTTGACTGGGTTCCACATTGTAAGCAAGCATTAAGTGAGTGAGTGAGCGAGCGACGTTTTAGAAAGCCGGCGGCCTTCAGACTCCCACCGGCGTGGAGTTCCTGCTCTGCTGCCTCCTCTTCACCAGTCCTCCTGCCTGCAGGTCTCTGCGCGGGAGCTCCACCGGGGGACGGCGCTCCCTACGGGTTCAGATTCAACATCCACATCAGACGAAGCAGGATATGATATTTTGCGAATCACTTATAACAAACATGCCAAGGACACTCCATGTTCCGTCAGAGGGCGTCGGCAGGTTCTGTTGGAGACCTTTGTCGCGTCACTTTGAGTGGAAATTTTGCAATAAGTTCATCGAAAGCAAACGTTGCATGTTTTTTCGCCCGTACTCAAACTTCGGTTTCTGAATTTCAAGGGGTTGAAAATTTAGATTTTTTTTTTTAAGGGGTTCACAATTTTACATGGCTAAAAATCGAACTAAAACTTTCATTTCTGTTAAGTTGATTGAATCTTTTATTAGACCTTGAAGTGAGGCACGGGTTTTTGAACCGCTTTTAAAGCCCAGTGTTGCGTATTATAAGCGGACTTTGTAACTCTGGTGCATACCTGCTGTTGCGAACTTTATGACATAAGTAGAAGAACACCGCTGACTCATAATATAAAATGATCACAACTACAAATTATAAAAATAATAACTATAAAATATAGTAGTACTAAGTATAGTAGTAATAAAATTAAAATATTAAAAACCCAGATACCCCCCCAAAATAAATAAACAAACAAACAAATAAATAAATAAACAAACAACCAAACAAACAAACAATTAAATAGATAGATCGATAAATAAATAAATATCCATCATGTAGTACAGCATGTGCGTATTACTTTGGGTCAACGTTGGGTCGGTTGCATTCTCACTGCAAACGATCTGCTCCCTGTAGCAATTGCAAGCGTGCCGAGGGCAGCCCCTCTAGGCGGTGTCTGTGCGGTTGATTTGGTCCAGAACAGAGCGCGTTTGCTGTGTTCACATATGCCCAAACAAACCGATAGCTTCATAGATCCCCAGTTTACGCTAAACCTACGCATAATGACTGCCCATGTCAAAGAAAAAAATATATATATATTTTAAACGTGTTTGAGCGGGATGAAAACCGACCTTGGGGTGCAGTCTGGGAGGCTCTGCGGTGTCTGAACCCGCCGGAGGGGGAGGTCCTCCGCTCGGCTCCCCTTCCCCGCCCCGTGGAAGCAGCGTGTCATCCTCTCCCTCCTCCCCAGAGCAGGTGGCCTCCTTCCTCCGTTTGGCTCGGTGAACAGGGTCGTCAGCCGGCGGCCGCTTAAAGCAGGGGAGGGGGGGTGGGGATCCCGGGCTGGATTGTGGGTAGTGGACGGAGGAAGAGGGAGCGCGGGGCCTAGAAGCGGGATGGACCGGTTTTAAACACGTCTCTCTTCAAGTGTGAGTTGTCAACAGAAAGGGAACCCGGTGTGATTTAAAGGACACGAATGTAACTGATGAAAAACAGAGCATCTAAGATATGCACGTCGTTTAGGGCTCATAGTTCTGTAAAAAACATCCCATAGTGCCTTACCTTAAACGGACCTTGCTCTTTGTGGTAGGCAACAAGATGCTTTGCGGGACTGCAGTGACATCACGCTGAGGACGGGGAGAAAGAAACCGGAGGCAAAAAAATAAACCTAATCAAGTGATTTGTTTGAGTTTCTTCATCCAGGCGCATTTGTTTAAGAATGTTCAGGAATACATTTGAGAATAAAAAGAGGGTTAATACATCAAAACTTTATTAATCCCCAGGGAGAAAGTCAGGTGTTACAGCAGCAGAAGTTAACAAAACAGTGAAAGTAAAAGAGATAATATAATGTACAGTTAAAATGGAGTTAACTTGTCATCCAAATATCGGCAGGTGGCAGGTACACAAAAGTAAAGAACAGAATGTTCCAGAGTAATTTGTGCATAGTAATAATATAGTGCTATAATGCTAGTACTAGTCGTAAGTGATATGTTGAAATATGCTAATATTTCCTGCTGTCATGCAGGTTTGCATGACAGCAGGTTTGCAAAGGTCAAAATGTCTTGCTAAGTTTTTCCCCGCCTCTCCTAACTTATAAAAACACAATTCAAAGCATCTCACCTGCAATACAGGCAGTTCCATGGCACAGGTTTCTGCCACCACCTCTTCAAGGTTATCGTTTACATTCTCTGCAACAAGATGAATCTGTTTTCTGCGCAAACCTCATACATTTTTTGTAAATATATATTAAAGCGAATTATTAACTTTAATTGGAAGAATTATAACAGGCACAGCCGTACGTGAGGGGAGGGAGGTGTCCATCTGGCACGTTTCGGGTACCAGCGTGTCCGGTTTCCTCGGGCTCTTGGAAGTCGCTTTCGGCTGCTGGTCCAGCCCTAAAAGGAGACAACACAGTCTCATGTACTTTCAAGGTATAATCAGTGTCACGGAGCAAATTAAGTCTTTTGCAATTTTTTGCAATTCCTAATTTATACTGGCCTTAAACATTCCGTATTACAGCCCCTCAAACTGGTACATGCTATTGTACCACGCACCATGCCGATCCATTAAAGGTGATTTGTGATTGTTTCTGCTTCGGTAACGACCTTCTAGACTAGAACAGTTTCAAAACTCTCAAAAATGTGTGCATCCACCTCTATCTGAGTTGTTTCAATTGTTTCAATCTAAAAAGTGCCCCATTCTATTTCCTCTCCATTATTCAATACATGATTCTGTCTTAAATTCTAATGGGGTACCAAATGAGTGTTAGAATGAAATGGCTATGTGTAATGACCAAACTATATTTGCACTGTCAAAAAACAACAAATGTGTACCGTATATATCTCCATACTCACTTTATTCACATGCACTTTACTGCATATATCTGTATGTACAAATAGCCTATACCATATACATAACTCTATTCCCTTTACTTCGATTTTGAGGTACCCCTCCTCTGTATTACCTTTTTCAGTCTTGTTTTTAATTTTTATATTGATATCATTCTATTCACTAACTGCATTACGTTTTAGGAATCAGTTAGTTTCAGTTAGTTGCTAGGTAGGAATTAGGTTAGCTATTATGTTCGGTTTAGTGACTATTGTGCATAATCTCGAATTTTGAATCTAAATGACTTGTTTATTGATCTTTTCCTAAAACATTTTAAGACACATGTTTTACCCGCTCTGTGTTGCACGTTCTCAGTTGATTTGAAAAGTGCTTAACAAACAAATGTCATTATTATGATTGATCAGCCAAGTGCACGCCGAGCGGGACTGACCGTAGAACAGCGAACTGCTGGGCTTCAGCAGGGGCGTCTCGGCGTAGTGGACGCTGGCGTGCCGACCGCTCCTCTTGCGCCTCTTCAGCTTGTTCGCCAGCGGCAGGGAGGCGGGCAACACCGGCGAGTCTGGGATCACGCCCTCTTCCTGTTCTGGGGACGGGGACCGCCGGTGCTCTGGGCTGCTGGACGCAAAACCATGTGATATGATGCTCTAGGGCTTGTGCTCAAAAACTCAAAATACAGTGTCTTTTTGTTCCCTCTTGTACTGGCAGACCATAGTCACGCTCGCCTCTATAGCCACACACAGTATTCATTGCGGCGATGGAGACGGTGCGTGTGATGGTGCACCGCCACAGGTTGCTTTGCACATGCGGATAATGACAGTGATGAGAAAGGGGTTTTGCCATGGGATAATATAAACTGCAAAAAGAAAAGCCATTGACAGCGCTGAAGACTGAAAACTCACAGGGAGGCCTTAAGTTTCTCTAGTTCTTCCTTGAGCTCCAGGTTGTCATCGTGAAGTCTGGCCTTCTCACTCTCTGCAGAAGAAACGACAAAGCCGACGCCATAACAAAATCATACTTGCTTCTTCAGCTGCCTGGAATACACAGGTATTGATAAAGCTAATGTGAGGGCAAGATACAGCAGTATACGTACAGGGTTCATTCTGGCATGACAAAATGAAATTCAAGGACTTTTTTTCAGCATTTTCAAGGACTTCACGGAAAACAAATATAATCCATTTTCAATTTGATCTTTATTAAATAAGATAAATATAATCATAATATATAATATAAAAATAATATAATCTTAGTCTCTCTGTCTATTATTTATATTAGTATATCTATTAGTATATCTATACATACATTATTAATCTCATTGTCATCTACTATTATCAGAGTCCATTTCCAACCATGCTGGATCACATTTATATTTCCCAGGCGTAGTCTACGTCATTAAAGCTATTCTGGATGTTTTATTATGTCACGATTTGAATGACAAAACCAGGGGTAATATCACAGGTTTTCAGTGATGGCGCCTTTTTTTCAAGTCCTCCTCAAGCACTTCAATATAAAATGGCCTATTTACGAGGCTATTCCAGTACTTACATTTCTTTAATGGTAAGAACGCTGTATGTCGAATATTTGCACTAAAATGAGCATGATATGGAAAACTTTGCAGAAGAAAGAACCCATCCTCTCACATACAGGAATTATTCAAATGATGCTGCTTCACTCACAGGTAAATATACACATCTCATCAAACCTAACTTTTCTGAATGGTTAAGATTTTCCAGTAAATATAAAACAAATCCACCATGCAGCCTTCTTATAATACATATCATATCTATCATAAGGTGTCAAGTAAGTATGTTTTTTTTTAACGTACAAAACGTAATGAAGAAACTCACTGAGTTTGGCGATGATGTGCAGGTTCTGCTGAAGGCTCTTCTCGTACTCGGCACTCTTGGCCGTCAAATTCTCCTCCAAGACGGCACAGCGGTCACATACGCCTGCCCTCAGCCTCGAGTATGGAAGAGGAGAAATTAACACGCATATTATTTAGATTTACACTATAACAGTATATCATGTGTGAAAAATATTTTTGAGTGACGAACATGTGCATGATAAACGATATTCATCTGTGAGGGAGATGCACTCGCTCCCTCATAAATCGGGTGAGCCGCCTTGTGCTTGAGATTATTATTTCATTAAGTTTATGAGATCCAGTCATTGGATGCATTTCTCTGCAGGGGTTTATTTTTCATTGTTCTTTAATTTTATTTTCTCCATTGGCCACAAATCACATTAACTCTAGCCTGTTTTCGCAGAGTTGCTTTAGATTGAGGCCAATGAACTAAATGACGTGGAATAGTTTACTTAGAATGTCACTTGCTGTTTTGTAGCACCCCGTGTGCATTAGCCAGAACAGATGGTTTGAGTCGGGGTATATTTCATTTAAATAACGTGAATAACAGACACAATCCATAGTTTAATCACAAGTGTTGTTCAAAATATCAGCAATTAAAATCTATTCATTGTTATCAAATTATCCATTATTATTAGTTACTGAACCTGGGATATCGTTTTAAAACCAAATGTATTTGTTCAATCAGATGTCTCTTCTTGTCTTTGATTTTGAACACCAAATAATTTACTTGTGGAATATATCTGGCTCTGATATGAGTGTGAATCTTTTGCACTTTAGGTCTACTGAAATATAAATATATGAACATAAGATTACAAGCAACCGGTGACGCCTTTACACCTGATACCAAACCCGGCTCTCACCTCTCCTCCAAGAGGCCGACGCTTTCTTGCAGGGCTTTTTGCTGCTCCTTCAGCCGCTGGTTACGACTGTAGAATTCCTCCAGCCTCTGTGCGTCTCTGTAAAGCAAAATTACTGTACCATAAGAGAAACTCCACGGCTCAGATTATTAAAACAATCACTGACAGACAGACAGACGGACAGACAGACAGACAGGCGGACAGGCAGTAGTCGTCGACCGATTGATAGGTCAGCCGATTAAATGGGCCGATATTCGAGTATTTTGAGATAATTGGCATCTGCCATGCCTGCGCTCATGAGGCCAATAAACAAAAAAGGTCTGCAGACTAGTGTTGTCAAAAATATCTATTTTTCTATACATATTGATTCGGAATATTTGGAACCGTTTCAATAGTCATTTTCCGCACTATCAATATACCAGTAACAGCAGCTGCTTTCCCGCTATTCTTCTCTCCGACAGCGAGTCCCACACCCTGCTGCGGTGCCCACATAGCCCCGCCTCCTCTCACTCACTCACTGTCTTCAATCCAATCATTCACTACGGTTTGTTATGGTGTTGGCTCATTAAAGATGGCGTTTGCAGAGCCTCCGCGACCGGTTTTGAAAGAAAACAGCAGGAGTGCTGTTGGGAAGTACTTTGCATTTGAGGCAAAACTTCAACCTAACTCTGAGAATTTGAGTGGATATTTTTTTCCTCCTCCAGACTGCGCAAATGTTTTAACACAACACGGTTATTTTTAGTTTCAGTAAGGGAATGGAGTGCACAGCGGAGCACAGATCATGGGCCGCCCCGATGTGCACCATTGTGGGTGTCCCAATCGGGGAAAACTGATACCTCGATGCACATTCACGCTTCAAACAAAGATAAATAATACAGAATGCGGCGGCGCGACTGGTGTTCAACCAGCCAAAGAGGGCACATGTCACTCCGCTGCTCATCGAGCTCCACTGGTTACCTGTAGCCGCCCACATCAAGTTCAAGTCTCTGATGCTGGCCTACAGAGTGATTGCTGGGAATGCTCCCGCCTACTTAAATGCTCTTGTAAGAGCACATGTTGCCCCCCGGATGCTACGCTCGTCAAATGAGCGTCGCCTGGCTCTGCCGGCCATACAACCACGGCAATCCAGGTTATTCTCATTTGTAGTTCCACGTTGGTGGAACGAGCTGCCAAAAATGACCAGAGCAGGGACCTCCCTCTCTGTCTTTAAGAAGCACTTGAAGACCCAGCTCTTCAGTGAGTACCTCCTGTCCTAACCTACAATTACTTAGCACCACCTTGCAGTATTTATTGTTACACGAATGTTGTTGTTACACTAATCTCTGTAGCAATGTAGCTGAATGTTATTCTCCCTTGTAAGTCGCTTTGGATAAAAGCGTCTGCTAAATGACTAAATGTATAAATAAATAACAATAACAAAAAACCTGGCACATAAAAAGGGCACCATGGACACCAAGCGGCAGGTGCCCCCTGGGTTCAGCCCGTCCTGCACGTGGCTGCCTGTGCGTCCCCACTGTCCCGAGCCGCACCACACGTCTCCCTGTTGCTTTCCGATTCTGTGGGACTTCATTTTGTAAAAAGAGGGGTTTTTGTTTTTGTGAAAATACTTTACTTGTAAATAATAGATCCTGCACTTATGCAACAGGGGGACTCTATTTCCCCACCAGATTTAAATATGATGCTGCTTATCATTGTCTTCTTTTTAAAATTATTTATTTTTAATTCGGAAGTTTTAGTGTGAAATTAATGTTTGTTTAAGTTCAGCAATTTTGTGTCTAATTTGTTATTATTATTAAATTGTTGTATTTTATCAGATGCAAAAAAACAACAACAAAAAAACAACACGATATAGGCATTATATATATCGGCATACGATGGACCACAGATAGATAGATCAAAACAGACAGATAGATCAAAACACACAGATAGATCAGAATACGCAGATAGAATGATAGATAGATAAGTGCATGCCTAATTTTTGGATTAGGGATGCACTGGATTGAAAAGCAAATGACCAATGACAGAGGCAGACAGCTGATTTTCAACACAACACAAAAACATACAGTAATAGACTCACAAACAACGATCCTTTTTCAGCTTGCTCACTTTGGCCTCCAATTCTGAAAAAAAAAAGAAAAAAGGAGCTACGTTGTTTACTCTGATGAACATAACACCTCAAACAAGCAGAGAAAGCACCAGGACAAATCCCAGTGGGGCGGTTACTCTGTGGGCCGCCTAAGCAGCCCCTCACACAAAAACAAGAGTGACAGAGACCAGAGAGATGTGCATCGCTGGCCCACTGTGATTATGCACCAGCCCTCATAATCAAAGGGGCCAGGGACGCACATCTCTCATGGCCCCCCAACCCAAATGCCAGAAGTCAACAAGAGCGCGTGAACAGGTGGATTCATGACCAAGTCGGTCAAAATAGAAAAAAATAAAAATAAATCAAGAAGAAAGGCGCCACCGAAAAATAAATAAATAAATAAATGACCGAGTTGATGTTACAACTTGCATGAAGTTGCTCGGGATTTTTTTTTTTTTTTCCCCAAAGGTAGCACCGCTGCATTCAAGGCCTGTCAGAAATGCTACTGTGCTGCCTTCAAGCGTCAGAAATATCAGTTTTGGATATTGTTTATAATTTATGAACCAGCAATACCCTAGCACTAGTACAAATATATACAAGATGGTGTTTGCTTGTTTAAATATTGTTTTATTGTTTATAGATCAATAACACCCAGGCCAGGAGTAATGGTCAGTACCTTACCAGGCCAAAAAATGTACAATACTTAATTTCTATTAAATTTTGGATCTTATTTAGAGTTTGTGTGTTTTTTTACATATAATTTATTGTTTAACTGCACTTTAGAACTATGAATGTGTACAGTCGGTACCTGATGGTTGTAATTATTTATTGTTGATAGACCTGCCCTGAACGGTAAATCCTTCAAGTTTCAAGGTCAAAGTGATCAATTTGGCAATGGCATTATCTGATATATTTCCTGTGTTAAAGTATTTTATACAGCCTGTTCAAATATAGACATATTTTAACAGGTATTTGAACAGGTACTATTCATGAAACACCGACTGCCTGAATCTATCATCGTATCCTCAGTGGTGGCCTGCTGGCAACAAACCCTTCACTTGATCTTAAAATAGCTCTGCTTTAGTGTTACAGTAGTCTAGAGTACCCATCTATTATGCTTATTAAGCTTTTCCATTATGTGGTATCAAGGGCTGGTGTGTTTGTATGTCTATTATGCTTATTATCCATATCCATGATGTGGTATCAAGGGCTGGTGTGTTTGTATGTGCGTCGATGGGGCGTGGAGTATCCGTGGGCTGGTTGTGGTGGGCTGGTCTGGGTAAAAAGGTCCAGGGGTGTTTTTTTGTCCCAGTCCGTCCCTGGTGACACTTGACATAATCCTGAAAGTTGGCCATTCATAAAGACACAAATCCATTTGATAATAAACTAATGCAAACTTAATATGAACATTTTCAAACACAGCACCCACCCACTAACAAGTGTGGCTCCGTCAACCAAACACATGATACAATTGAAATGTTAAAACAAGTCACGGAGCCGTACGGTCACATTGGTCAGCACAGTTCATCAGGTTGAACATGAATGTCGTACTTGAAATGCCTTTATGAAGGAACAGCAGTTGCTTTTCACAACACAAATACATACAAAGCACCAATGCACTGAAAATATCCTATTCAATTATTCCCATTGAAATGAAAAATTTGTTGAAAGTAAATTACATAATAACTACTGTACAAAGCCTTTTTGTTAATAAAATATTCCAATCATTATCAATATTATTATATTGTACAGGGTTTATTCTGACATTACAAAATGAAATTCAATGACTTTCAAGTACTTTTTTTAAGCACTATTTATTTTCATTTTCAAGGACTTTACGCAAACCACATAAAATCTATCTATCTATCTATCTATATATATATAAATAAAATTAATCTCATTGTCATCTACAATTATAAGTGTCTATTTCCAACCATTCTGGATTCAATTTACTTTTCTCTGGCATAATCTATGTTGATTATGGGTTAGTCAAGCACTTCAATGACCCGGTTAGAACTCTGATTATATCATTAAAAAAATGTAAATATGTTGTTTGGGCTTGTCCAATGGGGGGGACTATGTTCATTCTTTAACCGTGGCTTCCCAAATTCGGGAAGTAAAGCTTGGGGAGGGGAAGAATCATGCAAACGCTACACTGGATACCGAGATGAGACCAATCAATGGATGTGGCAGGGAAATGAAGCGAAACGAGGAGGGAAAGACATCTACAGACATATTAGGGAAATGAAAGTCAGCAGGTGATGAGCTCAGATGGGACTACCTCGAAGTGCACTCCGATGGCACTCCCCGAGCTGAGTCCACAGCTCTCCAAACAGAGCGCTCTGTTTGGTGGCGCCGCCGGACGCAGGAGTACCGCCACCGGGGCCGCTCATGCTGCCGGACACGAGCCGGCCAAGCTGCGGCGGTTCGGGGCCTTCAAGACGCCCTGTGTGGATGGAAGACGCGTTAGAAGGCGAGCGACGTCATTTTCCGACCTCTTCCCGCCTGGCGCCCCGGGCTACGCACGCACGCGGAAGTGACATCTCGCGCTTCTTCAGACCTGAATGCGGAGACGTGGGCACGCGGACCGGTGCCAGACGGAGGTTACACACTGAGGCCAGAATATTTTTTTAACACATATTACGTAGAAAGAATGACTTTTTTTTTTTTTTTTGTATTTGAGAGGCCTATCAAGAGGAACAGGGGGCATTCAGGCATTAAAGCAGGGGACTCAAACCACAGGCCCGGGGGCCAGATCCGGCCTGCGAGGCAATTGAATGCGGCCCCCGCCTAGATGGTGATAGTATATCGATAAATCTGGTCCGCAAATATATATATATCTATATCTATATCTATATATAGATATAGATACAGATATATATATTTTTTTCTTCTCTCAAATCACAATGTGTAATTAATCCACACAAATGTACTTACTGTTTTCAAAGTATAAAACAGAATCACATATTGAATATAAGTATTCAACATGGTACTTATATATATTTTTTCCCCATTTTCATTTTTCTGGTAAACACGGGGAGAGCGTCAAGTTGCTGAGATTCGAGCGCCACACAAGTTCACTGCACATGAACAAACATAACGAGGCGTTTCGAACGCTTGGGGTGACAGCCTGTAAAGTTAGTTTCCCCGCGGACGCGAGAAGCGGTTTTTTTTCGAAAGAGACGGGTTTTGTTTTCCTTCCCCTCTGTTTTCCCAAAGCGACATTCGAGGCGTTTCGTATCGGCAGCGGGCGGAATGTTTCTCTCCCGTCGCCGGAGCGAACATAAATGGAAGCCGAAGCCGTTTTGGAAACTGTCCTTCGCACGGGAGTTGAAATAAAGTACTGGGTGTCAAGCAGCCCGGAACGTCTCAACAACACCAGCGTTGTACCCCTCCCCGTATTTACTTTTTGAGTCTTATTTTAATGTAGTTGTATTTATATTATTCTATTCACCAACCGCGTTGCGTTGGAGGGCTCGGTTGGCTGGCCAGGCATCAGCTTGGCTATTGCGTTGGCTTTAGCGACATTTGCGCGTCGCAAAGACATTTCACGGCACGTACGGTATAAAGCGGCGATTTTGCTGGCGAAACAGCGCCGCGTTTCGCCTTGAACGGAGGCGTCTTTACCTTCTGGGCATTTGTCGTGTGGGCAGAATATGTGTCGTTTTCATCCTGCCCCCTTTTTTTTGGGGGGGTGTTTTTTAAAATCGTACTACGTTCAAGAAGAGACGCGAGTCGCTCGACGCCGCTTGGCTGCGGCAGCGGACGAACGCGACAAGGACCGTGTTCCGCGGGCCGCAGTGCATGCTGGGACCCGGAGGCGAGACTCGCAAACGAATCGTCCGTAGCGAACAAATATATATATATATATATATATTTTAAATGAGTCGGGAGTTCACCGAGACGCCGGGAAATGGATGCGGGGAAACGGGGAGGTTCGACTCACCCACCGACGCCACCGATTCACACTTTGCGCTCGGTCAACATTTGCGCTCCGCGGTTTCACATTCCGAAAGTGTTGGGTTGGAGTCAAATGTTGTTCACCCCCCCCCCCTTTTTTTTTTTTCTTTCGATCATTCCCTGTCCCGGCAGAGCCGACTCTTGTGACTCTCGTTCATCGTTCGCTCGAAGTCCTCCCTCGCTCACCGCACACACACACACACACACACACACACCAACACACCAACGACTCAATCGAATAGGACAATTCAACGACTCTTTTTTTTTTTTTTTTCCCTCGAGATTCGGTTCGCCACGAACCGAATCTCGAGAGAGGATTCGAATCTCCCCTCGCTCGGGATGACTCCGGCGGACGCGTTTTTGATTGGACGAGAGGACTTCCGCGCCGCCCCGCCCCGCCCCCCTCGCTTCGGCGGCCGGAAGTCTGCGCCGACCGAGCGCTCGTCGCCCAGGCTACCCTCCACCCGCCTCCACCCTCCATCCTCCACCCTCCCTCCACCCGCCTCCGCCCTCCTCCCGAATGTCGACGGAGCGAGGCGTCGCGGCCATGTCTTCCAACGACAGCGCCTCCGACGCCGGGGTTCGGGGTTTGCTTTTAAAGCTCCACGAGTCGCTTTCGGCCGAGGGCGGGAGAGCCGCGTCCCTGGCGTGCGGGGACGCCGTGGGCGACCTGGTGCAGGAGTGCCTGCTGTCAAGCACCGAGCAGCAACTCGGTGAGGTCCTGCACCGCCCGGACGCTCAAGTGAACTCGGCGGGACTGGTGATGCGACACCGCTGGAACGTGTTGTTGTGTTGATAATGGAACTTTACCTCCTCGCCTTTTGCTCACTCACGATAAACGTTCGTTTAAAAAAAAAAAAAAAAGTGGTAATCCCTGAGAATAGTATTAGGCTGCAGAGAAGTCCCATATGCGATACCTAATTCACCTTGCTTTTTTTTTTTTTTAAGAAACAGCAATTCTATAGTAGATTTTAATTTGCGTTAAACATTACACTCTGTATGCTGTTCTCATTGTTGGTGGCGGGGTCCGCCTCTCCCGCTTAAAAACAACGACCCCCCCCAAAAAACCGCACTGGTTGGGCATGTGCAAGAAGTGAAGGTGAAAGACCGCCTCAGCAGCCTGTCGCTTGGACATGGCAGGAGAGCACGGGGCAGTGGTCGTCTCTCTCCGTGGAATAAGGTTATGATGTTGGTGGCGGAGCCAAGCAGGCACGTAAATAACTGAGCGTTAAAAGTCAGGGAATGTCTTTTCAAATCTAGGGTTCAAATTGGGCGTAGAGTGTGCGGGGCTAGGTGTCACCAAGGCAGTAGTGTTAAACATAGAAAAAGGTAATAAAAGCCACAAAACTGTTTATAATAATTGCAACAAACGACAATAAAAAGTAACAATTGTTTTATTTTGTAATAACAGCAAGAACAAGAGAGTATATTATAATACGGTATCGTGTACACTATTATATTATGTTCTATAGTATTTATATGCCATTGCAGCCATGGCAGTGTTAATCTGCAAGTGGGGTTTTAATTCCCAACCTGCAATGTTGATCTTTAATAAACAACAACAAAAAAAATTGTCCACCCGCGTGTGCATGAAATTGTTTGCCGATTTGTGAATGACGCCAGAGAAGTATAATGACTCACACACGGGCAGCACATAACTATCTCGATACTGGACACACGTGGATGAAATTAGGATAGACCTTCCTGTCTGAATCTACGTAGACATACTGTATAGACAAAAAGTGAATCCCCTCCCACCCCCCAAAAAAATATCCCTTTAACTGTCAGTTTGCCTCTTTGTCCCAAAGCCTTGCAGACGTCCTTGTTGTTCTCAAAGGACTACGGACTTCTCAGCTTCCTCCGGAAGTCCCTGGTGTCGGAAGATGTAGGTGTCGGAAAAAAACAACCAGAAAATAATAATCGTGTTGATTTATTTCTCATGATGCGTACGTTGGTTTTTTTTTTGTTTCTTTTTCAGCTTCGCGAAACTAGGGTCGAGATTCTTAATTTACTGGAGAATTTTCTACAGAGGATATCATCCAGGGTCAAGGGATGGGACAAGTCTTATGCCATTGCTCTAAGGGTACGTATGAATGTAGGAGGTTTTCTTTTGGAAATGGAAAGCTTTGTTTTTGGGTTTATTTTGACCCATAAATCAATCATCTCTCCCCGGTTACAACTAAGGAGCAGTGTAGTGTGTAAGCAACAGGCACACAGTGTTGTTGTGTCTTAATATCATGTCCAAACATCTTATGTCCTATTTGACGACTTTGATCACTTTGGGACGGGCTTTCTTGAGCCCAAAACATGACCATAATTCTACATTTAATCACAAGTTTATTTATTTATGAAAACAAAGATAGTTCAGAAAAAAACCCCACACAAAGCACAATTAACTTTTTATTTTATCTTATATTTATAGTTGTAGTATTTTATAAAGAGACGGCGCAGCAAAATAAAGGGCGGGGGTAAAATTGGGGAGGGGGCTGGGAGGCCATATATGGCATCGTGATAATGCACTTCTTTACATCACAAAGCACAAGAATCAAGGGTACATTAGACAGTTTATGTTGCCAGTTGGCCCTGGTGTCTGGGAGGAATTGTCCGCCATACTAACTTCAAGTTCAAGAGATTATTTGTCACATACATATGCATACGGTCATACATATATGCAGTGAAATGTCATGACACCCGGTGATTACGCACAATGAGCTCTATAAGCTCTAAAAATACTAAAAAATACCAAAATGTGCGTAATCGACGCTGGGTTGCTTCTTTTTTTATTTTTTATTATTGTTCCCTCAAAACTGGCCAGTTATTCTCTCCTGACATTACATATGTTTAACCGAATATTATTTATGACCTGAACATGCGAGTATTTAGCGGAGGATTATCAGGAATAGGCCTAGATGTGAGTAATCGGTGGAGAGCTTCACGGAACACGTCCTCACTCTGCCATGTTAAACCGGAGGTCCCCACAATTCCCTTTTTGATGCATTTGGTAAATGGTGAATTCACAGTCTGCGTGAATTGTCAAAGGCAACGCTTCACCGCAGGGAAGGATCTACCGGGGGAAGATTTGGCACGAATACCTGTGAAATCGCCACTGTGTAGAAATTGAAGCAGCGCACCCTGTGTTTGTTCTCCAGGACACTTGCATGGTGGTGTACACCAAAGACAAAGGAGCCAAATGCAGGACTCAAGCACTGGAGCTCCTCATCAAGGTCGGTCCTCATCAAGGGCACTGCCTGTTCAAGACCAAGCAGACAGGATGAAGCGACGACAAGGGTTTATTTAAGTTGCATGGGCGTGCAAGTGACGCCTAGGGCCTTTTTTAAATGAATTTTTTATGTGGATGAACCAGTGTGTGCAGGTCTGTGGTTGGACATATCCCGGTCGTCTCTGTTCTCCAGGTTCTCCATCTGACCACGACCTCCAGCGTTGCCTCTGACCTGAAAGTCTGTGAAATATTCAACAAATTCTACAGCGAGCTCTGTCAGAAGAGTAAAATTGCTGATTCGGGTACGTTATTCATTTTTTTTTTTTTTTAACGTTTGTCTACTTTACAACGATTGAATCAACTAAACCGCTCCGCCCTTTAACATCGTTTCTGTCCTCGTGGCGGTAGTCTGTGGTAAAATCTACGAGTTGCTGGGAGTTCTGGGAGAGGTCCACCCCAGCGAGATGGTCGCCAACTCTGACAAACTCTACAAAGCCTATTTGGGAGAGCTGAAAGGACAGGTACGTACGGCCAAGGCGTTCGATGGGTCTGATGGGTTTTGGTTGTGTGCACCCGACCGCCTGTCTTTATATCCCTTGGCTCAAGAGCGATGCCGTGACGTGGGAAGATGTATTTTCTGTCTTTTTCCTGAAATGATTGCACTTCAGTTGACGTCCTCAACCAAGGAGCCAAAGCTCTTCATCGTGGCGGGTTGTTTGAGAGGCATTACCGCACTGATGACCAACTTCACCAAAACCATGGAAGAAGGTGGGGCCCCTACGCCTGTGGTGTAACCGGTCATCGCAAGTCTACGCAGCCGCACATTTTATATCATGAGTATCATTGATTTGACATTCTTTGACTTTTCTTTGACTTGTGTAGATCCGGCGACGTCCAAAGAAATCTTTCAGTACGCCCTGATGACCATCAGTCCACAGGTGAGGATGCTGCTCGGTTCTACGTTCTGAGGAGCGACTTCACGAAAGGATTGCGTGGCTTTTAATTCACAGTCAAATTCACAATCGCCCGCCAACGGCGAAATATGATCGGTGTTTATTGAGCTTAAAAACAATTTATTTGCAGGCTGTATAGAGAATGACATCATCAAGGCATGTAGATGAATAATATTTTTTTATTCAATATTCAAAATAAAAGTCCTGTCAGTTAAGGCCATTTTAAAAATAAATAAATAAAGCTTATGAATATTAACTACTTGAACTAAACTACTTAATTGGAGTTGCCCATTAAACACTTGAAATCAAAATATCTACTATCCGACAATTATTTAAAGTTTTGTATTTATTCAAGACTGATCATTTCGGGGAAAAAAACGCAAGTGTAGAGCAGTGGCGTAGCGAACGCGTCATGGAGAATGACGCATTTACGCTCCACTGCATGTGCCCATTTCTCCAAATAAAACAAATAAAAACTATGTTTATTATTTAAGATGTATATGTTTTACTCCTTTTCCTAATTGAACGAAACAAAGAAGCCCCCCCCCCACCCCCTCTGCTTTTATGCACAGATGTACAGATTATTTACTTTGCCACATGGATATTTGAGATCAGACGCAAAACAAGGGCAAATTGCACTGGGCGGCAAAACTTTATGGGCGTGCTTGCGCCGGCGTATCACTGGCACAACATCGTTTGTGAATCGGACGCTGAGACAGTGCAGGTCGCCGGGCGCAACTGGCGCGCAATTCATGCTGCTATTATAGGCCGCAATCTATTCTTTGTGAATTTGGCCCCCGAGGCCTTTTGAACGACATTCACTCTGGAAAGTCGACTTATTTGATCGCACGGTGCTGGAGCCTGCGACCTTTGAATGCGCCTCTAAAAAGCTTGGTTTTTGATTTCATTTTTTCGTGCAGATAGAGATGAGTCGCTACGCCGTCACCTTCGGTAAGACCAAACGCGTCCTTTCAAAGCGGAAAAATTTTGGATTTAAGGGTGTAGGTGGGGGGGCAGGGTCTGCAGCAATAACGTTGTATCTCCTGCACCCTGCAGCCGGGCTGAGGCTGTTGGCCAAGCACGCGGGGCAGTTCAGCAGCTGCCTGATGGACCACTACAGAGCTGTGTTCGAAGTGATGTCCAAGCTCTGCGGACACATCAACCAGGAGATGAAGAAGACAAGCTACCAGGCCCTGGAGGCTTTCCTCAAACAGGTGAACGCCGCGTGCACCCCCCCCCCCCCCCCCGAGTCTAACCCCCCGGGGCGCGGACGGCTTGTGTAGTTCGGCGCGGGCCTATTTTGGATTTGAATCGGTTGACGTAATGCAAAGAACCGTTTTGAGCCTTTCTTTCCTGCGGCGGGGGCTTAACCGCCGCTCCGACGGGTGTGGTTCTCAGGTGGCGATGCTGGTGGCGGAGAACGTGGAGGAGCACAAGAGCAAGTTGAAATTCTTCATGCAAAAATTTTGCTCCGTCATTAAGACCATGGACTCCACGCACAAGGAGCTGTCGATCGCCATCCGAGGATACGGATTCTTTGCAGCTGTATGTCAGCTCTATCACTCGTTGTTATTATTATTATTATTATGAAATATGTCTCAGAATCACTGGGAAAACCAATGAGCATCTTCTCTGCAGCCATGCAAGAAGGTTTGCCCCCAAGACGTGGACTTGATGTACACCGAGCTAATTCAGCGCTGCAAGCAGATGTACCTGACCGAGTCGGACAAGGAGGAGGACAGTTTCTTCCAGCTGCCCAGCTTCCTGGATTCCATCGCCAGCGTCCTGATTCACCTGGACAAGGTAACCGACGAGGCCCGCGAACGGATTGGACAGGGGTGTCCGCGGGTCATTTAAAAAGTCCCAGAAAGGTATGAAACCGATTCATCAAAAATGAAGGCCTGGAATAGTATGAAAAAAGTCTGAAATACGAATTCCATAGGTCTTAAATGATTTGCTTTTCGTTGGCAGTGCAGTTTGCGTTCAGTCATTTCATCAGATGAGCATGCGGCGGTATGACACACAGCTCATTTCTTCGGAGTTTGCGGCACATTTTGAGTCAACAAGGCTGGATTCAATTTGGGGGGGGGTGGGATGAATTGCTTGGAATTGATTGGAAATACACCGCCAGACACAACATTAACCATTCATATTGTGTAGCTCCCCCTCGTGCCCCCAAAACAGCTCTGACCCGTGGAGGCTTGGACTCTACAAGCCCTCTGAAGGTGTCCTGTGGTGTCTGGCACCAAGACGTTAGCAGCAGATCCTTTAAGTCCTGAAAGTTGTGAGGTGAGGCCTCCATGGATTAGGCTTGTTGTTCCAGCACATCCCACAGATGCTCCATCGGATCGGACCCTGACCCCGACCATCCACATAATGTAGAAGAAAACATGATTCATCAGACCAGGCCTCCTCCTTCCATTGCTCCATGCTCCAGTTCTGACACTCGCGTGTCCATTGTAGGAGCTTTCAGGGGTGGACAGGGGTCAGCATGGACACTCTAACTGGTCTGCAGCTACACAGCCCCATACACAGCAAGCTGTGATGCACTAAATTATCTGAATTATTACTGAATTATTAATTATTACTATTATGTAAAAACTAGCTCATTACATTATATATATATATGTATATAGAAGAAGAAGAAGAAGAAACAGTCTTTATTTATCACACAACACACCACACTATAACACATGCTTGCACACACACACACATGCACATGCTTTTGATGGTGGCCGGTGAAATGGATTCTCTGCTTTTGACCCATCCTGGGTTGTCCTTCCTCCGGGGGCACAGCCAGGAGCAGTGGGCAGCATACGTAGACGCGCCCGGGGACCAGGTGATAAATGTCCATTGCTGGTCAGACAATGATGGGTGCATGTTTTTGGTGGGGGTCCTTACTGACGTGAGGTGGAGGAAACCCCATGTGAGCACGGGGAGAACATGCAAACTCCACACAGAGAGGCTCCTATTTGGGAGATAACCCGCCGGAGCACGGTGCCAACAGCGCCCCAGGCGCTATATATATATATATATATATTACAGTATTTTCTTTTAACTAGTAGCCAGACAAATGTTTTAACTTTCCATTCCTCACTTTTTGGAATGATGATGTTGGTTGGTGTATAACCCCTCAGATCCCAGAGGTCTACACGCCGTTGCTGGAGCGCCTCCTGGTGGTTCAGATTGATACCTTCCCTCAGTACAGCGGGCGGGTGCAGGTCATCTGTTGCCGCGCCGTCCTGAAGGTCCTTGTTGCCGTGGCGTCCAAAGGGCCTGTGCTCTGGAGTTTCATCAGCTCTATCGGTGGGTTCTATATCGGCATTAGGGGTGGGATTTTTATTTAAAATCTTTAAAGCTTTCTGCTCCTTTTGAGTTTGATTTGAGTTTGCCGAGAACAGTTGTTGCACTGGCTGTTTTGGCATCCTGACCAGCTGAGTTGAGTAGCTTAGCTTTACCCATTCAACTTTTACTCTTTACCTGATCAGGTACAATATGTACGGTATTGTAAAAGCCAAAAAAAAAAACCAAGGGATCAAAAAACTTAGAGCATACATTTTGATTTACAAAATATTTAAATATAGATGGAAATGGAAACAAATTCAACCGAAAGGTCCTTCAAAAGGGAAATCTCTTCCTCTGTTTCAGTGCACCAGGGTTTGATTCGTGTGTGCTCCAAGCCCATCCTGCTCTCAGAGGTCAGTGGATTTATCCTTAATTTCTGTTCTATTCCAGATGATATGATGCCATATTATATAACTGTATTTTCTACTTTTGTTGTGCATCGTGTATTGAGTCTCATGTCAAGTCCACAGGAGTTTATCGAGTGACGCCACGTGTCCCTCTCTCCTCAGGACAGAGGCGCCGAGGATCGCGAGGGTCCCTCCCAGTCGTCACAAATTCACACCGGCAACTGGAAAGTCCCCTCCAGTCAGGACTACCTCGGCCTTTACAAGAACCTTCTAGACTGCGACCAGCTGAAGGTGATCTTCACCGACCGGAACGTCCCTTTGAGACTCTGTTAAGAGTTTTTTTTTGTTCCCTACGATACATTTCAGACATTCAACCTGCTGCAAAAAATGTCTAATTAGTAAAAGCGCTCTGCGACGTTGCCTGTCCTCCACTCTCCAACGCAGGACACGGGATTTCTGGACGGCGCCTTCGAAAGCCAGAATGCCGCCCTGGTGCCTCTGAGCCGCCTGCTGTACGACGAAGTGGTCAAATCCATCCTTCGCATCGTGGAGAAGTTGGACCTGTCGGTGCAGAAGGTCGCTGCAGCGGAGGAGGTGGGGATTTAAGAAAAGATTCCTCTTGGGTTCACTTTTAACAAAATTATACACCAGTCATTGGATCTGATCAATCATTTACAAAAGTATATGCGATATAATACTTCTGGATTATTTGTTAAAAAATTTGACTTTGCTGTTTTGAAAGATGTGATCTTACAAATATCATTCACTGGCTCTCCAGCAAAAACTGCATTTTCCACTGTTTTTGCTCCAGCAATGTCATAATTGGGCTTGGCCGATTGTGCAAAATTTCAGGATTTATTATTTACATTATTTTCACAAAAGTTTTTTTTTTTTTTTTTTTTTTCCCAAATGAAGTCCCAGAACAAGGGTGAGACGTCCGTTTCCACTGTCCCCTCTCCGCTCCAGTTTAGGAACACAGTAAACTGCAATTACACCGTTTCAATGCTCGGATTTTTCCTGGGGGATCAAAAACATAAAAAAAAACAAAAAACAAACTGTCTGTCATCAATGTCAATCGCAATCAATGGAGTCGCTCGCCGGTAGACGATTTTATCGTAAATCTGCCCAAGCCTAGTCGCCATGAACAATTACTTTTTTTTTAAACATAAGTTATATTTTCCTTGGGAATTGCCTTCTGTTATAGCCAGATAAGAAATCAGGTGTTCTGTGTTCTACGTTAGAACTCTTGGCTCCTGCGTCCTTGTCCTCCCAGGGTCAAGACGAAATGACGGCCATGGTCCTGCCCTCCTCTGACCCCACTGCCCATCTCCTCCCCAATAAAGTCAAGGACTTCACCGCCTTCATCAACCTGGTGGACTTCTGCAGGTGACGGGGACCTATCACAGCCCCCCCCCCTTTTTTTTTTTTTTTCTTAAGCAACAATACTCCTCAGTTCTCTGGATCACTTTGCGGCCTCGGCAGTTTAAGTAGTCGGCCACAGTGCGTCCACTTGTTAAGTTTGTACACATGTTGTTTCAAGACAGCAGACGTCCTTTCCCATCCAGATTTATTTTAATGACAGATACTCATGTTACCTGTCCAAGAATTGAATGGTGTTCGTTTTTTGGTTTCATTTTCAATAGCTTTGAAACAGAAAGTGTAATTAGCGGTTGTGTCACTGCTGATTGAAATGAATTGTGTACCGCTTAAAGAATACATCATCATCATGAAATATCTTACAGAAATACAATAAGACACATGTGACTATACTGCAGGTTTACTACTTAAAAGGAGAATTAAGGATTTTATTATATATATATATATATATATATATATATATTATAATATATTATTATCTTAAGGCTTGAATGTTTGCCCCATTGGACTGCATTTACAGCATCATTTTTATAAGGCCTAGGTTGAAAAATTCGGGACCCTGATCCTTTAATGTGAGTCAAAAAATATAGAAAAGCAAATCCTGCCTTCAAAGTATTTTCCGTCTCTGCAGTGAACTGTTGCTGAGTAAGCACGTGGAGTATTTCAAGCCGTGGGTCTACCCGTTTAGTCACGAGCTCATCCTCCACTCCATAAGAAACCCATTTGTCAGCGGCTTTTACAAGCTGCTGGCGGTCTCCATGAATATTGCCAAGAGAATCAGATACTACCAGGTAACCAAACAAGTCTACATTTTCTAACGTGCACTCTGTCATCCAAGCAGTCCCGGTTGTTTCCCCTACTCGAGCGATGTGGACAATTTGTAGAACGTTTGACTGTATATGTTCCTTAACTTGACGTCATTCGTTCCATAATGATGTAATTGTCAAGAACAGTTTTCCTCACAGTCGCTTTCTCAAATCGACTAAAACATCGATACAGCATCAAGACGTCCACTAGGATGTCCGCTTTTAAGACTGTTAAGGGACATATACAGTCAGATACATACACAAAAACTTTAAATACCATGAACGCTCAAATGCAGTTGTCCGGCCTGTGGGGAAAATAGCTATGTCTTTTCCATCACACTGTTCAAAATCTGTCTTCTTTTGGGGGGGGCGGGGTTTTAGGGCGTTGACCCTATGAGCTCACCGTTGTCCCCGGTCGACCCCGTGAGGAGCGCCTGCTTTGCGCTCTTCGCCAAGTTTGGTAAAGAGGTAACAGTAGCTCCGTCCTGTCTAACCCATTTCCTTTAAACATTCTCGACGCCATTGGCGAGCTGGCGGGCTGACGCCTGTGGATGTTCCTCCAGGTGTGTCTGAGGACCAAGCAGTACAAGGACGAGCTGCTGGCTTCCTGCCTGATGTTCGTCCTCTCGCTGCCCCACAACATCATCGCTCTGGACATCAAGGCCTACTGCCCTGCTCTGGAGGTGGGTGAGGGGAGAAGTAAGGGGGCGAGTGGCTCAGGGGGTCCAGCAAGCGGAAGGTTGCCGGTTCGATCCCCGGCTCCTCCTGGTAGCGTGCTGGTGTGTCCTTGAGCGAGGCTTAACCCCCTAAGTGCTCCCCCGAGGCAAGGCGACGGAGAGGCATCCCGACCGCTCACGTGTGCCCTGTACACACAATAGAGCGGGGCAATGTGGCCGAAACCTCCTACCCCGAGACAGGTTATTTAGTATCTCCATAACCATTTACTATGATTATAGCACGTTCACGGAAAAATAAGCGGGGGGAAAAACCCTAGTTAAGACGTAAAGTCTTAATTAGCTGAAACCTCAGACTAAAACGCGACCGGCAGACGTGTTTAAAAAGGCTGATTTAATGATAGGTATTTGGATGGGCTCGGTCGTCACCCTCAAACGTTGTAATAATCCACGGACAGTGCCGTCATCCAAATTGAGATGTCCTCACCAAACACAAGTTGATGGTTAGCGACAAAACGCGGCTGTTTTTTCATCAGCGCAACTTTAGAAAAAAAGTTGTAACCAAAGCAGGGGCTTTTATTTATCCATTTTGGCGTTAATCTCTGCGTGCCGCGATTTTTGTTGCGTTTGCTCCCTGCTGGCTCCTGGCAAACCTCCTAGCTTTGATTGTCGGTAAATACCACGGCGTCTTTGAGTACGTCCGTAACGTTTGAGCTCCCTCCTGAACGGTCGAAAAACTGCAGAACAAACACTTTGCTTCCCTCCCACTCCCACCCCCCCAGACGGCTCTCAAGCTGGGCCTGAGCCACGTTCCGCTGGCCAACGCCGCGCTGGACGCTCTGGAAGTCTGGTCGTCCTCCATCCCGCCGGAGACCATTCGGCCCTGCTACGGGAGCGTCCTGCCCCTGCTGGACGGATACCTCAAGTCCACCAGTGCCAACGGTGAGGGGACGGCCGGGCAATGAGTCAATGCTGTCACTTGCCATCACTCGTGTTCTTTAACCATGTGTTCCTCGTTCCATGTTGCGCCGCTCTAGGTTGATGGCACTTGTGGCGTTTAAAAAAATATATATATATAATCTGAAACATGATTATTATTTTTTTCCACCGCATTTCAGAGAAGGACGACAGTGGCTGGGAAGTGATGTCGTCTCTGTCCTCTAGAAGCGAGCAGGGATCCTCCCAAAGGATGGCGAGACTCCTAAAGCAGTCCAACCAGCTGGCTATGGTAATACACCATATGTAGGCTGAACCAGTGTTAAGGGGCAGGGTATTTTAGTTTTTACTAGATTAAAGGCCACCTGTAGTACCTTTTTTAATTTAATTGTATTTTTATATTATTCTTTTTTTATTATTATTATTATTTTATTTTTTTTGTATTTTCAAGCACTTGGAAGTCCTCTCTTGAAGAGGTGAGCCCCAATGTTTGTGTTGACTGCCCGTGTCCGTCCGCAGGAAGATGCTCCTGCCGCCATGGTGAGGCTCAGGGTCGTGCGCTTGCTCGGCCACCTGGGGGGACGACTGAACCGAAATCTGGTGACGGGTGAGATCCCAGAACGCATGAAACGTTTAAGAAAAAAAAGAAATATTCAGCCCAAAGTCATCTGAGAAGTTGTTCTCCTATATGGCATTGTGCCTCTCGACGTGTTACCCCACCAAGCTTTTCCCCCTAAATGCTCAAAATCTGTCTCGTGGTATCGGGGCTCCCTCCCAACCCTCCCCCCTCTTGCCGCGCAGTGGCCTCCACCGAGGAGACGATGAGGAAGTTTGTGGCCTGGGATGCTGAGAAGAGGCTCAGTTTCCCCGTTCCCTTCATGGACATCAAGCCGGTCATCTATCTGGACCCCTTTCTGCCCCGCATCAGCGAACTGGCCCTGTCCACGAGCGACAGGCAGACCAAGGTACGTCCAGTCAGCGAGGGCCCCTCAGGAGGAGGGATGAACTCTTAATACAGGAAGGAGGAAGAAAAAAATCTGTGTGCGTGGGATGGTATACAAACGGAACAATAACAGAAGGGGTGGCATCACACGAGACAAAAATATTCTAAAACGTACGGATATTAAGTGTTTCCATCGCCTTTTTGTGAGTCGAATTAGAAAGTGGTTTCACATATTGCTCAACATCCTTTCAGGAAAGCAACAGAATGAGGTTTATTATTGCTAAACCTACATTTATCAATAAGAATTTTGCCAACATCATTATCAGATTTATTATATATATAAAAAAAGATATACTTGTCCTCTTTTCTTGGGGTGTTGAGCAAACCAAACACAACATTTTCCCATGATAATTTTAAATATTTAAAAATATGATGAATGACAAATCTGCAAAGGTCTTGCCGTCATTTATTGGTGTGAGAACAACAGCAAAACAGGAGTAAGACTGTTTATGGATATTTGGGCATGCAACACAGAGTATTTGTATGGCATTGCATCCAGGACAGAGTTAGTCTGCAAGTGGAGTTCAACTACTCAACCTGCACTGCAACTCTCTATTAATTCTTTAATCATCAAGAACTGCTGCAATAACTCTGTCCTGTGGACGACCTGTAGAATGACCAGAGCACAGTTTTTGGTTATAGAGAACCACCACCAACCCCCCTCTTTGGAGAACTATTTATCATGTTTGGGTCTATAAACAACTGATCACTACTCCAAGAGCGGGAGAATCACCACGGTGAGACAAATTAACATAGAAACAAACAACATTTACACAAAAACATGAAGTGTGTGTGTGTGTGTGTGTGTGTGTGTGTGTGTGTGTGTGTGTGTGTGTGTGTGTGTGTGTGTGTGTGTGTGTGTGTGTGTGTGTGTGTGTGTGTGTGTGTGTGTGTGTGTGTGTGTGTGTGTGCGCGCATCAACAACAGTTAACACAGAGGAGCATTATGTACTTACAGTAAGTACAGATACAGTAGTATGCAACAGCAGCGGGTAGCCATGATGTATATTACTACTACTAATAATAATGAAACTGAACGCACAGTCTTCAAAATCAGCGATTAAACTGGACTACTAAACTATTCTAGTAATTGAACATTTCGGTTTTAAAATTGGTCCGCTGAACTGGCGTGAACTCGGGACCCGTACTCCAAAAGAACCCCTTAAAACCTCTGAGAGAACCCCCGGGCCTCGCCGCTTCTCACCCCGTGGGTTTTCCCCGCGCAGGTGGCGGCCTGCGAGCTGCTGCACAGCCTGGTGATCTACATGGTCGGGAAGAGCACTCAGATGGCCGAGGGCGAGGGCGAGGGCAGCTTGCCGCCGATGTACAACCTCCACAAGAAGCTGTTTCCCGTGCTCCTGCGTCTGGCCTGCGACGTGGACCAGGTCGGTGTCCGCCCAGGAGACCGCCGCCACTTTGACGTGTTGAATCCAGACGTGTGATTCGACGAAGACTAGAAATGTCTTATGACCGTCGTGCAATTTATTTTTATTTTTTTCAATCCCGCTGCATTAGTTAGAAAAAGGGATGTTGTCATTTGCCGGTCGCGACGTCACCTGACGGCGCCCGTCTCGTTGCTCCTGTCGTCAGGTAACAAGGCAGCTGTTTGAGCCGCTGGTGATGCAGCTGATCCACTGGTTCACCAACAACAAGAAGTTTGAGAGCCAAGACACCGTCGCTGTTCTGGAAGCCATTCTGGTGAGAGTCCCAAGTTCACCTCCTCCGATTCTCTGCTTCCTTTTTATTCAGGTCCACAAGCCTCAATTAAATAGTTTTGATGGTATGCCATTTCATATGCAGCAGCAGGTTAGGTTTGCGATGCAAATCGTGTTGAGTCCTATTCACCCGTCACATAACGTTATGTCTTTTAGAGGACGCTTTTGTCCAAAGCGACTTAAAATAAGTACATTTGTCACGGTGTCACACCAACTGTATCTCACAGTCACTGCTAAACCCTGTTTGAGTTTTGTTTTGTAATTAAAGTATGTTAGACATTAAAAATGGGAGTTGATTTTAGAAGCGTGTCTATAGAAGATTCATTAAAATGGTTAAAAATAATAATCCTATTGATCGGGGGAAAAAAATAAATAAAGGAACCCGATTCACAAATTGCATCTACTGAGCGTAGACAACTTTTTTTTAAATGCGCTATCAATGTAATTTAAGAAATTGCAATTACATAAAAAAATAAGGTTCGGGCCATGTTTCTATTCTACTATTTTCATTGTGGCTTCCATACTGCTACACTGGTATTTTCATCCGATTGAGCGGTATTTCTTAACAGCAAATACGGGCAATCTCCGTTTTTTTTTTTTTTGTTTTTTTTTTGCTACATGTGTGAAAGGGTAACTCCAGTTATTGTCCGGAATGCATGTGTCAAAGCAGCTTCACAAAGTCAAACATGCGTGTGGCCGTTTCGCCTGCCGCACGCCACCTGAGTGGCGATTTCAGGGCTCTCAAACACAGACGATGGGGTTGGAAACACACAAGTTTATTGTAGTGAGTGGGCTAGGTGGAACAAGCCAGGAGCAGATGGACAGCATGTCATGACAAGGGCTCCTCTTGTGGGTGTGGGTGGGTTTTACCTGTTCTCAACGGGCAACAGGTAAACAACCACACTGCTCCTGGGCTCACCTCCTCGCCGACAGGTGTGGCTTCTCAAACCACACCATCCCCACACCACAGTGCTGAAACATCCTCCCTGCTGGTCGTCTTAACGCTCGGCGGCTTCGCTCAAGTGCAGGTTCACACTCACGATTAATCAGCTTACATGTGCATAGGCAATGTCTAGGAGGATTTCTTTTTCCATTTGTTTCTGTTAATTAAAAAAAAAAAAATTCCAGACACCGCGTCACCTGCTGTAAGCGTACGCCCCGTTCCTCTGCAGGACGGCCTGGTGGACCCCCTGGACAGCGCCCTGCGGGACTTCTGCGGCCGCTGCACGGAGGAGTTTGTCAGGTGGTCCATCAAGCAGACCAGCCCCCAGCAGCAGGAGAGGAGCCCCGCCAACACCAAGTCCCTGTTCAAACGCATCTACAGCCTGGCCCTGCACCCCAGCAGCTTCAAGCGCCTCGGCGCCGCCCTGGCCTTCAACAGCATCTACCGACAATTCAGGTCAGACGCGGTTTTTGGCACGTCACTGGCGGGACGAAGAATTATGTCGAAGACGGTTTCCACGTCCCGGGATGTATTTTGTACATTTTTTTTGTTTGTCTTTTTAAAGGGAGGAGAATTCCCTGGTGGACCAGTTTGTCTTTGAGGTGCTGGTCGTATTTGTCGAAAGCCTGGCTCTGGCTCACACGGACGAGCGCTCCATAGGTAAAGGGATCCATGGCGTTCTAGTCACCGTCTAATGGGCTGCGTTGTACAGAGGTATAATTTGGAGTTAATTTTTTTACTGTATAACGATAACCCAAACCAACTTGTTTTTTGTGTTTTTATTGCACAAAAACACTTCTATCAAGGGATTCCCTCGACAATTATTTGCTTTGGAATAGGAGTGCAATCTTGTCACAACATCACCACATACTTTTTTGTCTAATTTATTTTCATTTTTAATGGAGAGCTTCTTATTGTCGTGGATGACTAGTTCAGTGAGAACGCTGGAAATTGCGGTGGCATTAACGGCCCCGAAATGACTTCGTTAAGAATTCGTAGGTCATTCTGGGGGGGAGAAAAAAAAAATGTTTGGATGGTGGTTTTTGGGTGAAACCGTGGCTGTCCTTGCGTCCGCAGGTACGGTGCAGCAGTGTGTCAGCGCCATCGACCACCTGAAAAGAATCGTCAAATGCAAGGCCACCGGTCTGAATCAGCACAACGCCAAGAGGCGAATTCCCAGGCAGGCGCCCCGAAGCATGAATAGCCACTAGTACCTAATAGCATCTAAAGTACTCGTGCATCATACATTTTGACTCGTAAAACTAAACTAGTTACCAAATAACTGTTGGAATAGCATCTAGTTACCAAAATATAAGTACTAGTAACTTTTAAAAAGTGACCTTATATGAACAATAAATGTTAAAACAGCTTGCCCTGCGCTGCGGGTGGTTGCTTGTCAGAATACAGTCCCAATTCACATTGTGAATTTATAGTCACCATTTTTATTTTATTTTATTTTATTCTCTGCTTTACATTTTGAATTTATGGTCATCATTTTTATTTTATTTGACTCTCCGCTTCCACAGGGGGTTCTCCCCTGACGTGAAGGTGTGCCTGTCCGAAGTGGTGTCGTGGCTTCTGGAGCAGTGCGGCCGGCCGCAGACCGAGTGCCGCCACAAATGCATGGAGCTCTTCTACGAGTTGGTCCCCCTCCTGCCGGGTGAGCTGCCCCTCCGGACCTTCATGGTCGCACGGCAGACAGCAGATCACATCACGCACTACAGTTGCCGCTTCGCGCGCAGGCGTTTTTTGTTCATGATGTAGGTTAAAGCCGGTGTCATTTTTATTTTTTAGATGGATACAGTTGAGGCCAAAAGTTTACATACACAAGCTAAATATATTCAAACTCCACACATTTCATGTCAGCATACATTTCCTACGGCAATTAGGGTATCTACTTTATTTTCATGAAAGGTCATTTCCAAATAATATCTAAGTGACCTATATTTCAGATATATTTATTTTAATTACTCTTTCAGATTTTCAGTGAGTCAAAAGTTGACATACACTTTGTTAGTATTTTTGGCATTGCCTTTTAAGTTCTTAACTTGAATTAAACGCTCGGGTAGCCTTCCAATACTTTTTTGTGCCCATTCCTCCTGACAAGACTGATGTAACTCATCCCCAGGAATATTTATTTAGAGAAATATATTTTGGGAAATTGCAGTTTCAGCAACAGCTTACATGAAAAAAAAAAAGAAGGAAGTAAATAAAATAAGAAAATGTGGAAAAAACAGTTGACTGAACACAATAAAATATGAAAATATACATCAAACCCTCATGATAAACAACCAAATATATCACTTGATAAATAACAGAAAACAATAAAAATAATACATAAAAAAACTAAACTAAAAATAATAATTATCAAATATGTACACCGATCAGCCACAACATTAAAACCATTGACAGGTGGAGTGAATAACATTGCTCATCTCGTTCCAATGGCACCTGTCAAGAGGTGGGATATATTAGGCAGCAAGTGAACAGTTAATTCTTGAAGTTGATGTGTTGGAAGCAGGAAAAATGGGCAAGCGAAGGGATCTGAGCCACTTTGACAAGGACCAAATTAGGATGGCTAAACTACTGGGTCAGATCATCTCCAAAACAGCAGGTCTTGTGGGGTGTTCCACAGTCTAGACCGTCTGGTCTGATCCCACTGAAGAGCTACTGTAGCACTAATTGATGAAAAAGGTAATGCTGCTATGATAGAAAGGTGTCAGAACACACAGTGCATCACAGTTTGCTGTGTGTGGGGCTGTGTAGCTGCAGACCAGTCAGAATGTCCACCTCTGAAAGCGCCTACAATGGGCACGCCAGTGTCAGAACTGGAGCATGGAGCAATGGAAGAAGGAGGCCTGGTCTGATGAATCATGTTTTCTTCTACATCATGTGGGTGGTCGGGGTTGGGGTCCGATCTGATGGAGCATCTGTGGGATGTGCAGGAACAACGAGACCGATCCAGGGGGGCTCCACCTCACAACTTACAGGACTTAAAGGATCTGCTGCTAACGTCTTGGTGCCAGATACCACAGGACACCTTCAGAGGTCTTGTGGAGTCCAAGCCTCGACAAGGGTCAGAGATGAGAAACCCCAGGCGCAATGATGATGTGATGCAATATTATAGCTAGACAGTATCAGTCTATTTTGCTGGTGCAGAGCGCCAGGTAGACGCCTCCAGAAGCTAATCGGTCATCATCAGGTCTGGTCAGAGTGGTGATTAGGGTGGTCGATACCAGTCTGCCCTGGCTCCACGTCCACAGCCAAAAACAGAAAAATAAAGCGAAAATTAAACAGTGGCGATAAACCTCAAAAAGGAGCAGAAAGGAATTTTAAGGCTTACGACAGTAAGCAATTTCACTTTTTCAATTGCAAAATTGTATCTCTCAAACCAAACCAAGCATGCCTTGAGTAATATTGCATCTAAATGGCCTGCGGATCTCACATAAATGTCTTGCATTAATTATGAAGAACTTATGAACTGGTCAAATGCATTGATCTGTTTTAAATTTTTGTCTGTGCATTACGCTCTCCTCACTGGGTGTGAATGATGGTAATCGCTGTTCACTTAATTTGTTTTTATTTCTTTATTTTCCATCGATCCATTCATGTTGGCCGGACGGCGTTTGCTCCACGTGAACAAATGCGTAATCCGCTCTTGGACTCGACGCAGGCAAGAAATCTCCCTCGCAGTGGCTGGACGCGTTGCTGAAGGAGCGCGGCGCGGGGTTCCTGGTCTCCAGGTTCGAGGGCGGCGGCCTGCAGTCCCAGCCCACCCTCCGGGAGCTGTCGGGCCCCTTCAGCGTCAGGGCCACGCTGCAGTGGATGGACCTGCTGCTGGCCGCCCTCGACTGCTACAACACCTTCATCGGCCTGCACATCATCAAGCCCCATCATGTCCTCAGTACGTCCCCGCTTTGTCATGAATATTTCAGAATCCGGATTTTCACGCCCAAGGAAGTTGTCACGGCAACAGCCGGTGCGGTCAACCCATTCATTACACATCATTAGAAAATCAGCGTTCATGGCTATGGTGGCTAAGGCAAATGACAAACTGGCACCAATCCATGTCCGCGTATCATTCCTGTTCGTTAACTATCACTTCAGTATATTATTAGCGTTTTTCATTTCATTTGCACCAAGTTTTGAGGATATTGAGATAATGTCGCTTTTGACAGAAGTTGTTGCCAATTGTGCGAGAGTCGGCTTTACAAAAAAAAAAATAACCCGATGACCAAAAAAATATAGACCGTGGATAACGTCCTTAACCTTACAATTACCTGGGCCGCACGTTCCCCCCGTTCGGATATCGACGGCGACCTTTTAGTCGCCCTCACCGGAGTCCTTTCCTCCGTTTCGAAGGTTCCAGGGAGCAGTCAAGCTTCCTGAAGGCCGTGCGTTTCTTCCTGAGCGAGCTGGCCACCCGGGAGCTGGCGGCCGCCGAGGGCTGCTTCGCCCTCGGCCAGAAGAACGCCCTCTTCAGCCCCCGGGAGGTGGAGCAGTACAACCACAGCAAGGGCACCATCATCGTTCGCCTCCTCGAGTTCGCCACCATGGTCCTCTGCAAGTGCGACCGGGATTTCTGGAAGGTGCCCCGAACGCGCCGCCGCTCGCTGGCGAATCCGGCACATAAAAAAAAAATGAAAATAAAATGAAAAATGAGCAAGAGACGAGCAACGGCCTTTTCACTTTCGTCCGCAGCTTCTGGAGCCGGACGTCTTCTGCGGCGTGTTCCTTGAGCTCGCCGCCCTGGTGGTGTGCAGACCGTCCTCCGTCGGTTTCAACATGGCGGACGTGGAGGTGATGAAGAACCTGCCCGGGGTGTGCGCTCCGCTGCTGGCGGCGCTGCTGGCCTCGCCGTACCGGAGCGGCCTGGAAAGCAGCCTGCGGGACGCCATCACGCGCAAGAGGTACCAAGCTCATAAGTACTTTGTTACTGTACTCAAGTACATTTTTCAAGTATATGTACTTGCTTAAGTAGATTCTGTTTGGGAGACTTTCTTGCTCCACTACATTGCCAAGCAAATATGTTTATCTTTTTACTATACTGCATTTCTAACACAGTTGCGTTACTTTTTAAGTGTGTGTGTGTGTGTGTGTGTGTGTGTGTACAGTAGTGTATATAGTGTAATGTGTCAGTAAGGAGTACATGTACATCAACTGTTTTTTCCATTTGCGTCCTGTGTTTGTGCGTGTGCGTAGCGTGGAGGAGCTGTGTGCCGTGGATCTCTACCAGGCCGCCGAGCTGAGCGGCCACGACAGCATGGAGATGGTCCTGTCCGCCTGCAAGCAGATCCACAAAGCCGGCTGCCTCAGCTCGGTTCTCCACAACCAGGTACTCCGTCGTTTCACCCCGGAGATTATTCCGTGAAGGACGGATGCTTTAAAAGGCCACCTGTGGCCAGTTTCACCGACGGCCACCAGTAAAATACGAAATGTACCAAAAACTGTGAAAAAGTCCTTGGCGGGGGTCTCAGTGAGTGTTCCGGGGTCTTCTGACATTTCTTTTCTTTCTCGGACGTTGAAGGACCCGGCCTACGCCGCGTCCCTGGGCTGCAGGCTCCTCATGGCGGTGTACAAGGGCATCGCCCCCGGGGGGGACAGGAAGGCGCTCCCCTCCCTGGACGTGAACAGCAGGAGGCTGGCCGACGGCCTGCTCCAGCTCGCCTTCTCCCTCAACCCGCAGGTCTGCTCCCGCCGCTGAGTTCAGTTTTTATGCGAAAGGTGCCCTTCAAGGATGGTTCCGTCTGTTTTTTCAAGCCTGTGTCGAAACATCCATGTGGAATTTAATACCTGTTCACGACGCCGGAGTAGTTCCTTCTCTTCAGCATCAGTGAACCAAAAATAAATACGATAATACAGCGATAGTAAATGTCTCATGGCATTTTATTACGCCTCTGCGCCGGCGACAGCCATGGCCACAGGCATTATGTTTTCGGGTTGTCCGTCCGTCCGTCCGTACTACCGTGAACGCTATAGCTCAGGAACGGCTGTAGGGAACTTCCTTACATCCGGCACAAACATCCAGATGTGAAGGATTCATGAACTGATTAGAATTTGGGGATCAAAGTCAAGGTCAGTATGGCCTCACAAAACACATTGTTGGCCATGACTCATAACAGAAGTCATGGCCATATATCAACATACAGTATAGAATTTTATATATATATATATATATATATATATACTGTACATTTTCCCAAAAGGCCTGTGAGTGTCCCCAGTATGCCAGACACTATGGAAATTGGGAATGTTGTTTGTGAATTCTTTGGAAATTCTGAATTTTTTTTTGACATTGGGAAAACAAACGATAGAAACTACGTGTGGGGATTTTGATTTCTGGTGCCGATTTATGTTTCTGCCGGTGGGAGCCGAGGGGGAGGGGAGGGGTGGGGGGGCACGGCGAGCGCAGATTGCGCCACGATCGCCCCCTGCATGCGTAGCTCGCGAAACATGAAGCAGCGTGAATTCTGCTCTTAATTTTCTTTTAGTTTTTCTCTTATTAAATAAAAAAAAAAAAAAAGTAATACCAGATACTCATCCCTAGAGCAGAATGGATAAAACAGTGTTAAAACACACTGTTTTTAGTTGTTTTATTTGGAGGAACGGTCCACGGCTCTCCGCAATCGGGGCACACAGAGAGCCGTGGACCGACGTGGACGATTCACACATATAAAAATATATTTATGAGTCCTATAATTCCTCACTGAAATGTTGTACCTTTGCATTTTTGTGAGCTTCTATCTGTGTTATCCTGTTATTGTAAAGCACACTGACTGACCAAAAATGACTGCTCGTCTCGAAGAATCTCAGTACTCCGGCTGATGATTGGAGTCGTCGACCTTCAAGCCCTAATAGTAGATGACAGTGAGATGCATGGTAGATATATACAGGTACTCCTCACTAAACGACCAAGTTCCGTTCCTACGACCTGGTCGAAAAGCGAGGACCCGCCCCCTCACCGTTATTTCAGTCTTGGAAATTGCGAACGCTAGTGTAGTGAATACTGACAGACTGTGGGAATGACACTGAGAACGATGATGAGACGACATGTATACAGTGTGTATAATAGTATATAAAAGGTGATGCGCGATGAGAGGCTTGTACAGTACAGACTGGTCAGAGAGCTGGTCGTCAGTCCGAACAGTCGTTAAATAGGTAGGTTGTTAAGTGAGGAGTACCTGTATAGATATAATAGATGGATACAAATAATAGACAACGGGACTAAGATTATATTATATTTAAATTCATAAAGATCAGTCTAATTGACAATATTTGTTTTGCATGTAGTCCTTGAAAATGAAACAGTAGCGCTTGGAAATATCCCATATCCTCTCGCCGCCCCCGCAGAGCGACTCTCTGGTGGAGCTCCTGTTGAACACCATCAGGCTCTCGGTGCCGCTCTCCGGCAGCCGCGTGGACAACTTCCTCACCTTCTCGCACGGCGAGTACTTCTACAGCCTCTTCCAGATGACCGTCAATGCCGAGCTCCTCAGACACCTGGACGCCACCGTGCCAACCCTCATGATGGCCGCCTCCCGCAACCCCAGCATGGTAGGTGTGATCGTTTTGGATACGATCCGCTCTCATCGCTTCATCGCTTCGCATTTAAAACCATAGTTTGCTTCACCAGGAAATTAATTTCTCAGTGTTGGAATGTGAGTGATTCTTAATTTGATTATTTTGTATAACGTATTTTGGTATCATCATGTACCCTGTTAAATACCAGAGCAAAATAGCGTTACGCACTTTAATCTTAGAGTTTATATTTTTTGAGGTACAAGCTTGCATATGATTGCATATGCAGGCTGCATCAATTCACCCAACAAAGATCTTCTGCAGTTAATTCTTATAATTGGTTCATTAATTGAAGGCCACCCCTAATTTCAGCTTGTGCCTTCCCCCTCTCATTTTCTCTCTATAGAAAATGGAGGGGCAGATAGTAACTGAATGTCGAACGTGGGCAACGCCATGGCAACCAGTGATAGCCAAGCAGATTCTCACCAATGCTAGGCCAGTAGCCAGCATCGAGAAAGGAGGCAGAAAATGAACCGATCAAACCTTCACAAACAAAAGCTCTGAGGTGGATGGTGGAGGGGTTGCATTGTCAACATGGTATCTCATCAAAATGTAAAGAAAACAAAAATGTGCCCCAAAACGCAAAAAAACACATCGGAACAACCAGGGACCCAAAATTGACCCCTGTGGTACACCACTACAATGAAGGGGTCATAGAGGAAGACACTCCTCCAAACACACAAAAAAAATGTCTCTGAACATCTTTGGCCCCTGGAGACATCAGTCGTTAAAAATGTCACCTTCCGCTTCCTCTTGGGCATCAGGTGAGTGTGCTGCTCAACGGCATGTTGGACCACAACTTCCGCGAGCGCTCCGTCCGCAAGAGCCAGGGCCGGCGCCTGGTGGAGCAGGTGCTGGAGAGGTGGGAGTGTCTGCGGCCCTGGTGGAAGACGGAGACGTCCAACCCCAACAGCAAAACCTCCACCCTCCTGCTGCTTTCCAAGCTCCTCCAGGTACGGCCGTTGAAAAGTTTTTTTTTTTTTTTTTTTTTTTGTTTCCCCCCACCCCCCCATTTTCTTGGCAACAATTAAAAGTCTCAAAGTTATAATTGCGAAATTCCAAAATCAATCTTAAATTTTGCCGAAAGCGCAATTAAGAATATCTCGAGTGTTGAATTTAACTTTTTGGTATCTGCAGTTTTTTCGTTGGTATTGTTGGTCAAAGTCATTAACTTAAGTCTGCCTAAATTGCAAACCATGTTCTTTTGGGGGGGGGGGGGGTGAATGATGGTGCATATTTCTCTAAACATTTGCATAGTTTTAAATACAGATAATTATTATTTTTGCTTTTATTTGAACTTGGTTCTCCGCCTCGCAAGAGGCTGAAACTGGTTCAGGAGAAAATCGGGTAAATGAGTGACGTTGACAGGCGTTGGCCTGTTCCTGTCTGTTCGCTCGTTACCGGCCGTGAAAGAGTTAATTTTCACAACGTGGTGACAGGGATATCTGTATATATATAGGGAGGGAAAGTGGGTCGTCTAGTAAGCGGAAGATTGCCGATTCGATCCCCAGCTCCTCTGGTAGCGTGCTGATGTGTCCTTGAGCAAGACACTTGACCCCCTAACTGCTCCCCGGGCGCCTCTATATCTCAGCCCACTGCTCCTAGATACGTCGGCTACTTGGATGTGTAAATGCAAAGAAATCGCACATTTCCCCATTGTTGGGCTAATAAGGGTATATAAAATAAATAAATAAAAAATATCGTAGAACCGGCTGCCAAAATTCAGTTTTTGGAATTCGTGACCAAACAAACCGGCATTCGCACCGGAAATTTGTCCTAAATTTTCTGTGGCGATGTGTATTTATGTTTACGAGTATTTCCTCGTGTTCTCGCCGTCTCACCAGATCGACGCCTCCGTGTGTACGGATACGGAGCACTCCTCCTTCCGCGTGGTCTTTTCCACCTTCACCACCCTGCTCGTCGACATGACTCTGCCGCTGAATCTCAAGGTACCAAACACACTCTTTAATGAGCAGCGGGCCTCCCTTTCTATCAGCGTCTGCTGTGATGTTACTTGTTTTAAAATATTTAGGTGTTTCGTAAAATGCCCTTTTCAGGTATCTTTTAAAATTAGTTTTAAAAGGAAACCCGTCTCAGGGAAGAATAGTTTCATAAAGATGAATGCTTAATAAATGTAATTTTTCTTTCTTTCTGGGTTTGGCTTCTTTGGGACAGCAAAATGGCAGCCCCCTCAAAAGTTGTCCCCACCCTAAATCATCCTTGTACATCTTGCGTAGAGCCAGGCCCTGTTGGTGTTGCCCTTCTTCACCACCCTTCCCGGGGAGCCCCTGGCCGAGCTCCAGAGGGCCCTGGAGGCCCTGGTGGCCTCCCACTTCCCCATGCAGTCGGACGAGTTTCCCAAGGGCTCGCTCCAGCGCAACAACTACATGGACTGCGTCCGAAAGGTAAACGTCCCCCAGCAGACAGAACAACGCCAACGTCGGGGCTGTCGGCGAACTCACTGCTACCACTTGGGGGCGACGGCTCCTGGTTCGATCCCCCCTAACCCTAACCCTTAAGTGCTCTCAATGAGCTGGTGTGCACCTTGCACGGTTGCCGCTGCCGTCGATGTATGGATGGGTGTACGAATGGGTGAATGTGAGGGGCGTACTTTAAAGCGCTTTGAGTGGTCGCAAGACTAGAAAAGCGCCGTATAAATGCAGTCCATTTACCTTTTACCAGTCATTTAAAGCAAACCGGTGTCCTATTTCTTTCTCATTTCAGTTGCTGGACGTCCTAGAACTTTCTCAGAGTCCGCTCTTGCTCAAGCTGCTGGCCGGTGTTTTGTGCCGTGACGCGAAACACATCATGGAGGATAACTTCCAAACTTGCTTCCAACGGATTGCGAGGCAGTCAGTAAACAGGGCGTGCTTAAAAAGCCCTACTTTGTCCACTCTTTTTTTTTTTTTTTTTTTTTTACATTTAACATTTGATTTATCCTCTTAACTCCGATCGCCCCCTCTCTCGCCGTCCCCACCAGGTCCAGCGTGGAGCGGCAGCTGCAGCTCCTGAGCACGGCGTACGGGGTGGTCCAGCAGGGCGACGCGCCCCTGGCCTCCACGCCGCGGGCCGTGATGGAGAGGGTCCTGCTGCCCCTCGCCTCCCACTGCAGCCCCACGGCGCTGGCCGACTTCTTTGTGGCCAACATCTCTGACATCATGACCCTGTTGCTCTCCCGCTTCACCAAGGTGCGCTCGTCGTGGAAAGGGATCACACATCGGTTTATCGCGGCGCGTTCAGCCACTTGGAGCGCGTATTTTGTGAATGCACCCGGTGTTGATGAATCTTGAAAATCAAACGCACTCCCCGTCAAGATGCGTCTCGTGAACCGTTTCAGACCAGCGAGTCGGTGTTTGAGTCTCAGCTGCTGAGGAAGCTGGGCTCCCTGGAGCTGCTGGAGCTGCTCTATTCCCGCCTTCCCAAGGACCAGGTGTATTCCAAGGAGTCGCGCGTGAACCAGGCGTACTGTCGCTCCGACAAGACCGAGGGCAACGAGTTGTCCAAGACCCTGATCAAGTCAGTGTAAAATCTCATAATGAAATCCAACCTCCGGGTTTTTTCCCGCCATGACCGTTTTCTTTCAGGTTTTTGGGACAAGTTTGCCTCTGCTGCTATTATTTGTTGCTGTACACAAGACACTGAGATGTCTCGCTTTATGTCTCCGAACTAGGGCAACCTAAACCTTAATAATTATTCATTCATAGCCCTTCATTTTGACTATTCAGATATTTTTTTGGGCGCTTTATTTGTATTTGAGGTGATGCCGTCATTAAAGAGGCGTGGTCGAGGTCTTTCGACCAACCATCCATCACGCAATTTTTATAGTAGAAGTAAATGGACATTGATATGCTATTGGCCAGCTGAAATTTGGTGGTAGATCACTTCTTCCAACCTCATTCCCATTTATTATTATTATTATTATTATTATATAATAATAATTAAAGCAGCACTATTTAACTTTTGGTATCTGGCACCCCTAAAGCTTCATGAGTGCAATTGCACTGTGACGCCATTGTCGTTAAACTCGGCCCGGTGTAAAAAAATGATTTATTTTACCGGACAAATTTGAACCTTATCGATCGCAATTCAATAACAGTATGTGATGAACACAAGTATAATGTACACTTAGGTCACAGCGCCCCTTGCGCGGACCTCGCCGCTTCATTGGGCGCTCGGTTCACGGTTCTCCGGAGTGGGGCTCGCCCGCTGGCTACCGGGGTGGGTACCGGATGCGCTGGGCCTGGCAGATTGGCTCGCACGCCTGAGTCAGAGGGGGAAACAAACCACCTGGTGCAGTGAAAGTGAAGGCAGGGGCGTGCCAGCCGAGGTGAGGGCGCACCAGTGCTCGTCTCATCCGCGCCGTCGGGGAGGTGGGGCGGTCACGTTCTTGTATGAGCGTTATTACCGGACATTTACACTGGCAAGTTAATAATTTATCCTTTTTGTTTTTTTTTGTATTTTTTTTGTATTGTATTTTTTTTTATAAATTTTACCAAGAGGCAATTACCAGAGCCAAACATCAAGGACGCACTTTTCTTGCCGTTTCATGCCTTAACACCAAAGTTGCATTGTGCGAGAACACACATTCAGGGGGGAATGAAAGAGGTGCCGTTCTCCATTTTACATGTCAGCATACCGTCAAAATGATTTTGAAGCAGTTATTTTATTTTAGATAAAAAAATGTAATAGTGTTGCTTTAATAATAAAGAATTTAACTAACAAATACAACCCAAATATAAACATTTTTTGTTGAATTTCTAGATCACATTACATTAAATGGATTTTCGTGCTTTTTGATTTCATTTGTATTATTAGTTATTTATTTATTTATTTATTTATTTATTTATTTATTTTTCCAAACCAGGTTGTGTTTCGAGGCCTTCACAGAGAACATGACAGGTGAAGGCCAGCTGCTGGAGACCAGGAGGCAGTACCACTGCGCCGCCTACAACTGTGCCATCGCAGTCATCAGCTGCAGCTTCAGCGAGCCCAAGTTTTACCAGGGCTTCCTGTTCAGTGAGAAACCGGACAAGGTAGGCCGACCCACGTGGCAACTCTTCACCCCCGCCGTGCAGTCATCATGAAGTGGATTTAAAACCACCAAACAGGTGGCAACTTTTTGAGACTTCACATTGAGAACTTTATCGTAATCAAAATATCAAATGGTGCTAAAGCTTCCCCAGAGGTAGACAAGACAACAAATTGTTAAATTGCTAAAAAAAATTTGCTGTAAAATACAGAAAACGGTCAAACTATGAGAGGTGCGTGAATAGCTTACATTTGGCCAGAACTCGACTCTGGGCCCTGCTTTGTGCAGATTTGATATAATAGGAATTTTCAATGAAGGAAAGCGGCTAATACAGTAAGAACAATTCAATAAATAAATATTATGAATCAAATTATAAATCAAAACAACAACTTTGTTTTAAGTTGCTAAAATAGAAGTCACGATTAATCCGTTTCTGTATTTCTCTCTTGTCCAGAATCAGTTCATTTTGGAAAACCTCATTGATGTCCAGAGGACGTATCATTTCCCCATCGAAATTGAGGTACAGTATATGGCTTTTGACCACACTCTCATATACTGCACTTGGACTCAGATTCTGGTTTAGTTCTCTGACTCGGTTTTTCCCTCCCTCCCCCAGGTCCCCCTTGAGAGAAAGAAGAAGTACATCTTAATCCGAAAGGAGGTCAACGAAGAGAGTGGAGGTATCTTTTGCCCATAAAGCCCAATTCCAACCAAAAATATTAAAATGAAGCTCCGACTTGGACACCGAATCTCCAAGTAACACAATTATTTTCTATAATTTTCTATATTTTCTAGTCTTATCAGTTATACAAATTACAAAAAAAAAAATTGTATTAAAAGCGCACGCTTACAAATGGCAGAGCTTTCAAAAGACACCAGCACACAACTAAATACTTATTTATTTGTTTATTTACCATCCCAGTCATGCACACATGGTGTGAATTAGCACGAACAGTGGTCACTGGGGATCAGACATCTTGGAATTTTAGCTCACACTAAAGGACCCAAGATTGAAGATTATGTCTGATTATATTATAATCTCAGACTGGTCTCAGTTTCTGGCCATCTCGAATCAGCGACCCTGAAGACAGGAGATTTCCTCGAGTTTCCGAAGACTCTGAAAACTGGAACTTGAAAGTGTCAGCGGTGGTGTATACGAGGCGTAAATGCAGTACTTGACAAACAAACCCCTGCTTTGTGCTCGCGCAGAGGCGCCGGTGTACCTCTCCTCTCAGTCCTACATGGCCGACAGCAGCCTGAGCGAGGAGATGAGCCAGTTCGACTTCTCCACCGGAGTCCAGAGCTTCTCCCTCGGCTCCCAGCGCCCACCGGGTCGCGGCCGCGCGGTGCCGACCAGGGTAAGCGGCGGCGCTCGTCGGCCCCCGATCCATCTTCCGTCACCGCGAAGGTACCGTAGCCCCCCCGCGAGTCTCCCGTGACGGTTTGTTGGCTCTGCGACAGGAGACGGAGGAGCCCCCACCCGCCGACGCCTCGCAGGACGCTTCGGTGGTTCTGGAGATGGACGAGCTCAACCAGCACGAGTGCATGGCCACCATGACCGCCCTGATGGGACACATGCAGAGGAACCACATCACCCCCAAGGTGGAGCAGGTCAGTGAGGCTTCTGGGGGCGGGGTTTGGATCCATCAAGCACTTTTGATAAAACCAGGCATGAAGATTAAAAAAAACAAAACAAAAAAAAAAACAGCAACATCCCTCATCGTGTAGTAAGTGTTTAAAAGTCTCGAAAGCATTAAATATGCTCAGGTTGGAAGTGCTGGAAATTTTAATATACGCCTGAAAATGCTGTTGTTTTTGATGCTATAATGGCTTAATAGAACTAAAAGATGAATGCGTGACAGATGAGCAAATATTTTCTTCATATCGGCTTATGTCCCTCGTTAAAAATCGAGGTTTTGCAAAAATATTTTTGATTGTGCAGAGTGGAAGGGAGTCATTTCTTTTAAATGGTCGGTAAAGACTCAGTGGCTCAAATCGCTTCTCCTGCCTTTTTCCGGAACAGGGAAGTACGCCTGGCGAACTTCCCCCGTGGATGAAGTTTCTGCACGGAAAGCTCGGGAACCCCGCCACGCCCCTGAACATCCGTCTCTTCGTCTCCAAGCTCGTCATCAACGCGGAGGAGGCGAGCGCTTTTGTTGTGGTTCAGGGCGTCGCCTCTGTCTCTTTTTTTTCTTTTGGCCGCGGTGAAGTTGTTTTCATCCCTCGCTTTGAATTGCAGGTGTTCCGGCCGTACGCCAAGCACTGGCTGGGCCCGCTGCTGCAGCTGGTGGTGTGCGGGAATAACGGTGGGGAGGGCATCCATTTCATGGTGGTGGAAATCGTGGTGACGGTGCTCTCCTGGACGAGCCTGGCCAACCCCAAGGTTCGGACGCTCGTTATTTTGTACATTCATTTTCTCATTCCCACTGGTCCATTTGCGTTGCTGCCTTTTTCTAAAAATGTAATAACAGCTGCTGTGGACTCTGTAGCAAAGTGAGGCGATAGATCCAGACGCCAGGCGAGGTAAAAATGCGGCAAAACCGTTTAGATTTTTTATTTTTTTTAATTGTGAGGGAAAGTAAGTGGAGGGCCAAAACTGACACTGAGGATATCTTTACCCCAAACTTCACCAAAGTCTTGACCCATTTTCCGCCGCCTCACCCTCCCGGCTGGCGGTCGCAACGCCCAATGCTCCGTACGAGGCCCGACTTCTGGCTGTTTTTGAGAGGTCGCTGTCCGTGGTCCTGATCCCCAACCTCTGTGGAGAGTCTCGTGACCTAGGGGCTCCACACTCGGTTAAAAGTGTTGGCTGCAGCCAGCAGGTTGACTGCCAGCGGCAGTGACTTCTCCGCCTGATTCCGTGGCCCCTCATTTTTTATTATTATTTTTTTTTAATGCGTTATTTACTTATCCACGCAAAGTCCCGCTTTCCGGGTTTTGATACATCAACCAAACTTACTGTTGCTCCGTCTGCAGCCTCAGGTTTTTACCTCGTGAGTAGTGTTGTACTCGAGCCCTTTATCTGTGCCCTTTTGCCTCCACCCCCCTCGCCGTCTCCCTGTCTTCCTTCCTGCCTCTTAGTCGCCGTCTTTTTCTGTCTTTCTCTCTCCCCCCTGCCGTTTTCTCTCTCTCTCTGTCTAGCTGTCGTCCTTTCTGTCGCTCTACCATTCACATGCACAGTCAATGTTACACAAGTTGGATAAAAAGAGAGTGAGTGTTTTCACTCTCTCCTTCTGTCTTCCCCTTCTCTCTCTCGGTCTCAGTGTGACGTTCTGTTTTGTTCTCTCTCTCCCCCTCTCTGCCCGTCTGTCTCTTTCGTTCTCTCTCTTCGTTTTATTCTTGCCATTAAGAAAAACGTAACATAAACACTTTCAACATGCTTTGCTTATGACATTTTTTTGTGGTTTCTTTGCCCCTGTAAACAGATGCAATTTGATTTAAAAATAAATAAATAAATAAAAATAAAAAAAACATTCAAATTCTCTCTCTCCCTCTCTCTCAGGGTAACACCAGAGATGAGGTTCTGGCCAACCGGCTGCTGGAGTTCCTGATGAAGCACAGTTTCCACTCGAAGAGGGCTGTGTTCCGCCACAACCTGGAGATCCTCCGCACCCTGGTGGAATGCTGGAAGGACTGTCTCAGCGTCCCATACCAGTACAACTCCCCTCAGCCCGAAAAACCAAACGAAAACATTGTTTGCTGTTTGGAACGTAGATTTACAAAAAAAAAAAAAAAAAGTAGCGTATGAAACAATAGATAAAATAATGTGAAGATCCCACAAAGAGTGATTTGTGAACATTTTTATATAGTTTACCATTCATTTTTCTGACTTGACTCATGATTGTAGTTGGATAATATTCAAATAGAAAAACAATATTGTATCATGCATTTGTAAGTGAAGTGTATTTTTTTTAAATGTATTATTATTATTATTATATATTTTTTTACAAAATCTTGAAAGAAATCTTGCATTTGTAGTATTGTAAAATCTAAAGCAGTTCAATAATTTTGAAACCTTAAACAACACAGCGGTGCCATTCTATATCGATTGGACAAAATGTGAGCGCTTTGCGTGGTTCTTTTTTTTGTCTTCCTTTCAGTCTGATATACGAGCGCTTTTGTGGCAGCGACCCCAACAGCAAAGACAACTCTGTGGGACTTCAGCTGCTGGGGATCGTGCTGGCCAACAGCCTCCCTGCATACGAAGCCTCGTGCGGCATCGAATATGAAAGGTAAGAAAAAAATAAAGGCAACAGATGTACGCCCGTCCCGCAATAGAAGAGAAACAGGAAATATAGTGGTACCTCCACTTACGACTGCATCTACTTACGACTGATCCAAGACACCAGCAGGGATAGTCGTGAAAACTTGTATCGACTTGCGGCCGACTGCTCCACGATACGAGCGTGGAAATTTGCAGTTGGTGCGTCGGCGGCCAGTCAGCGGGCGACCTTCATGGTGTGTGCATGTAGTTCGTGGCTTATGGATATTTTTTTCATATTGACTGTGTTTGTTCTGTGTATTTTGTTTATTTTCACCCTTCATGATTTCATCATTCATATGGGAAAAATTGCTTCGACATACAACCGTTCTTATGGAACCAATAACAGTCGTAGGTCGAGGCACCACTGCACAGAATATCCGAAATGATGAACGTTTGAATCAAGTAATGCCAACGTCTGTTTTCCTGTGACACTACGAGCCCCACAGCCGCGCAAACACACCCCCACCCCTGCAGGATGATTCAGAGCCCAAAGCGCCGCAGCAGAGAAAAAAGCAAAACTTTGTTGCCCTTTTCCCGATTCATGGCGGCGAATCCATGTTTGAGTCTCTTGTTGTTGTGGTTTACGTCCTTCCAGGTATATCCAGTCGCTGGCCAACAACCTGTCCTTCACGCGCTACAAGGACGTATATGCTGCCGCCGCGGAGATAATTGGGCTGGTTCTGAAAAACATGACTGAGAATGACCAAGTGAGCAACTTAAAAAAAACAGGTTTTTATTGTTATCACTCTGATTGTATCATCTTTTATTTTTTAGAGACCACACGTTTAATCAAATAACCCAATTTGATGAAATGTCTGTGTATAGTATCTGTATAGAAGTGTTGTTTCTAGCATTGTTGAAACCTATTTGTGTTATTACAAGATGTAATTGGGCTTAATTTAATGCAACACTTAGTGGGGGGAGGGAGATACTCTATCTGAGATACTCTTTTTGAGAGTAGGTTCAGTGTGTGAAGTCTTTTGGTTGGACTGGACTTCTTTGTGTATGTACGGACTTCTCCGCTCATTATCAGCACGAGGGATTTAAATTCCAACTGAAATTGCTCCTCTCATCTCTTCCAATGTAAATAACATTCATCAGCATGCTTTTCAAGGCTCCTTTTCGCTCTGAAAACATTGGTATCGACTGTCAGCCCAGAATTTGACAATCGGTGTGTCCCTCCCAATCATATCTGAGTACCCAAAGCCTCAGGCTGTACCAACATCAACCGGGAAAAGTCTACTATTCTGGCACCGTCACTCCAGAATGATTAATGATTTTGAAGAATGATTTTGGAAAAAAATGATCAGATCATGTGTATTATTATTATTATTATTATTGTTATTATTGTTATTGTTATTATTGTTATTGTATGTGCTTTAATTTTGATCTTCACATGGGTTCTTCCAACAGCATCAGGCCCTCCTCAGGTACGCTGCCGGTAAAGTGAAGGAGTTGAAGAAAAGAGACATGGATGACAAGTTCATTATTTGTTTGAGTAAAGTGTCAAAGCACTTCCCTCCTTTTATGGACGGGTGAGTATAAAATGCAATAATGTGATGGAAGCACCATTCTTAATCAAGATTTTTTTATTTGTCACATACATATACATACTTTCATACATATATGCAGTGAAATGTAATGCCTTTCATTGAAACGGTGTGTTCCCAAACTGTCCCCGCACTTAAAAGGTTGATCACAAATATTTTGTACTGGAAACATGTGTACTATATATATATATTCAAAGCAGATTAAACATGATGGCCCGCATAACCACACACACGTACCTCCTGGAATCTCCCTTCTTGATCTTTTTGGCAAAGTTCTCATGGCTTCCCCTCCCCCCGCACAACGCCGCTGCGTTTTCCAGGTTTGTGACTTTGGTGTTCTTCCTGCTGCCGAAGCTGCACGGCGTGCTGAAGACACACTGCCTGGAGTGCGTGCTGAGCCGGGCCGAGGTCATCCCGGACATCTTCCTGCAGCTCAAGACCAAGGGCTTTGTGGAGATATTGGGCCACAGGTGAGCAGGACCTTTTGGAGACCTTTAAGACACGCTTGCGTTTTAATCTTCGTGCCCTGGACGACCTCAATGCCCTCCATTTTGTGAAAAAAATATATATAATAATAATTCAGTTCACTAATTAATGTGTCAGGTCATCTAATCGCCCCCTGTCCACAGGGACGAGGTGAGGCAGAGGGTGTGTTTGGACATCCTCCACAGGATCACCGCCCTGCTGACCCCACCGCAGCTCCAGGAGGTCCTGGGGGCCCTGGTGGCCTTCATCTCCCACCCCTCGCCCGTGTGCAGAGAGAGGATGTATGACATCCTCATGTGGATCCAAGACAACTACAGGTGATTATTATTATTATTATTGTTATTATTATTATTATTGTGTTGTTGTTGTTGTTATTGTTATTATTATATTGTTGTTGTTATTATTGTTGTTATTATTATTGTTGTTGTTATTATTGTTGTTATTATTATTGTTGTTATTATTATTGTTAATATTGTTGTTGTTGTTGTTATTATTATTATTGTTATTATTATTGTTAATATTGTTGTTATTATTATTATTGTTATTGTTATTTTTATGATTATTATTATTAGGGAATCAGCCCGCATTATTTTCCTCTGAATCTTTCGCGCTAAAACTGTCTGGAACAGAACAACCTGCAGGAGCTGCGGACACGGTTGAGGTTTCGTTAGAACTGGGACGTTGCACATGTCGCGGTTCAGGTTTCATCCAGACCGATCCACATACGGAGCAAAAATTTGGGGAAAACGCTCTGCAGTGGGACATTGTATTCCGATACAACCCCGCGTTCCGCCGTCTTTGCAGTGTGTCTTTGCAGAACTGCTTTACGCCAATATTTTACCACACGCCGCTGTACGCTACGTGCGTGCGCATGGGAGCGAGTGCAAGCAAACATGGAGGAATGTGGCGCTTCGGGGAATGACTCATTGAATGGATCATTACAACATTTGCTCGTCTGTTACCGTGCAGCGCCAACATGAGGTTGAGGTGAATTTTCAGTTGACATCTTCAACTTTGCAAATAAGTCGGATTTTGATGTACTGCATGTGCCGCTTATGTTGCCTCCCTCGTAATTTTGAGAGTCCCGACGAACGCCTTCCTGTGCTGCACCGCAGAGGCTTTATAAAATATTTACCTAACTGAATATACAGAAAACAAAATGGGAAACATTAATACTGTTAAACCATATACCGCGGTATTTTGGTAAATACCGTTGTGTGTGTGTGTGTGTGTGTGTGTGTGTGTGTGTGTGTGTGTGTGTGTGTGTGTGTGTGTGTGTCGCCTTGGACTTGGGAACTTCTACAGAGTGTTTTCCTCCCACAGTGAGGCACGACTCTGTGGACTACAGATAGACAGCCGCCTTCTGATTTATTTATTTATTTTTTAGGATAAAGTCATAACACGCAACAAGCGTATCGACTTGTGGTAGTAATTCTGCGCCACTTCGAAAACCCGCATCGCAGCGTCATCCAGGAACGATCGTAATTCTTAAAACACTGTTCCTCAGGGATATTTAAACTGAACACCAGAAGAGCAACATGCAGTGACGTAAGTGCACGTTGATTGGTCCGGATGTAATTCCAAGGTGTTTGGAACTTTTGTAACATGTGCTGTGTTTCGCAGAACATGGAAAACTGTAATATGTACATAAAACAATTAAACTGGACCCTGTGTATTGCTGCCTGCAGCAATATTTATTATCATTTTTTAGTTGTTATTATTATTATTATTATTATTATTATTTCGACCTCAAATGAATGGGATTAGCTAGCGTTTTGCTGTTTGAAAGATGTTTAATATCCAGTAGATTTCAGTAACTAAACAAGAAAGAAAACCTATTTAAAAAAGAATCCCTTTTGATATCATAGATGCGTGGGGGCCTGGCGAGTAACTCTTTTTCGGATGTTTTTTTTTTTTTTTTTTTTTATAAGCGATGAAGACAGCATGGCTGACGACACCTCGGTGGCGGTCCTGAACACCGCCAAAGACGCCCTACTGCAGGGACTGGTCGACGAGAACCAAGGGCTGCAGTCAGTGAACATGCATTTTACTCTTATTACTCTTATTTACTCTTACTCTCTTAAAATTGGGAGGATTCTTAAAGTTTTAACTTTTTCATATTTTTATTTTTTTATTTTTTTTCCTTAATTATCCTATTATTTTCCTTTAATACTAGAGCACTGGCCAACTTCAGTGTAATTAAAACCATTTCAATAATCTTTCAAGATTTCAACCCAGTTTCCCTCTTTAAATGTTCCTCCAAGTTGTGATAATCAGCAAATCAAGATTGTTGACTCAAAATACCAAAGGAGGACTTTTTCGGTCCCTAAGTTCCGCCTCTGACGGCATTTTTCCCCAAACTTGCCTCCGCCAGGCTCTACGTCCGTAACTTCTGGAGCCAGGAGAAGCGCCTGCCCACCGCCACCCTGGAGCGGATGTTGCAGGTGCTCCACTCGCTGTACTCCTGCCAGATAGAGCGCTGTTTCCTCAGCCTGGCCTCCAACCTGCTGCTGGAGATGACGAGCCAGAGTCCCGACTTCACGCGCCACATGTTTGAGTATCCGCTGTCGGAGTGCACGTTCCAGGTGAGTGGGCATCCCAAGGTCCTCTGTGTCCCTAACCCAGAGCATTTTACCACAACCTTATAGTGAGAGTTGAGTTGCAATATTAAGTTATATCAAGCTTTGCTTGTTCCATATTGTTTGAGCTTGTTTAGGTCCATTTTTTCAATAAAAAACAAAGCCCGCGACTTTGTCCAAGTTTTAAATTTTGGCCCACTGTATATTTGAGTTTGACACCCCTGGTCTAGGCAATTGCACTTGATCAAATGACCCAATTACCATACATGCCTGTTTCCCCTAGGACTATGTGATCAACTCCAACTGGCGCCTTCGGAGCACGGTGATGACGCCCATGTTTGTGGAGACCCAGGGCTCCCAGGGCCAGGAGGGCCCGACGGGGTCCCAGGCAGGGATGGTGAGGGGCCAGCTCCGAGCCACGCAGACCTCCTTGCAGTTCACCCAAACCCAGACGGAAGGTGACGTAACAGCCCAGCTGTATTGGATTTCCTTCTCCGTTTGTCTTTCATTCGGCGATTTCCGGTGCACGCATCTGTTTGCCGTATAATCCTGCTATTTCCTCTCTGTATGTCTCCGTTCTTCCTTTACCATTCAATTGTTCGTCCCATTCATGCGCCTAGCTCAGACATTAGAGTTAATGTTTAATTATTATTAACTCATGAAGTCCCGTCATGAGATATTCACTTCAGTGTCGGGGTCAATCTTCTCAGTCCGTCCAGAGGAGACTATATCTCTGTTAGGGTGTTGTGTTTGTTTCCTCTGCCAAGTTCTGCATTTCCACCCTTCTATTTGTGTTTAAATATCAAAATCAGAATCAGAATCGTCTTTATTGCCAAGTAAGTTTACACGTGCAAGGAATTTGTCTTGGTGTACGGTGCATACATGAAACATAAATGTAAAACAATAAGTAAGTTATATAAGAATATGTATAATAAGGCTGTTTTTTTATCTATTTATATACCTATTTATTTATTTATTTTAATAAAGCTGTACAGTTTGTGCAGGAATGTGCAAATGTTTCGTCTGTAGTGTAACAGTATGGGCAATATTCACGGATAAGAGTCCAGAAGAATATGAAAAGTATGAATATGAAAAAAGTCAAAACTCTGTTTCTGCTTAACGATCAGTTTTACTTCCACTGGAAAAATGGTGCAAGTCGTTTTGGAATCCAATGTCTGCTATATGTTTACATATTTAATGTTATGTTTACCTCTTTCATTATTATAACAGTATGGTTATTAATAGTCTTTCTTTGGGTTATCTGGGTTATCATGAGTCCATATGTTCTTAAAGCTCACCTCCCGTCTTGTCGTTGCGTTTGTTTGGCTCTCAGGCCGACGCACAGCGTATAACTGGCTGACGGGCAGCAGCGTGGACACGCTGGCCGACTACACCCTGGGCTCCGAGTCCCTCTCGTCCTCCTCCCTGCTGGTGTTTGGGAAGAAAGCGGAGAGGCAGGCGGCGGTGGCGGCGAGGAAACCCCTAGGCGAGGGCTTCGGAACCCGGCGCCTCGCCACCGCCCCCGACGAGGGCGACAGCCGCAGCAGAGGTCGGTGGGGGTTTGAGTTTGTTACGCAGATAATTACATGAGACGATGGGCCTGGTTTGTCCGGGTTTGGTAGGATTTGAGTTGTTTTTTGCATTGAAATTGAATTTTGTTGTTTGTACAGAAATTAAACACTTTTTTTTCAGGGTTTAAAAAAAAAAATATATATATATACACCCATGAATCAAATCTAAGGAGCTCGGTACAATTTCTGTTGTTTTTTTTTAATTATTATTATAAGTCGGTTTCTGTCGAGTAATGGCCCACCCCTGAGGGGAAACAGTCTGGGACATTCCTGCCTTAGATGAACCGATGGTCTACCTCTTTTAAATATGATCATCATCAACTTTGTTCCATTGCTTTTATGATTTCATTTAAATTTATTTGGACTTTAAGACAACTGTGTCTTGTTTTCACAATTTCTAACTGCTTCATTGGGGATGGGTTGTCTGTCTGTTGGGACTAAACAGAACACGTTCCCTGGCAAATTTAGTCCTTTCCCACTGCACCAAAATCCCGGTATCACCTGCTAACATCAGGCATTTGTCATCAGTGGGAAAGGTAAAACCCGGGTTTCAGTCCCTGGTCAAATAACCCCGCTCGTTTTTGGTGTGAAAATGGTATTGGCGTTCCAGAGATGGAAAGTCAATTTTGTTGTCTTGGTGAGCACGAGGTAAAGATGAGGACAGTGGGAATCAAGAGCGTTCTCTCAACATGAACGAGGCCAAGGCTGCGATGAGGCCGGGGTTTCAGTCTCTGGGGCGGAGGTTCCCAACCACCGGGCCGCAGGGGTGCCCTGTTCGGGGGGCGCCGCACCCCCCCTGATGCGAGTGCTGCCCCACCGGCCCCGCCCTCGCGAGTTGCAATCAAAAGTTTAGAAGATTTATTTTTTCGGAGCGGTGTGTCCCCGTTCCCCTGTCTAGCCGAGCAAAGCAAATAAAAACTGTGTTTTTGTCGTGGACGTAATTATTTTCCCCCGTTCCCGTGTGGATTCATTCATTGAGATGCACCTTTTGGGGGGCGGGGCCGCTGTTGACTCACCGTGCGCTGCGTCTCCACCAGCCGAAAGCGAGAGGCGAGCCGACATCCTGAGGCTGAGGCGCAGGTTCCGCAAGGATCAGGAGAAAGTCAGAATGATCTACGCCAGAAAAGAGATCGACCAACAGAGGCAGAGAAAGGTATCCAACACTCTACTCTGGGCCGAGAGTTTTAAAGAGCAGTTACATAGTTTTGTTTCTGGTCAAACAACACGTAGTTTGCAGATATGCTCGTTAAAAAAACAAACAAACGAAAAAAAAAAGGCGTTGTTGTTCCCAAGGAAATTGTACAAATTTATACATAGTTTTGATATACGGTATTTAAGCTCTGAAATGACTAATTTGGTTGAAAATAATAAGTACACTTGCTTACATAATTTTAAAAGGAAGAATCGTTTTACAACCGCGGCCATTTTAGAAAATATCTTCAATAGAGTGATATGTGTTTAGGAATAAAAATGTGGGTCTTAAATGTCATTAAAGCTGGTATTCAAACTGTCAATAAAGTTGAATGACAAACAGAGTTAATTAGGTGATCAACCCCATAACGTCTCACTAAACATACATCACGGCGTGATGATGTCATTTCCCCCCCCCCCAGGAGGACAAGGCCGACAAGAGGCTGCGGAAGGAAGCCCAGGTGACGCTGTACCGCAGCTACAGGGTGGGCGACTTCCCCGACATCCAGATCCCGCACAGCAGCCTCATCGCGCCCCTGCAGGCCCTGGCCCAGGTCAGACAGCCAGCGCTAAGCCCCGCCCCGCGCCGCCCGCCGGGGGTGGGGACTCGGAATTGAATAAATGGCCGTAACACAAGCAGCGTTTTTTTTTGTTTTTTTTTAAACGCTGAGAGCTTTGCCAGGCTGTGCCGTGGGAAAATGTTTCAAATTCCATTTGATGACGTCGCAAGGTCAAAACTGCAAAGCTGTAAAAACCCCACCGAATTCATCCGTTCCAGCCGGAATACCAGATTCCCTTCTTGAGCGCCGTCGCTCGTTTGATTCTGTTGGTGTAACGCGTGCTGACTGGGAGTCAGAGGAGTCAGTCTGGCTTTGTGTTGTCTATGGAATTCTCTCATGAATCATTTGATTCTGGTCAGTCGGTCACATTAGATACGAACTTATGCCAAAAGCATCGGCCTTTTTTAAATTTTTTTTATTTTGTCCTGGACTTTGGTCCTCGGTGGTTATTTCCATTTCGTGGCGTCGGGGATCCTCTCACTCACCGCGCTCATTCGCCGCGCTCATCGTGCATCACAAACACTTCCCAGGCCATAATAATGAGCACAGTTCTACATGTTTGTTATGTTTGGTGACGGCGTTAGTTGGTTAACAGGATAGACGCAAAAGGTTGAGAAACACTATCTAGGAGCATGTGAATGACCAGATGACACCAAATGAATCATCATTTCGCAATGTAATGTCCTCTGTTGAGAACCGTTATATGTTATGTACAGTATTATATATATTAAATATTCAAGGAGCATCAATGTGGTGGGGGGGAGTAAGTAAGTGCTGGAAAAACGCAGAAAAATGACTAATATATACCAGTAAAACGACTTGCCTCTTTTGTCCAAAAATCTTTCCCATCCTCCCAGCGAGACGCCATCCTGGCCAAGCAGCTTTTCAGCGCTCTGTTTGCGGGCATCCTGAGGGAGGCGGAGGGCCTGAGACCGGCGAAGGAGAGCAAGGAGATCAAGGAGGAGCTTCTGAGAGACATGAATGGGTTCCTGGGCAAGAGCACGCTGTTCTTCCCCCCGTTTGTGGCCTGCGTGCAGGTTGGAACCCCATATTCACGCACCGTCGTTGCATAATTAGCTACAGATCAGTGGTTCCTAAAGTTTGGGGCCCGCCCCCTAGGGTGAGCGCACAGGTACTGCAGGGCGGCACGTGAGATTGACTTGGGGTGAATTGTGTCGCGTGAAACTAAAATTGATGAATGTATAAATCCTGTGATATCATTTTTTTTTTATTCAAGAGATAAAATTTAAATATTTAATCATATTTTATACATTTATTTTGTTATATAATTTTACATCCACCAAAGGTTACAGGAACTAAATGAAGCACTATAAAGGCAAAACAGAAAAGATTATGAATTTTATTTATTTTATTATTATTCTTTTTGGGTTTTTTTTAGCTTAGTTTTCATTTATTTTAATATTAGTATTACATGTATGAAAGGACATGAACATTCATGTTCTTGATACAGTAGTGTTATAGTTTTTTCAACAAAGTTTACTCTGACTTGATTTGTCACTTGGTTTGCCGGTATTGATGATTGGCGGGGAGGGAGGGCGTTAAAGTAATTGTCCTTGTGTAAAAAGATTGAGATACTATGTTTTTGGATGGAAAGAGGGATGGCCAGCCTCGTCAGTTCCCATGGAGGAGACTATGAAATGTAGATTCATCTCAAATTTCCAGTGCTGTTGTCAAGGAGGAGTGGGGACGTCACAATTGTGTATCCTGGCAGTTTGGCCGGATTTTGGAGAGCCGAATCGCCAAAAAGTTGTATTGGGATTCGGGTGAAATTGGATGTCAAAAATCTACAAACAAAGCAAACAGTTGTAAACTAAATTGGGTGAAAATTGTAACTCTCAGGGTCAGGAGCGGGTTAGTTCCGGTGGCAAGTTGTCACAGGGCTACCAACCACGACTGCCACCGTCATTTAAGATCTCCAAACTACCGACCACCGAAGCCCCCCCCGACGTTCCATCAACCCAGTGGTACAGACTCACTGGAGAGACCCCGTAACTCTGCCCTGTGCTTTGTTTTTGTTTTGTTTTTTTTTGCCAGGAAATGAGCTACCAGCACAAAGAGCTGCTGCAGCTTCACCCCGCCGCCATCAGCACCAGCTGCCTGGCGAGTCTCCAGCAGCCGTCGGGCATCCTGCTGCTGGAGGACGGCCTCCTGCAGGCCGGCGGCCAGGCCGAGCCCCCCGCCAAGCGCTCCCGGGGGCGCGGCAAGGACATACCCCCCGACACTGAGAAGTGGATCCACCTCGCGAAGTACGTTGTTTAGCCTTCGTCTTAAAGGCGCAGCGTGTAGAAAGCTACGGAACGGACTTGGTCATTTTCATCAAGTTTGTTTTAATTGATGTATAACCCCACGAAAATAAGAACCGTTGTGCTGGTGCCACTTTAGAATGAGCCGCTTTTATCTGCGTACGGAGCGTGTCCTCTTCCACGGAGGCTGCCATGTTGCATTCTACGGCAGCCCAGAACGGACAAACCAAACGCTGGCACTAGAGAGAGGGCCTTTGGCCCCTTCAACGGAGGCAGCCATGTCGCACCGCCATGGGGAGGGGTATTGAGTCGGTTGCGATCTGAAACCTAACCGCCAGATGCCATCCAAATTCCACATGCTGCACCTTTAAGCTGGTATCGGCGCTGGTAGCGCGTCACTGTGTTTTTCAACCAAGAACCTGCGACGCTGAAGATGGTTGCGCCGAGAGCATGAGTTGAGGCACCGGCAGAAACCGGCTTCGCGTGGGTATTGTAAAGAGGATTCTGAGATTCGAGTTCAGCGGGTTGTAAATACGCTGTGTTCCCGGGGCCCTCCCCGGTCCCTCCCCCCTCCCTCAGGCTCTACAGGTCGTTGGAGGACTACGACGTCGTCCGCGGGATCTTCGCCGGCAAAATCGGGACCAAGGCGATCACGTGCACGGCGCTCCGAGCCGAGGCCAACAACGACTTTGCGGAGGCGGTGAAGCTCTACAACGAGGTATCGACAGAGAAGCCCCTGCTCCGCGGGACAGTGAAAAATAAAAGCCGAAACAGGACTGTACCGCCATCCAACACTATTAATTGTGATGCAGTTAATACCAATGGCCACTGCACGAGTGATATGACTGAGAATACCCGGTATTTCCATTTCCTCCAGGCCCTCAACACGGAAGACTGGGATGACGGCGAACCCACTGAGTGTGAGAAGGACTTCTGGGAGGTGGCCGCCTTGGAGGCGTACAGTCAGCTGACGGACTGGAAGTCGCTGCAGTACTGCGCCAACGTCAACATCGACGGCGGCGATCCACCCGACCTGGACAAGATTTGGTCGGAGCCCTCCTACCAGGTGCCGTACCGCAGCGGCTCGGGAAAGCCCCCGAAAACATGATTCTAAGTTCACCTTTGAACTCTTGAGACCTGCTTTCTCAGAACCTTTGCACGAGTCTGTGTCATTTTTGAGCCGCACCCGCGTTGCTTTTGGGTACGTGGCACAGCGAGAGCAGACCATGAAAGGCGAACCATACTTTTAAGCTCATGAGGCCTGAGCTTTTGACTAAATCACACGTTTATTCTGGACTCACTGAAATGGCCTTTCTCGGTCCTGGAAGTAGACTTGGTCGCTGCAGGCCTCAGTGAAGGCTTAAATCAAACTTGGCCAGAGGCAGGTTTATCTTTGGATGAAAGGACGCGTGACCTCCAGGTCGACCCTGACAATAAAGAAAAGGGATTATCTGGACTAAGACCGGCACCGAGACCAGGCAGGAGGTGCTGACTGAGTCCTTCATGACCGGAGTCTAGGACCTCCTGGTCTAGAACTAATTCATCTTAAACTAAGAAAGGCACTTACATAGTAAGTCAGGGTTAATGCTTTGACTGCCATATCACGAGGAAAGCGAGTGGATGTTAAAATGAGTGTTGTCGGTGTGTGCCGGCGGCAGGAGATGTACCTGGGCCACACGGTGCGCAGCATGCTGAAGCAGCTGCAGCTGGGCCGGCGGGACCAGTCGCTGCTCAGCTTCGTGGACAGGGCCATGAGGGTGGAGGAGCGCAAGAGGCTGCTGGAGAGCAGCTACAGCCAGGAGCTCAGCCTGCTCTACATCCTGCAGGAGGACTACGACCGCGCCAAGTACCACGCCAACTGCGCCATGCAGCTCTTCATGCAGGTTCGGCGCACCGTTTTTTGTTTTCTGGATCGTTTCGTTTCAGAAGGGGAAATTAATTTCAAAATCCCAAAATGAATGTAAGCATTTGTCCCGATTTTTAACATGGTCGGCATCAAGTCATGTCAGACGATATCCAGCTCATTATAATCGGTACAATAAATACGAGCAGTGTGACTCACGTGAAGAAATATGAGTTGAATATTATTTCTGGTGGGTTTGTGGCAATGTGCATAACGGTCAAAAATAAAATTGCAATGTGACTATTTTATGTTAAATGTATTTTTCATCTCTGTTAAACGGCAAATTTGCATGTCAGTCCAGAGAGATAAATAACACTAAATAGACGGATGGATTTCAGTGTGATGGAGAAATATCAGTGTCACGGTAGCTCACATAGGCAAAATAGGCAATAAAATAAATGCATAAATAAGAATACAAAAGGAAAAAAGAAAATGGAAATATGCAATAAACCTGAGGATTAACTTTAATTCAAATCAACCATAAAAAACTGTTGCACGTCCTTTAATTATTCCTTGCTGTCAAGTGCAGTGGTAGGAGTCCATTACATGTTATCAATCATTTTGACGTCCAAACGCGTCAATATTCCATCTCACTTGGCAGTAAAGCCAATGTCAAAATTCCTAAAATGATGTTTGTCCCCCGCGCCGCGTCCGCTCACCTGAACACAGAACTACTCCAGCGTGGACACCCTGCTGAGCCAGAGTCGTCTGACCGTCCTGCAGTCAGTGCAGGCCTTGACGGAGATCCAGGACTTCCTGTCGTTCATCAGAGGGGACGGTGAGTTGCCTACATGGTACAAAAATCAGATCCATTAATTAGTTTTGTTTTTTTCTTTGTCTACTGGCAACAGGAACTGTTTACAACGTGATGTATTCGTGTATGATTTTTTATTTTATTTTGTTATTTAGGTTGTCAAGTTAAACGAATAGATCTTGCGGTCTGTCGTTACCTCCACCCGTGTTCGAAAAAGATTTTAATACCCCTGTTTTTGGGGTTTTTACGACCATTAAAGGGCAACTTGCAGGTTGGCATGTCCAGTGTATTTATGTGTGGGGAAGTGATGGAGCGATTTGATACAAGAATTACTCCAGACTCATTTTATCGCAGTGCCGCGTCCACCAAAACAACCTGACTTTTCCCGCGAACTTGAACATGACGGAGATGAGACAGATGGGCGCTACGGTGAATGGCGACTTGCGACTGACTGCCAGCCTGCTACTGCCCTGAGGCAGAGAGACTCCCCCCTGTGACGTCACGGGGCAAATGGCCTTTTTTTTTTTTTTCTCCCGCAAACTTAAAACACCTCCATTTTGGCATCTGTATGTAATGCATTCTCATAAACTTGCGAGAGACGAAACCAAAAGAAAAAATTTTTTTGCATTTTGTTTGTCAGTGTCTGTCACCTCCCTGAAGAGGCTCATTAGGTCGTGGGCGGATCGTTACCCCGACTCCAAAGTGGATCCCATGAACGTTTGGGACGATGTCATCACGTCTCGGTGAGTGAAGTAAAATAATGTCAAACGTCGACAAACCAAAAAAAAAAAAAACCTTGAGTCACTTTAATTTTGGGGATGCACATGTGATGGAGCAGCCGAGCGATACAACATCGGTGTGCCATTGTTATCCCCTGTCCACGCCCCCCAAACTGAACCCAGACCTCTCTCGCTCCACCCTCCCATCCCCGTGAGCTACGGTGTTCTTGAGGTGCTTGGAGTGCTTGAATTTTGTCCTCAGAAACGTAATTACTGGAATACTTTGATAATAACCCCTTTGGTGCTGAGGTGCTTGAAAAGTCTTTGAAAAAAAAAAAACATGATCATTGAAAACCTGTGATATTTCCCTGGGTTTTGTCATTCAAATCATAACTTCATAACATTTTTAGTAAATAAAAATAGACACTTGGAATACCTTGAAAATAGTCCCTTTTGTGCTGAAGTGCCTGAAAACCTGTGATAGTCCACCTGGTTTTATTATTCAAATTGTAAATAAAAACAGACACAAATAATAGTATATAATATCAATGCTAGACAAGGAGACTAAGATTATATTATATTTGAATTAATAAAGATCACATTAAAAATGGAGTCATTGAAAATGGAAAAAATAGTGCTTTAAAAAATCCTTGAATTTCATCTTGTAAGGCTGGAGTGAACCCTGTTATATTGATCAAAGCAGCAACTTATAAATCAAGTTGAAAATGAAATGTTTTGATTGTTTAGAAAAGAACACAGCGAGTCAAGGAAAAGACTGCGACGATCCTTAATTGCTGTAAATGTTGTCTCAATGTGTCATAGACGTCATTGCCAATTTTGCGCCCCGGGCGAATCGGGTGTTACCGATTGGACCTTTTTTAAGTTTGCGCTTTGGGGGGGAACAAAACGAGAAAGCGGACGTGGAGAGTCGTCGCTGCGTCCCCTCACGCCGCCCCCTCTCTGTGCTTCAAGGTGCTTCTTTCTGGACAAGATCTGGGAGAAGCTGAGCGGCCACGCCGACGCCGACGGCGACAGCATGGAGGCCGACGGCGCGGCGCTCGGCGTGGACGCCCTGGTGAAGGACTGCAAGTTCAACATGAAGCTGCGCATGGCCGACAGCGCCAGGGGACAGGTGACCCGGCGTCCTTGGAAAAATGTGTCCGTGAGCCGGTTGCGTCCTCATAGGAAGTCTACTTTCTGCGTTCCACCCCTGGACATGCTCAGGCTACTGTTTAACTTTGAGGTTGCGTTCGCACTATGGGACGGATAGTCTTCTTTAATGAGTAGCGCTCTTCGGGGAAAAATAATTCTGAACATTACTGAACACCACTGATGAGCTCCTCGCGGATTTAGTAGGGAGTCAAAGTTGCGTTTTTGGGGAGACTTCTGGATCATTCTACGGTATTCTAAAGTGAACTTCCTATGCACCGATGCATTTTATTAATTTTTTTACGGTTCCTTTTCGAGTCTCGTTGTCGAAAGCGGTACTTACGGTGCTCACGATTGGTTGGACGGCCTGCCCGCTGAGCGCTGTGGTGGGGGCAAAGCTCCGCGAAATAGCACAGGCTTCAAAAGGGAGAAACGCCGAACGGCAAGCGGGAGGAATGCCCGTGCGGGGCCTCGGGGCAAAATGGCATCCAAGCCTGCGTCGCACCCAACCTGCCGGCGCTCCCTTTTGCAGGGTAATTTCCCGGTGGCGACCAAGCTGCTGAAGGAGCTGCACAGGGAGGCCAAGACGCAGAGGGGCTGGTTCCTGCAGTGGGTTCACAGCTTCAGTCGCTACAGCCACAAGTGCAGCCTCGCTCAGAGCCCCGTGGAGCAGGTCACCTCCATGCTGAAGACCATCTCGTTGCTGGGTAAGCAGGAAGCACCGTGTGTTGGTTAACATGGTTAATTACTTTAGACGTGACCGCCCCGTGATTCTCCGCTTGCTACGCTGCCGGGCTTCTTTCCTTCTCTTCCGGCAGGTTTGTTTCCCTGACGTTTTCCGGAACTGTTTTGACCACACCCCTATTGTAAGGACGGACACTAACGTTGACTTAAAACGCTGAAAGCAATGTTGGAGATGTCTCCTCTTTAAGAATTTTGTTTGGTAGGGGTGTTGCAGGAAGCTGATTAGCAGGGAATCATGTCTTAAATTAAGAGGCAGACAGACGCTGATTTTTACTTGTACAAGGGTCGGGTCAGGGGTGTGCTCTCGAGCAGTTTTATTTTGGAAGAGTCAGAAAATATATGGTCAGTTTGGCGTCACAGGTTCATGCGTGTTCAAGTTAAGGCCAACTCTGTGACGCGCGAAGGACAATGAGGTGTTGGTCCTGCTCCTGCAGCTGCGTCGCGGCGAGGCCCAAAACAACGATAGCGGCGGCTGGACTCCCAAGGTTGGAATGTCTGTGGGAATTAACACTGTGTGCTGAGAGATAAAGATATGTGGCTGAGGTTATGTGAGGTGGTGTCCTTCATTATGCGTGTGCATGTATGTTTATGGGATTACATACATTTAGATATATTGTCGCATAAACCCCTGAAATGAATATCCGATACTAGTTGGTGCTATGTTGAAGTGAAGACACACTGACTCATATTGGGAATGAAGCTACATGACGCCATGTCAACACCGCAGCTCCAGTTTATGCAAATCCCGTGTTCCGATTATAACGATGTCAGAGTGTTCCGGTCAGGAATCTTCCTTTAAAGTCGCAGAAGTTATTGGTATTATAACCCACAAATTGTTTTTAATTTCATGTAAAATAAACGCTGGAAAGCTACAGTTTTCTGTTGCCAGATCAAAACTGCAAGGCTGCACCCATTGTGTGCTACGCTCAAGTTTCACCCCCGAACGTGAGAGCTTTCCGTCGCGATGTGAGGTTTTTGGAGATTTGGCTGTCGACGAGTCACTCGGTCAAGAGCAGAGAGTCGTTGGATGTTCCGCTCGTTTGATGAGGTTTGGCTGCGTAGCGCGCGGCGAGTGAGGGAGGACTTCCTGTGAACGATGACCCAGTCGGAAGAGTCAGGTGATGAAGTTGTGCTGTGCTTCGTGAATGGAATTCTCGCAATCTTTTTTATTTTTATTTTTATTTTTTATTTTTCTTCGAATGCAAAGTGTAAATCGGTCAAATTCAATATGAATTATGGCAAATACCGAGACCTTTTTTTGCCTCTTGACTTATTTTAGTGGATGACGGTGTTCCAAAGGTTGGGAAACACACTACCAGTTTAAGGGTCAAAGTAAAGTATCATAACATATCCGAACACTACACGCTAGCTCGTATCGTATTGGTTACTTACAAAGTGTCTAACATTCACCCCCCGGCAGACGAGCTCCAGGCCGACTGCCAAAGTGCCACGGCCAAAACGTTCAGATACCAGAACATTCTGCAGGGAACCTCCTACGCCATCCTGGCCGCCGCTGTAAGCAGGAGCCCCTCGGTCCTGGACACGGTGGAAAAGGTGAAAGCGGAGAAAGTTCTGCAGCTGGCTGGAGCCTCCTCCTCCTCCTCCTCAGTCATCCGTCCAAAGGTACCGGTCCAACACAAGTCGATTTGGTCAGCTGCCTTTGAAACACGGGAGCTACGTGCATTCATTATACCCCTCCCCCCAGACCGTAGAAGTGGGTCTGCAGTTGAAGGCGCTGAATATGCTGCTGGACGCTTCAAAGAAGGCCGACGAGGAGCTCCAGTCCTACAGCCAGGAGTGTGTTGAGGCCGCCAGCGTGGCGGAGACCTACATGACGCTGAGCAACTTCTGCGACAAACTGCTGCGGCAAGAGGAGCAAAGCGACACCGGTGGGTGTCGCCCGCCGGTTTACACCGTCTGAGCTTGTATTTGGGAGCCGCAAAATATTAATGATGTCACGGAAAGTAGGTGATCCGTGATCCGTACGGGTCGCCCCCCCCACGGTTCGGCTAGCATGTGAACCGCAGATTACAAAATGTAACCATCACGGTGAAGTACAGTTTCACTGCCGCTGTTACCTTTTAAAGCCATCATTCCATAAATCTCTTTGCATAGTTGCAGTGAAAAGAAGACTGACAAGACGGATGCGTGCTGTGTTTTACTCTGAAGTGCAGTGATTGGTTCACGGTTCGTCGCTCTACGTTGCTGCTACTTTACCACATGTGGTGAAGGGTTTGCAGTATGTCGCCGCTGCGCGTCTGTGCGTCCGCCATGTTGGCGCGGTCAAGAGCCGCTAGTAAACAAGTACGATGTGTATTGAGAGATGCAGACTTCTCTACAAATTCGCTTTTTATTTCATTGTTTAATTTAAAAGGTTAATTCTAAATTCAAATTTTCATGAAATTGAGTTTGTTATGAACGTGAGGAATGGAACGCGATAGCGGTTTCTTATTGGAATTAAAATGTAGTTACCGGGGGCGGATCAAATCATGTGTTTTTTTTATTCACTACCTGTCTATCTGTCTGTCTGTGTGCGCGCTGGGTCGTCTGGCCGGCAGTGAGCGAGTTCCCCGAGCTGCTGGCGCTGCCCGTGCGCGTGGTGGAGAGCATGCTGAAGGCCCTGAAGATGAACTCGGAGGACGCCCGTCTCCGCTTCCCGCGCCTGCTGCAGATCATCGAGCTGTACCCCTCCGAAACGCTGGACCTCATGGCCACACAGGTGGGCCAAACTGAGCGGCTCTTTTCGGCTCGGCGGTCGAGGCGCCCGCCTTCGGAGGGAAGTGGCCGGAGCAAATGGGCCGAGACCGGTGCTGTTTTATCGTCCTATTTACGCGTTACCTTCTCTTGCCGGGAACTCGGTGATACTTATTTTCATCCAATCGCGATTGCTCCTCAGCAAATTATTTTCAACTTATTTCAGTGGAGTCTTGGGTTCGTTTTGTGCGTCTGGGGCGTCGTGGCGGTAAAATCCATGTGCAAACTCTCCTCACCCGCATTGCCTTTCTTCCCAATTACTGTTTATTTCTCACCCCTCTTCCGAGAATCCTTTTCGAATCGATCGAAAATCCTTGCACAAAGTATTTTCGAGTTCACTGCATTTAATAAAAAATGTAAATATTGTAAAAAAAAAAAAAAAAAAAAAGTATGGTTAAGTCAAAATATGAATAAAGAAAGTCACCGAGCGCTATCGTCGGCGTGTAGATGACGGCGGTTCCCTGCTGGATGCTGATTGGCTGGATCGGTCAGATGATGGCGCTGCTGGACAAGCGCGAGGCGGCGGCGGTGCAGCATTCCATCGGCCAGATAGCGGAGTGCTACCCCCAGGCGCTGGTGTACGCGCAGATGATCAGCGGCGAGAGCTACCAGTTTGAGGACTCCGCCACGGGACACCAGCGGCGGGAGTTTGTCCACAGGTAGCGTCGCTTTGAATCCGCCGGGGAATGATCCGCCGCAGCGGACCGCCGAGGAATCCCGCTTTGTGATGGGGAAATTTTACATCGTGTATATATGTGTATATGACATCTGGTATTCGATATTTATTATGTTATGTGGTCATTGTGCATAAACTACCGTTGTTGGGTGTGTTGATATATCAACGACTTGATTTTGATGTACCCTGTGCAGTACTTGGTTGATTGGTTGCGTTTAACGCGGGGTTTTAACAGTGGAGTGGACAGATTGGGACAGATTTTGTCACATCAGTTCCCGAGAGTTGATGAGATCAGTAAACGTCCGCGTCGCGGCCCTTGGAATTGCCGCATTTGACAATAGTGTGGAATTTGCCGTTCCAAAACGTGTGTGTGTGTGTGTGTGTGTGTGTGTGTGTGTGTGTGTGTGTGTGTGTGTGTGTGTGTGTGTGTGTGTGTGTGTGTGTGTGTGTGTGTGTGTGCGCGCGAACAGACTCTCAGCCCTGCTGCATAAAGGATGCGCCGTGAAGAACTTCGTGGAGGCGCTGCAGCAGCTCACCAACCCCGAGATGCTTTTCAAGGTCGCCGACATTTGTTCTGTTGTTTGTTTTTTTATAAAACCGTGGAATAGCTCAAGCCTTTTAACGACGCTCCTTTTGGTTTGCCGGCGACAGGACTGGTGGGACGACGTCAAAAACGAACTGGACAAACCCGGCTTTCACAAGCAGAGGATGGCCTGCATGTACGGCGAAATGCGCGCTTCGCTCGGGGATCACAAAACAGAAGGGTACGGAGCTTTCCGGAAGAGGTTCATCCAGGTCAGTAGGACTGCTCAAAAAAAAAAAAAAAAAGCCTGGTTTTCTTGTGTTTGGGCCCCCGCCCGTCGATTATCAAAAAATGTTCCCCTTTTTGACAGAAATTCGCTAAAGACGTGGAGAAGCTGCTGGGCTCTCAAGGTGCGAGGCTGTTCGAGGGGAGGAAAGACAGGAGCTTCCTGAGGCGGGTGGAGGAGCTGGCCGCCTCCATGCGGCAGTTTCAGAAGGAGCCCGGCAACCTGAAGGAGTACTCCCCCTGGCTGAGCGCCTTCAAGGCCGACCCCTTCCGCAACGAGCTGGAGGTCCCAGGTCGGCAGCGGCTCCGCCTTGCGCCCGCGGCCTCGCTTGCCCGCCTTGTCCGTGCACTAACGGGGTTGACTTCTCTGTTGTTACAGGACAATACGACGGCAGATCCAAGCCCCTGCCGGAGTACCACGCAAAAATTACAGGTTTTGATGAGAGGGTATGCGTCAACTCTCCTTCCATTGCTAAATCGTCATCCCGTATCGATTGACTGTGTCCACGGTATCGTTTCAAAAGTCTCAAAAAGTAGGACTTACAGTATTTAGGACGTACTTCGGACTATTTTACAGGTCTCAAAAACTCTTAATTGACACCTACTTCGCTCTCGCAGCAATATAATTGTGTGTACTTTTTTTTTTTTTAAAGGTGAAGGTGATGTCCTCCATCCGCCGCCCCAAGCGCCTGGTCATCCGCGGGGACGACGAGCGCGACCACCCCTTCCTGGTGAAGGGCGGCGAGGACCTGCGCCAGGACCAGCGCATTGAGCAGCTCTTCGGCGTCATGAACGTTCTGCTGGCGGCCGACACAGCCTGCGCCCGCCGGGGTCTGCAGCTCCGCACCTACCAGGTGGTCCCCATCACAACCAGGTAGTCACCAGCGTCGCCGGCGTGTCGCCCGAAGAGCGAAGAGAGCTGCATTTCAACAATGCAGCTCTAGCCTAATGACACAGTTTTTCCCTTAAGCATGCACATATCTCGTCTATAATTATAATGTACTGTATACGCATACCAGTAACTTATCCTCTGCATAGGGTCGCACTGTTATTCTTGTTTTGCCTTTTTTTTTGGGGCTATTTGTGTATAGTTGCCAAATTGTATTTACTTTTTATTGTATTTTATTTTATTATTTTACTTAAAATTTTCAAGCTTTTGTTTCACGCTAATCATCTGTACATACACAGATAATCACCATGACAAATTCTTAGTATTCTACTAACATGGGATGATGATTGGTGCTGGCAACCTGATGAGTAAAGGGGAAAGAAATATCTAACTATAAATGGTATTAACTTTTTTTTTTTATATACTGGATACTATAATAGTTGATGTTGCTATGTTAAAGATTTGGTGAAATAGGTTTGGGAATATTTGTATATTTGTTCTCGTACCATTTGTCATGAGAACTAGTTGTATCTAACGGGTGCTAAAAGGGGAAAATTATGGTGAATGCTCCATCTTACTGGTGGGATGATGATCATGATAATAATAATAAACTTTAAAACAAAAAAAAACATTTGGGAATTAATATTTTAGAATAATTAATGATTTAAGGTGAACAAATAGTACATTTGAGAAGAAAACAAATAAGAAATTGAAATAATAATAATAAACAATGTCATGTATTGGGATGTATTGACTGC
>NC_137206.1:7321999-7381999 GCF_960531495.2 Zeus faber | reverse complement strand
TGAAATGAAATCACCGCTGCATTCGAGGAGGGTGGGGGGGGGGGGAGCAGTTGTAGCAGTGTGTTCAAACTAGTCTCTGTGCTATTACAAAGTTGCTGTTTCTGTGTTTTTGTCTCACTCACCTAGCGAGGAGCTAAGGCTGGGCTTCGAGAAGGACGCCGCCTTCAGGGGGATGCAGTCGGCGGCGCTTGGGAGCGAGGAGCACAACGTGCGCGCCAGGCTCCCGGCGGAGGGCCTGTCGGTGGAGCTGCAGGTGGACTGTCTGCTGGACCAGGCCACCGACCCCAACGTGCTGGGAAGGGTGTGGCAGGGCTGGGAGCCGTGGGTTTGACGCGGCCCCGTCACGCTCGAAACATCCCTCCCAAAGGCCGAGGCCGCCGTTCGCGTCAAGTCAACCCGCTCGTCCGGATTCTTTAACGTTCTGTCGTTTGTCTCGAATTGCAGACGTGCAATAAAAGTCTCAAAAAGAACAAGAGCATCATTGTTTGTATTTAAGGGACAAAAGACACGTACAGCACATATGTTAATCTGTTTTAATAAATCACAGAACTTAAAGAAGGGAGTGGGGAGTTAAGTTAAAAAAAAATAATAACCGTTAACAAGGTGTCAGCTTTCTATAATACTGACGATGTACCAATACTTTGTGACGGGTTTCATTCAGCGATCGCTTCGGCAGAAAAAACATCTTGACATCACACAACTTAGTGTTGACTGCTTGGGGGAGGGTGGTCAGCGAGAGGTGGGCAAGCCCCGGGGATGTTCCCAAGGTTTTAAAATTAAAAAAATATATATAAATTAAGAAAGAGTGCGGCCAGATCTCACAAAGTTGAACTTTGTCTTTTTAAATGCCAAAAAAACTGGGGGAAGTTCTCCATCAAATAAAAAAAATATGACATAGCATTCAATACTTTAAAAGCAGTGTTTTCTCTGTAGTGGAACTCTGAGCCGGCCAACTGCCTACAGAACAGTTTAGGAAAAACAATTAAAACCATAAAACTTTTTTTTTTTTTCCTGACAGCAATACCGTCCGATACAATGGACATAATATGCATTTTCAGTCCGTACAAAAAAAACAGAACATGAATTGTCAAAAACAGAGCGAATACAGCTGCCGGCGGCAGAGATCAGATTGGGCCATGGTTTCCGGCTAGGTTTTTAATGAGGCAACCCCACTTTATTTTAGTTAAAAGGTCTGGGGGGGCGAGTCCCCGAAACACCTCGGTGTATCACCGGCTACTTCTTGCAGATAACATTCATGGATCGAGGCCCAAGCGGCGTGGCCGGGCGGGGGCGGGAAGGCTCCGGCGAGAGCTTTTCCAGGCTCTGGGCTCGCATATCATGGGCGGTCGTCATGGAATACGGAGCCTGCAGCTGTTCCGGAGCGCAAAAGGAGAAGCGTTTAACGGCTCCCCCAGGCACCGCCGACACATTTCGCAGTGTCTTCTTCATTTCTCACAAACCTCCTTCCAAAACGGCGGGGGGGGGCTCGGCGGGGTTTAAAGGGAGATGCTCGTTTTCGTTAAGGTTCCGCGGGTTAAGGCATCGAGAGGCTTTCAGGGCAGGACGCAGAGAAACGTACCGTTTAAGCATGTAGTGCGTTTACCCCCCCCCCGGTTAAAGACGCCTGTTCAGCCGCCCCTGGGCGACGGACTGCCAGGGGCGGCAAAGTGCATGATGCGTAAAGACGTGGTCGGAGGACTCGCTCCACCCGCTCCGTCGGCGGCTGCTGCCTTGCATATTAGCGTTTCGGGCGAGGAAACGGAAGGGAATATTATTGTTTGTCAGAATGCCTCGGAAAATGTCACACGTGGAGGCATCGGGTTAACAGACGCAACGCTGTGGGTTTAAAGTGGGTGGTTATTCAGTCGAACACCCCCCCCCCCCCCCCAAATTTACACACACACACACACACACACACACACACACACACACACACACATATATAAAAACAAAGAGGCATCAAATACAACAAAACAAGAAACAAAACAGACACGACTCGGCTGGCTCCACCAGCTGTCGCTTCGCATTGTTGAGAGTTTGGTTTTGGTTCTTTAAGTGGGGAGAAAGAAGAAGGAAAAAAAACACAGTTCGAAGCTCCCAACACTTGACAGCTGTGGAGTCAAAAAAAAACCAAAAAAAAAAAAACCGTGGCTCCGCAGCTCTCGTCAATTCCACGTCCGCACCCCCCCCCCCCGCCGCCCGCATTTTAGGGGAGTCTGTGTTCTGAACGGACGTTTTGGGTACGAGATGTTTTTGCTTGTTCTTCTGATCGGCAGCGGACGAAAGTTCACGGTTAAAATGAACCCCAGTACTTCTTCCGAGAGCTTTTATTTTTATTTTTGGCTTTGATTGTATAAAGTGTTAGAAAACGGACGCATTGCTGCTTCCTACTAAAAAATATGAATTCACGCCGGCGCCTTTGAACGCGGGACGTCAGTGGTCGTCTCCTTTCAAGAACGACAAACAAACATGTAATGCCCAAATCCAAGCTCATCTCTCACTGTTTCTTACCGACCGTGTGTTTAGAACCTCAAGCATCTGCGCAGCGGCAGGTCACTTCTCTCGACCAAAAAGTGCCAAATGACTTCAGTCACCGACTTTAAAACGGGGTGAGGAGCGCAAACCCACCGTCTCGCTCGGGGAAACGGGGAAGTGAGTTTGAGCTGTACAAAATAACCCTTTTTAAATGGCTCTGTGCATAGCATACTTAATGAGGCCGGAGTTTTTATTTTCTCGCAAAATATAAGACAAAAAAAAAAAAAAACTTTAGTGTCTTACACCGTCGGTTATATTTTGGGTCTCCACCCGTTGATGAACTGCATCAGTTTCTTCACTTGGAGCTTGCTGAGTCTGAAATCCTCCGACAGGATCTCCTCGGTGAGCTGCAGCAGCAGGTTGCCGTCGATCTTCTCCGACACGAAGAGGGAGACCACGTCGCCGGGGAGGCCGATGAAGCGCAGGGACCTGGAAACCTCCTCGATGGACAGGCCCGCCAGCTCCGAGGGCGGCCGCCACTGGTTGGCGGACGGCGGGCGGGCGGGCGGCGGCGGCTGCTCGGGCCCGGCGGACGCGCCGCTGGGTTTGGGCGTCCTCGGCGGCAGGATGGGGCAGGAGGTGCTCTGCTTGGCGCCGAACACGTCCGCGGGCTCGTCCCTGCAGGTCTCCAGCGTGTAGCTGGACGACTTGGTGCAGAGCTGAGCGACGGGGGCCTTGTGCGACCGCGAGTCGTCGAAGTCGAACAGGCTGGTGGTGCAGGTCTTGGGCGCGGCCGGCGAGCGCTTCCGCGGGTAGCTGTAGTAGCTGCGGCAGCTGGTCGGCAGGAAGTCCTCTGCGCAGCAGCTCTTGGGGTCGCTGAAGTTGTTGGGCCAGGACAGCCGGGAGGACACGCCGTCCGAGGGCAGGCTCCCGCAGGTGAGCCCGGCGGGGCCCTCGCCGGGGGGGGCCTCGTCCCAGCCGCGGGGGTCGCACGTGGGGCTTTGATCCTCCAGCTCCGCCGCCTCACCCTCACATCCTCCGCTGGAGGCCAAACGATAAAGGATGAGTGAGCAAACAGGCACATTTTTGGATGCTGTGCATGACTTGTTTAGTTTTTAGCTAATGGACTGGATGGAGTATGAAACTTAATTTGTTGTAACTTCATTTTTCCCAGGGGAACTTCAAGGGTCATTTAGCAGTGAGACATTGGCTGGTTTATTCTTTGCCATTTACGGCTTTTCTATTTAGTTCTACCCTTTTCCTGGCTGACTCTTGAAGTTGACTCAATAGCCTCAACTCCACGCCGTGTCAGTGAGTTGACACTATCTCCATACGCGAGAAGCAGAGCGGAGGAGGTTGTTGGAGCGGGTGGACACCTGTTCTGTTAAACTGTAGCCTAAAACGTCACGGCAGGTGGACTTTTGAACTGCGCTCGAGTCAACACGAGCCACACGGTGGGCACCGCCTAACCCCTCTCACACGTCGACGGAGGTTCCGTTTGCGCCGAGCGTTTTTGTTTTGGTCCCCCCCCCCCCAAATTTTATTTCTGTGAATGAAAGGAGTCTTGAGGACAAGCGCTCTTGTGTACTACATGACGTCTTTTGGGACGTAGACACATCTGAAAAGACGCCATGGAGAATCCCTCAGTGTTGTCAGTGGGTTGACGGGAAGCTTCACCGCCGTGGCCTCTCTGTGTGTGCTCAGTCTGTTGTCACTGTGCTCCGAGTTGTGCGAAAACCCCCTCGTAATCTCTGATGTGATTAAACTTAATTTATTGCTCAGGGGAAATTACTGGGGAGTATTGAGTTCTCTTTTTAAAAAGGGCACAAAAAAAAACCTACCCAACAGGAACCACAATTACCAGAGAGTATAAGCTACTAGTCACATTCAAAGGTAAAAAGGGGACTTAAAAGTGACTAAATTCCACGGTCGGGACAAGGATTGGACCACACTTGGACCGATTCAAAACCCAATGGAAGCTACGCGTCAGCAACATGTTTTCATTTGGAGATGGGACGGGCGAAATTTGACTGTCACACTGGGAGGAGAGGCCGTTTAAAGAGAGTCTTGGTCGCTGCCAGTTCATATAGTGATGTGTTTCCGGTAACCAACACTTGGTCGTAGTTTTGTGAATAACCTTGGTTACTGTTAATTGGTGACAAAGGACCTTGTGTCCTCCCTGCCTCAGACTGAACGGAGCAGGGGTCCTTCCACAAACTGTTGGAATGGAGTTACGCTAGTACCGGGTTTCCAGGGCAGGCGTCGAACATTTCCAGCGCCAAGACTGCTCCAATCCCGGTCGGAACTCCCAAAATATAGCCCAAATGAATGAGAACGCTGGCTTACAGTTCAGTCAGCAGTTGTTTGCGATCTTCTTTGGGCCAGGTCCAACTAGAGATTTTATTTTATTTAGATAAATGCTGAAAGGTTGTTGGTATCGACCCACTATGTCCACATTTTGTTCTCACAAAAGCTTTTTGCCTTTTTAGCCATTTTGCCTTAAATCTTACATGTTGTGGAGACCAGAAGAATAATAGGAGAGCGTAGGGCTGGGAGAGCACGTTTCCTGCTGCCGCGGTTTAGAAAGGATGGGAATGGCGGGCATCTGTTTGGAACTCCGGGGGGGAATGGGCGGTGCGTTCAACAGACGGCATTCTTCTTTCACCTAGAAAGCAAAGACATCTGGCTTTGAAACTGGCAAAGTTAAGCGTCAACGATTTTGCATCGCGCAATTAATTTGTTTCCGTACTTTAAAAAAAAAAAAAAAAGAAGCTTCGAAGGTTGTTTTTTTTTTTGTGTGTGAACTCACAGCTTCGGATTTGGGTGGCACTGGGGGCGGAGACATAACCATATCTGAGCTGCCGATTGGACTGCGGGGACAGGCGGCCTGATGGGAGAGCGCCGGGGTTGTGCCGCCCCCGTGCAGGCCCTCGCCCAGAGAGGGCTTGGGGACGCGGCCTTTCAGGTGGTCCAACCACAGCTCCTCATAGGGGATGTCCGACTTGAGGAGGGCCGGCGGCTGGCCCGCGTTCTCCAGCAGCTCGGGGAAACAGTGTTCTCCATCCAGCGGCTCCGCTGGGAGACAGTCCGACGGCAGCAGGGCCCACTCCCCGCACGGCGCCGTGCAGCCCTGCAGGTTGACCTCGCTGTTGCCGTGCAGGTTGCTGCCGTACACGCACACCGACAGCCGGTGGAAGGACTGCGTGAGCTCGTCGCGGGCGTAGCTCAGGGAGCTGGGCACGTGGGTGTGAGCGGGGCAGCCGTTGGTGCCGCCGTTGCTCCTCTTGGGGCTCTTCCCCTCGTCCCCCCAGTCGGCGCGCACCTCCCGCACGGCGCGGGAGTAGTCGTCGATGTCAAAGTGCTCCTGGCAGAAGGTGTACCAGCGGTGCACCATGGTGTCCAGCCACAGCTCGCCCTGCAGCAGCCCCTCGGGGACGGCGCACCTCGGCATGGAGGCTTGCAGCGGGAAGTGGACGGGCACGATCTTGTTGCTGCGCAGCACGCAGCACACCACCACCGTCTTGGTCTGGACGTTGACCAGCTTGTAGCGGTGGCCCTCGCGGATGAGGTGGAGGTCGTGCTGGTTGCGCGGCGGGCTGCTGGGCACCGCCACGTTGACGGGGAGGCGCGTCTTCTCCACGATGTTCCGGATGGTGTGCTCGCCCTCCTGCATCTGCAGCTCCAGCGGGCTGCAGGTGCTGAAGCGCCCCTTGCACTGGAACGGCAGGCTGATGCTCTCGTTGGTGCGGTGGTTCATGCAGATCAGGCAGGGCATCTTGCCGCGCCCGATCTTGCTGATGGAGTTGAGTTTGCCGATCTTCTTGAAAATGGTGTTGAACCGGGACTTCTCTCTGGAGGTCTTGGCGTAGAGGATCTCCGCCTGGCCCATGAGCGTGAGCTCGTCGCCGGTGCTCAGTGTGATGTTGTAAACCTCGGTGTCCTCGTTGCATTCACCTGAAGCCATCTGGGGGGGGAGGTAAGTGTTTGAATGATTCATAAAGGCACCGTTTGTTTCACTTTTTTCAGACATTATCGGCCACAAGGGGCAAAAGTGGTCGTTTTTCCAGTGCCATAACCTTTTGAACCATGACCCTTCCATCGAGCTAGAAGAATGAGTGCGCAACAGTTGTTTACGCGATTGATAGCAATTAAGTTATGTCACAGGCCTCAGGTTGGCTACCAGCTCCAGTAGACGCAGCTGAAAGATTCAACCACCACACAGCACGAACGCCCTTTCCTCCAGTTAAAACAGCGAGCGTGGGTGTTACTGAGCCGGAGGGATGGGACCTAAAAAAAAAATCCAAGCCATCTGGATTTTTGCATTATCAATTTTAGGTGTCAACGCTGCATCACACTGTTCCCGTCTCAGAACAGTTCTCAGATCCTTTGTGGTATTTGCTGAAACCACAGAAAAGGGCGACTACAGGCCGTGACATTTCAAACCACCAGTAACCCTAAAGTGGGTTACTCGTTCAAATTTGGAATGACGACCACCTTAAGAATATTCCACTACAGAGAAACAACTGTGGCGCACACTTTTATAAACACCACACGGGCCTGCATTGAGTTTCAAGCAGGCCCCTTTCTACCTTGTGGTCAATGAAAACTGAACGAGCCACCAGCTCCAGTTAAAAATAAAACAGGATTCCCAACTGGCGCAAAAAGGCGAGACGACATTATTATTAGAGACGTACCTTCACATTAAAGGTTATTTCTTCCATCACGTACACCCGTTCAGGGAAGGCTTTGGCCACCTCCTCCACGCTGTTGAAGTACTGCACAGGCTCCTTGATGTCTCTGTCCTGCTCCAGCAACTTAAACTGACCTGGGGGGGACGACATCCATTAAACCACGGAGCTCTTGTACGGGCGCTTAATTCCTGAAAGCAACCATGACCGAAACGTCGTCTTGACGCCCCGTTATAAATGTCGATGGCGTCACTCTGGATCATATTTCAGTGTCTTCTGTCCGTCACGTCCGACGTACGACCCCTTTCTGAGCAAGGGGGGGGTCCGCTGACGGGAGGACAACAACAACAACAACACCGGCCGTTTTTTGCAAGTCAGCTAAGGTAAATGATTGCATTTGAAAATGTAGGCAGGTTCCGTGCGACTGCCCCTCACCTTCATAGTGCACTGGGATCTCTATTTTGGGCCCGATGACGTAGTGTCCCTCCTCGAGGCTGTGAGCCGTGATGGTGGTCCACCGGCGGCAGGAATGAATTAAGAGGTAGTCGTTGTCCCTCAGCCCTTCCACCGACTCCCCTGTCGGAATGACGGTAAGCACAGGTGACAAACACAGTAGGTGGTGCCGGGCCATAACCAGAACGATTGCGATGTTTTGGGGGGTTTTTTCCCCCCCTTCCGTCAAAATAAAATAAGCTTGATAACGTCTGCCCGAGATTTTATTTTTTTTTTTTAGAGAAGCATGACGATGAGAATCGATTTGGACAATCTAAAGCTGACCATTCACCTCGAGCCAATTACGTTTGTCGATACAGAAAAGCCCCGCCCCCTCCCTTCCTCGCAGGTTTGTGCTTGTAAACAGAGCGACACACTCCAAAATCAGCAAGCGTGAGGAGGAGAAAGATAATGTACCGTTGACAAGAGGACCACATCGATAGTTTGGTCATTTTTTTGGACATTACATTTTCATAAAATAGCCGTTGTAATACATGCTGACGAGATGTGCCAGCGACGACGGGAAACACCACAAATCTTTCATTTCATGGGACCTTTAAACTCTCTCTCTCTCTCTCTCTCTGCCACATCGCCCAGCACTAAATATACTTAACATGATAAAGGTCCAGCACCAGTTCCATACCAGTCCTCTTAGATTAGACTTAAAAGAACAACTACGCTCTACACTTAAACACAGATGACAGTACAGTACAGTGAAAGCTCATACTTGCAGGAATTTGTTCATTTTTAAATCGCCGATCCATTTAGGATGTTTCCATTGTTCTTGAAACTAGTTTATTGAAACCAGCGCAAAACCACATGGGCCATAGGCTCTCAACTTTTAGTACATTGTTTCCCCACTAGCGAGCAGATTGAAAGTTAACGAGCCACAATGAAATTAACCATTTATTGAAACGAAGTCTCTTTTAACCGTTAAAAAAAAATAATTTCAACCTGTGCATTATTTTCTTGATAAGCATTATGGAGCATTTTCACAGCCATGATGAAAAAGGAGAAGTTGTCAAATATAAGCTTCTACTGTAGACTAAAGGACTGAACTCCTGAACTTCTTCTACAAGTCTTTTTCAGGAGGTCACTTTCAAGCCATGGTTCATCGTAGCTGCACCACAGTACAGCCAAAGAAGGTTTTAAAAGGTTTCCTCATCGGGCAGCTTATGGGAAATATGAAACACGGACGGCACAAGAACAGTCGGGGCAACAAAACCCAATCTATAGAAGAGTTGTCCTGCTCGACATGCAACATGAACGCATTCCACTTGAGTACTGTCAGGCTCCAGTGTTTCCGGCCCCTGCCTGTGTTTGACATCATATGGGGCATCAGGAGTCTCCAGGAACTTCTTATCATCGAAGTTTGCCCTCTTCAAAAACAGAAAGGAGGATCGGTCACCCTCCATACAGCAGGCCAGGAGGCAACTGCTTGGCTTAGGGACTTTGCATTCGCTAAATAAATAAATCTGCATTTTTTATTTTTTTACACACACTTTTGGGGTTAGGGTTTGTCGCGGGGTGGTCAAGTGTCACAACGTCTTGCAACAGCCAAGTGTAATGTGGCAACTAGCGCGAGAGAAAAAAAAACAAAAAAAAAACACAAAACTTTAATCCTTCCACCTTTTTACGAAGCCAAGCACTCCAACTCCTTGAGAGGGCTGAACAGAATACGCAGCCGCAGCCGGCTCGAATGTGATCCATTGTGGTAGTAATCTCTCGCTCCATTGGCCTTCTTTAAAATATTTCTAAATATATTTGTGCTCTATTCCATTTCTGCACATTTCCACCGCCCGTTTCATTCCACTGCTCTCTCCGTCGCTTGGGTTATAAGTACACAATGAATGCCTGGAAAACTTATTTAGTTTGGCTGCACGAGGGGGAGGGGGTGTTTATCCTTTCCAAGGTTGCCGTGGAAAAGGAGAATTCTAGAAGATCTCCAATGAGCTGCGCTATCTCACGTTACAACGGGAATCTGTTGATTCGGCACAAGTACATTTTCATATACAGGGAATTTGTCGGGGAACCTTGTTGTACAGACAATTAACATTAAATAAGCTTAATCGTCTAAGACAATACATGCATTAAATATGCAAAGATACACAGAACTTACAAAATGTGATTCAATGCACAGGATACAATTCACCAAATCAAAGGGCTATGGCAGGGGGCCAAGTGCCAGTCTGGCTGTTAAATACATATTTATAAACATAAATTGGGATATTTCTGTACAGGATGAATAAATATGTATACAATAATACAGGAATGGGTAACAATAGATGAGTATTGTTACGTAAATTATTACGTTATTACCTAATGCCTACCATGGCCTGGGCCTGAAGTTACTACAATGTCACTGAGCAGTATTGGAAAAGCTGGCGCTTGTAAGGAAGCTGTCAATACTGACCAGTCACATTCTACTGCTTCAGATGGAGAAGCAGCCGTGTACTGTATGTGCAGGCTGTTCTAACGTTCAATCCAGAGGACCAACTACTCACTTTTTCAAAGTTACTAGTACTTATATTTGAGTTACCAGTTGCTATTCCAACAGTTACTAGTAACTATCTGAATTGTACTAGTCAAAATGTATTAGGTACTAGTACTCATTTATTAGATACCAGTAACTACTCCAATTGTTTCTAGTAACTATTGCAATTTCACTAGTTACAATTTGGACAATTTTGTCATTGAATCCTATGGGGTGCCGTGTTTGAGGTATCAAATATTTGCTTCTGACTAGTACTGGTATCTATTCAGATAGTTACTGGTATCTATTCAGATAGTTACTGGTATATTTTTCAACGTTGCCAGTTTGTAAAAATGTAATAGTACTTATTCATTCGTAACTGGTGCCTTTCCCAGTTAACAGTAACATGTTTAGGAGCAACATTTTAAAGGTAACCATCACCAGGCTGTCTCGTCTTGTCATTTCTCATGACGGGTGAAAAACACACAGTTACTGGTGAAACTAAACATGTTACTCGTCACAGCAAGAAAAGGCACGAGTGCCTAATACATTTTGAATAGCACGGTTAAACTGAAACACTTACTAGTTACTGTTGGAATAGCAACTAATAACTAAAAAATTAGTACGCGTAACCGTCGCCCCACGGATTAAAGGTTCAAACGGTTTGCCATTTTATCCCGCAACTGTCACACTGCACCAATCATTTTAATTAACAATTACATTTTCTTGTATGCTCAATTTACGCCATGACAACGGCATTGTTTTGTATGTTCATGTTGTGCCATAGAAGCGTAAAAATAACAATAACGAATGTTGTTATTGTTATGTTCCCCGAACACTGGAACGTCATGATAACTCGCCTCACTCACACTGACGAGCACTGGATTTTATTGCGCTTTTGTTCTGCCAACGGCTCAGGAATCTCACTGAATGTGGATGGAACCGTACGACCGAGGAATATCGTCGTGCGACAAAATAACCGCGATCCGGCGATTTTTTTGTTTTGCACTAATCGCGACAGCTCCGACCGTCGGCACCGAGACCCCGAAGCCCCGGACCCGCGCAACCGTCCCGAGTCTGGGGGCGCTAGCCGCAGCCGACCGAAGGAAGTCACCGAGCGCTCCGAAAGCTGCCTCACCGTTATCCAGCCTCACGATCTGCGGCAGCCGGTAGGCAGCGACCAGCTGGTCCAGCGGCAGAGACGTGCAGCTCCACGGCGCGTCTTTCAGGTTGTTGTACAACATCGTCCCGAGCTCCATGGCGCTAGCCGGAGTTAGCCCGCCGCGGCGAGGGCTCCGCTTGGAGAAAAGCCCCCCGCGGGGAGCCCCGTCGAGCTAGCCCGGCCACCCGTCGACCGCCTGCTATTGAACATCGCTGCCTACCGACCGTCGCGCGTCTCTCCCCCCGACACGCCGCGTCCTGCTCGCGTCCGCGGTCCGCCCGCGCCGCGCAGCCATGTTTGTTTGCGTTCCGCGTCCCGGGCTGACGAGGCGGAGCCGAGCGCGTCGAGCGGGAGGCGGGGGCGACCGGTGACGTCCGGCTCGGAAGTGAGGATTTTCAACATTAAGGCCATTGTCGTAACAACAACAACGACGACGACGACGACCTTTATTTCCGTTGCACCGTTCCGTGCACGACCTGCGACCCCCAAAGGTGCTGTGCGTCAAATGCGAAAGGCGTTTACGGGGCAGAATTGTAACGTCCTTCAAATGCCGAGAACACGTTGAAAACAGGGTGAGCCTAAGCCCTCCCCGGCCAGTTGTTTTCTTATCCCGCTGGAGCCCTAACACCGCGACGCCCCAAGCACACCCGGGTGCGAACTTTTCCACATACAATGAGTTTAATTTGGCGTCGTTATCTCAATTAGGAATGAACGCGTAATCTCGTAGCGCAGCCCCTTTCCCCACTCGGTAAGGGGGCTGCTGCCAAAAATAATGTCCGTTCAACTGCTGACACAATGGATTTTAGCAAAGGTTTCAAGCAAAAACATTCAAAGCAAACGACGACTTCACATGGGTATTAAGACATACATGCAAGTCATTAAGTGACGTGGAACCCCCTGTGGGCCCCTTTGCGTGTTGAATAAACCGCTGGTTATGAATTATAATACCAGCCCGGCCCACAGTGGTTCTCAACGTGGGGTGCCTCAAGTGGTTCCAGGGGGGGTCTCCAGCAAAATGGCTAATAGTTCAACCTTTCCAAAATTCAATTTAAAAAGACATTAGAACCTTTAGAGAATGCGCAGTAATGACTGTGTTAATGATCGGGCCAGTGTTATCTCCCTAGTGCATGGAACAACATTGGCGCCGCATGCAACATCCGTGACACTGTTTCACCACACTTCCTCATTTACCCGTTAAAAGTGTTCCCCTTCGGTCTGTTGCCGCACACCTTTCCGAATCGTCGGCATGTCTTTCGTGGACACGCTGAGACAATGGGACGAGGCCATAGCGTGCGTGGACAAGAGGAGCCCGGAGGAAGCCCTTCGTATCTTCGTGTCCATCCAAGAGCCAAATTCCAAAATCTACTTCAACATCGGCTGCCTTCATTTGACCAACGAGGACCTGGATGCTGCCGAGAAGGTGCGTGGGGACCGTTTTTAACCACTATCACCACACACGCATTGGGAAAGGAAGTCTTTGAGATGACTCAGGAATCTCTTGCCTGCGGAGAACAACGTTTAAAAAAAAAAAAAAAAAAAAAAAATCAAATGTCTTGTTTCTTGTTCTTTTATCTCTCGGCCCCGTGTGAAAGTGCAAGTCACAATGAAAGGAGAAGTGTTGAGTTCTCGTTTCTCACGAAGGAAGTTTCAGCGCTTTCCCCGATTCCTTCACCGACAGGCGTTTGACAGCAGCATTGGCAAAGATGAACATCTGGCTGTGGCCTTCTTCCAGAGGGGAATCACCTTCTACAAAAAAGAAAGGTGAGACAGGTCCGTCGCCTGAGTGGCACGAACCACCATTTGATACGCCACATGAGGAAACTATGTTGGCTTTATGGATAAAAGTCATTACACCAACCCTCGATACAGTTGTATGCAAGAGATATAATGGTGACCAACTCGCTCCCGTTCAAAAGGTATGAGGAGTGCTTGGGTGATTTCCAACATGCATTGAAGGAGCTGAGGGGGAACCAGCTCATAGATTACAAAGCGCTGGGCCTCAGATACAAATTACATGCTTGCGAGGTAAGGATCTGAAAAAACGTCTCGACTTGAACACGGTGCATCTCCAATTCTACAAATCTACGACGCCACCAAATCACAAATGGCGGAATGAACAATAACTCACACCATCTCAAACAATCCACAAGGTTCTCCACAACATGGCGCTGGCTCAGGCTCAGCTCAGCCGCTGGCGGAAAGCCCAGGAGAACCTGGTGAAGGCCCTCGACTACAAGACCGAGTCCAAGCTCAGCCTCATCGACAGAGCTCTGCAGTCCACCCTGGTCAGTGCCACTTAGGCGTTTCCATTCAATTCGGAATCCACTATTTTATGAGAAAAATGCGTTGTGACGACTCCAACGATTCCCGGTGATTCAGATCTTCCTTGACCAACAGAAGCAGAAACTATTCAGCCCGGTTCTCTTCCCGGGGAAAGTGCTGTTCCAACCCAACAAGAACTACGTGGCTGAGCTGGAGAAGAGGGACTATCTGGGCAAAGCTAAGGTATGGTCGTATTAGTATTCATTAGTCTGAGAATGTATGTGGGTTCCCCAGCACAGGGAACACGGGTTACATATGTACACAAGTTATCTGTCAGTAACACTAAGCGTCTGTCTTCACTGTGCTTAGGTCGTCGCCTCAATCATTCCTCAAGACGAGTTCTCCGGATTCGCTCCACTGCAGCCCCAGGTGAGTACCTCGGGTCCTTTCTCCGTAACTTGTGACATTTTTGTCCATTTACCCCATGAAAAGGAAACCGTTCAGTAAAACGTTATTTTGAAGCCGTCCCCTTTGCGCTTCCGTCTTCTAGGTGGAGAACGATCCCGCCGGTCCAAAGGCACCCGAGGTTCTGAGGTAGACCACGTTAACCGCTTAATCCGGAGCATATTAGTCTCCCCAACGGCTCCATATTTTCATGAAAATCCGTCCCCACAGGGCATTTGAAGGAGAGCCTCACATGGTCCTTTTCGAGTTTGTGCCCGAGACCAGCGACGAGCTGGCGGTCGTGCCCGGCAACGTCGTGTTCGTGCTGCAGAAAGGGGCCGATAACTGGGCATTCGTAGTCTTCAATGAAAGAGTACGTCTCGGGAGCGCCGAAGAGTCAATGAAGTAAAATCTGTTGAAACATGGAGGGTTGCGGCCATTCATCCCTGACACAATATTTCTGATTTCACAAATTCAATGAACCGTCTAATTGCCCTCCAGGGATTAACAAGGTCGTACTGTATCTCACCCAGTCGATTATTTTATCATCTCTACAGAGAGGACTTGTTCCTTACAATTACCTGGAGCATATGGAGATCAATTTAACTTCCAAACAGAATCAAGTAAGTGAATTGTTGATTGTAATTTAACGGTTTCCAGGATACTGTGATAAAAAAAATGTATTTGCACCCGTCATGCATTGGGTATCACTTGTAGGTTCGGTTCAAATTTCATGGCGAGAGACTAAATTATTGTCACGACCTGGTCATTGGAGGCATAGAATTTTAAGAGGAATCCTCGAGTATAGTGACATTGCCAGCGTCGCACGAGTTTGAGCCGAAGGAGTAGGAATTTCTCAACATCGCATCTTGAATGTTCGCATGAAATTTGTTTTTGCCGTTTTGTAAGATGTGGATCGTCTTTGTAACGCTGCTGTACCACTGCGCACAGGACGGGGGCAACCTCCAGGCGTTGGTAGAGACTCCAAGACGAGATCCGCCGAATCGACCCCAGAGGACTCCAAGTACTCTATGCGTAGTTTAAAATCCAACAGACTCATGTGGACATTGTTTGATCGCAGAAAAGACGTTCGTAACTCGTATCTGTTTTTGTTGGTTCTTCGGGGATGCGTCACATCAGCTCCGGCTCCCAAAGTTAAGAGAAAAGATGACAAACGCACTGAGGTGAGGTCACATGTAGCATCACCATTCAAGCCTCATGTCTTTGAATAGTTTAAAGTGGTAACCCGTAACTAATCCTTAATTTTGTTAGAAAATCAAATGATACTTCATTTTAAGAAACAACCGCTCTATTGTATTTTTGCTTTATGCATGTGCTCCTCCATATGCCGTCTCAATTGTTGTTGGGGGGGGGGGGTGTCTGCCACTTTCAAGAGAACAGAATTTGACCGTCTACCGAGTGAAGAGGAGAGAAGCCAGAAGGTTGGGAAAAAAAAACCCTGTATTGCATAAGATTCCAATGTAATTCTGCGATTTGCAGTATAATCCACCCGACACAGATAATCTCGTGGATTACCACTTTAATATAGGTTTCTTCTCGAAATCAGTGAGAGATAATCCAATGATGTGCATTGGCCGGCTCTGATTGCGTTACACAACGCTTGAGAACTGGTTAACAAAAAAAACACCCAAAAAGAACACCATATCCCCTTGGTTCCTGCCAGGCTACAGGTACGGCTGACAGCTCATCGGTCTTTGTGAAAGTGCGTTTCGCCTTCAACATCGCCATCAGCTTCCCCTCGGGCGCTCCCTATTCGACACTGGTGGAGAGAATCAGTAAGAAGCTCAGTCTGCAAGCCGCTAATATTACCTTGAGGTACCATAACGGGTTATTTTCCCATCGCCTTTAAATCCTCCGAAATAACCGCTGGGACACAATACCGACCGTTCAAAGTTTCCTTTTGCCGATTCCAGTTCAACCTCCCCGGCCGCAGGACTGACCATCATCGACGCCGCCACCGACATGGAGACGGTGTGGAGCAGAGCCCGCGGCGGACACATCACCTTGTGGTGTGACGTCGTGGAGACGGCTCAAGATGGAGTTCTGGTAGTCACCTAACTGTATTGTGGAGACGGCTTTTTTCCCCCAAAAGTGTGTTAAAAGTGACACCGACACCAGATTTAAATAAGGGGTGCATCTTCCGTTTTCAGCCCCTGAAGGAGAAGGCTTCAACGGACGAGACGTCGAAGAACCAGACTCGCCTTGTCGCCCTCCATTCCTACGAGTCGTCAAACTCGGAGGATCTGACTTTCCAGGAAGGGGATACGATCCTAGTCCTCTCGAAAGGTACTAACGACCGCACCAGTAAAATGATCTATCCAGCGAAGAAAAAAAGTACTTGTCTTAACAACTTATTTTCTTTCCTTTTAGTGAACCAGGACTGGTTTGAAGGCCAGTGTAATGGGCATACTGGTATATTTCCTGCGGCGTTTGTGGACCAAGCTCAACTGAACGACAAGTAATAAAGGATTTCTGTTCTTAACGTGCGCCGCTAAAAGTCATTGCGCTTAAAATGAGATGGGCTTCAGTGCCATATTACAGTTCCATATGCCTTAGTGTATTTAAAAATGTTTTGAATAGCAGTAATATATTTTATTTAAAACTACCCTTTGCAATTGCATTGGTACGCCTAAAGCCTGCAGTCATGCTACCTACAGTAGGCTGCCAGTAGGAAGCGGCGCAACTTCCTCTTTCTAGTCTTTCATTCGTGTGGATGTAGCCAAAAGAGCTGATGTGCAGATGTGCCAGAGACAATAAAAGCCTGATAAGAAGTACGGGTTGTGACCATTTCTGTCCCTGGTACATGTTTAAAAATTGTGACATTGCAAGCTTCCCATTCTGATACAGTTTAATAAACTGTAACCCAAATTTTTAAGTGTTATATGCCTATTACAAACACTTGTGTTGATTTACAAGTACTACACACAACAGATAGAACAGTTGCAGTTTAAATTAGTAATAATAATACTCAGCTAACAGGACTGCTTGATCGGACTCAAGTGCAGACAGAAGGCAGAAGCAGCCTAGAGGCAACTTTACTGGAAAATGGGTTGTTAAAAATACAGCCAAGCTGTATTACAGCTGTATTTACTAGTAGTGTTTAATATAAAAATAGTAAATATATTAAAGTAAAAAAATATATATGAAAAAAAAGTTATGTGGATAAATAAAGTTTGTCTTACTATTATTTTGAATGCATTGCAAAGGATAAGTGAAAAAATATTCTCAATTTGAGTCAGGAAAACACATTTTATTTAGGTAAATAAACTTCACAGTTGATGGTGGAAAATAAGTTACATATTTCTTGTGAGAAATCATAATCAATACATTTATCTTTGACAAATTCCCCTTCCTTCCAGAGTCGCCTTGGCTTTTACAATATTGGGTAACACCACCGCCCCTGATTAATGGCTATGATTGCTCATTTGTAGATTCAGTTTTTTTACTTGTTTGGAAAGTTAATTTCACCATGTTAATTTAATGTAGCATAATCAGTGGGGGGAGGGAAAAATTACTTTATTTTTTTTTACATCCAGAACAAAATCCACCTTAAATAACCACTCCCATGGCTCCACTCTATATGAGATTTGCATTCTGATCTGAGAAACTTGAACCAATTTTTCCTCTGCAGTCAGTACAAATGCAAGCATGACTCAAATAAGCACAACGTTAGACAGTGATAAGTTTTCGTGGATATTTGATTTATTAAGACGTGTTGTTTTAAGCGTGCTGCGGAGTTAGTTCCAAAATAACTTCTTGTATAAACTCTTGAGTCAGGATATAAATACATGTTTTTTTTTTGTTTGTTTTTTTTATAAATACGTGAAGAATTAAAGTATCACCTGGTGACGAACACTCGTGTGGCTCCGTTCGCGTAGGCGTCGCAAACAGTGCCGGTTAAATAATGTCCTGAGAGCCGTTTCCGCCGGCAGGACGGCGTGGGGGTCTCCGGTCACGCGGACTTCCCTTCGTCTTCGTAGGCGATCGCTATGCCCCTCCTCCCCTGCGCCGCCTTCACCACCGGCGTCTCCCCCAGCTTCGGCTCCAGGCCCTGCCAGCTGCGCCCGGCCAGAAACGACGCTGCAACACAGGGAGGGAGACTTTGGGGTTTAAAGAGAGCGGCGCCTCGACAACGTCACAAAGCGCTGAAGCCAAGGTTCGTACAGTCCCTTTCAGTGTGTTAGATCGGTCGGCAATGACCGAGCGCTAAATCCAGCGTGTCAAGTTTTAAGGAGGACCGTTCTTTGAGCTCACCTACTGTGCAGCCGGCGGTTTCAACACCAGGATTGTGAAAGATGTCCCCCGTAGAGCTCCTGCCTGAAGCTACTTTGGTACGAGTTGATCAGTGTTATTTGTATAAGTAAAAGTGTGACTTTGCAAATTCACACCTTAGGCTAGGAGATTGAAACAGAGAAAGGCTTTGTGAGCGTTTTTCTTTGGCTTAAAATCAATTCTACCTCAGCGTGACGGCCATGTTCGCGCTTCATTATTCAATCTTGCCTTTCTTTGGTCGGATAGGAAATAATAAACCCCGCACTCACTTAAGCGGCCACGGTTACTCTCCTCCCCTCCATGCAAACTATCACAAGGTCGCAGCGGGGTCAGGGGTGTGGTTCTCAACGCACCTGCCGAATTGGTGTTGGCCACGGTGAGCATCTGGTTTCGCAGCACCACGGAGGAGGAGCCCGGTGAAGGGCGCCCGTCGAACGACAGGTGTCGGAGAGCTCCGGTAATCAGAGACACGTCCGTCTCCGCGCCGAGCTCCCGCTCAGAGGCCAGGGGAACGTGGCTCTGTCCACCTGGAGGGAGTCAGGGAAGGATAAAGGGAAGTCACGTCTCGACGACTTAAAACAGGTCACGCCGGCCAAATTAATTTAGTTTAAAACGCATTCGGTGGATTTGCACCCACTCGACGCGTGATATAAAGCCCTCAAAGTGCTCCCTCGGGGTTCAACTTTGATTTGCAAAATGGCGGCGTCGATCGATAGTAAAACTTGACCTTTGAAGGGCCGCTTCATTGAAGACAAGAGCAGAACAAGCTATCATACTGTATCATCCTGTTTGACACAATTCTGCACCGCCAGATGATGAATTGGCCAATATGGAGGAAGGTATCATTTTACATGTGTGAATTTATCTTATTCTATACAATTCTGCGTAGCCAGAACATAAAATTACAAAATAGAAACAAGGTGTTGTTTGCAGTAAGTGATGAGACGGTAAATGGTGTTCGTTTATTTTATTTTATTAATAGCGTTGAGCATTTACGTTTTAGATTTGGCGAGCGTTCGCAAAAGACCACTTCACAAAGACACGCAAAGGAACACGGAGCTAATTCCTGGTGTTACTGGGGTCTAAAAAGTGCTTTTGGTTCAGTTTTTTTTTTTTCCAATTTCAAAAAAGCATTGCAAACTAACTTCAAGTAACTGAATAAAAATAACTTAAAAACAACTTTAAAAAATAAACTTAAATTAGGTTAAATTAAAACAGGTATCTTTTTTGTCAGGAATAAGGGCTGGATCATACCCGGCAGGAGGTGGCGGAAGTCTGTCACGTAGTCCTGTGACCACTTCCTGTTGGGGTTGCAGGCGACCTCCATCTCAAACGGAGTCACCACAGGCTTGTAGAACTCGTTGGAGTCCAGCAGCGAGTTCTCGGGGCAAGCGACCAGCACAAAGATGTCGATCTCCAGGAAATTAGCGAGCTTGGCCACGTTCAGCTTTCCCATGGCAAACATGTAGCTCTTCTTCCCGGCTTGCTGGAGGGTCGTCTTGAGCTGCTGGATGATGCCGAGGTAGTCCGCCACGCCCAGCGTGCCCACCAGGATGCCCACCACGCCGGCGTCCTTGGCCCTCTCTATGGCGTAGTAGCGCTTCATCAGGGCGCGGTTGACGCCGGCCGACTCGGCCCGGCCCGTCGCCGTGGAGGGGTCGAAGGAGGTGAACGAGCAGCGGTTCCAAGTCATCATCAGGTTCCGCAGCGTGGCGCCTTCCTGGCCGATGAAGAACACGCCGTAGTCCGCCAGGCCGAAGCCGCTCTCCAGCACGAAGCGCCTCCCGAACTGACGGATCACCTCAGCGCCCTCCTGGTCGGAGCTGTCGGTACGCTCCAGCGGCGTCTGGCTGTTGGCGTCCAGCAGGAGTGTGGAGGTAACAACGTTCGAATACTGTGGTTTCAACAGCGCCAGGAGGTCGTCTGCGCAAGAGAAGTTATTTTTGTTGAGTGACCTTTGGTTCCCTTTTCATACTTTGCGTCAAACAAATATACCACTGCTCTGCTTTTGATCGTTCAATAAAAATCTCTGTCACTTTAATGTTTTCCTGCATAGTGTTGAAGCCACACTGGATACATTTCTGTCCATGTTCAAGGCAAAGTAGTTATCACAAGTTATTCCTTCAAGATCGTTTCGCTAGAAACTATAGAATAGACAGAACCAAGTTGTTTATCTCAGAGAAGCCGGGAAGGAGGCCCAAAAGCTCGGGAGGTGTTTGGATACGGGCCGGCATTTGTCAACATGTTTTAGAGAGTAGAATGGGGCGGCATGAAGTGCTGGCCTTGTCGAAGGAAACAAGATTTTCTTTTACGTTAGTCACATGTCCGTGAGATATGCTGCGGTGGAGCCTTCTAAAACAAACCCGTTAAAAAAAATAATAATTAACTTACGACACATCCTAATATTTGCCAGAATGTATTGCCTTAAACACCTCATAAATATAGAAATACTTTGATGTCGCTTTCTAGGCTGGCTGTTGGCCAAGTGAATTTATATCAAGTTTAGAAGATTCATAAAGCGTGTGATGCTGTGTACTGACGTGCCATTAACAAAGCACCTGATTGGCTCATGACAGGAAGCTCCTTTGAAGCTAAATGGAATGTGACTGGCTTTTAATAAGAAAAACAAATCTTTATGAAGCCCGCTCCCAAACAATTTTATGGCAGTAAAAATATCCCAAACAGTAATTGAGGCAGTAAAAGGTTTCCGTGGGAACGGTAATTTACTTCTGAAACTGGCTTCAGTCTGTGTGAAAGGTTTCTGGTGGACGGGCTGCGTTTATTCTACCTCCGGTCCCCAGATTCCAATTTTTTTTTAAAAAGTGCGACGTCCTCGTCGGGCAGCTCACCAATGACATGAGAGTAGTTGACGTCGTACATCACGAGCACACGACTCTGCGTGTCGGGGTAGAGGTCCCTGAAGGCCGCGGCGCACTTCTCCAGGTCCACCGTCCTCCTCTGGAAGACGTACATGAGCGGGAGTCGCCGGGTGGCGCTGAGGCAGGTGCTGCCGTAGTGCACGATGCAGTCGGCCTCCACGTGCTCCGCTGCCACCTCGTCCACGCAGCAGCTGAGGGACAACGGCTCAAGGTTTCAGCATGTGACTACGTCGGAATTCCGCACATAAAGTAATCCGTTGGAGCTGGAAAACGGTGGTTATGCAAAGAGAGAGTGCGAGCTGATAATAGCATAAAATGCTTCCTAGACAAACATCTTATTGCAAGTTAGAAACGGGTTGTATAGCCTCAATAAATAGAAAAATCGAGCTTATATTTCTCCACTACCGGTATCGTCTCAGCTCATCGATACTACGGTCTTTAATAATTTAGCCCCGGGACCAATTTAATACCTGGTCAGAACCTAACCTTAGCCACAAGCAATCACCACTTTTCAAGCTTTTACAGTAAGTTTCAGAGGAAGCAGCGGACATTGATGGTCCAAATACTGAAACCCATCGTCTGTAATTGGAAATACACGACAACATCTGAAGACTGCAGTTTGGCCAAATCTCTTAATTTGTATTGAATATATTAATAAGCTGTAAGAAAGGCAAAGACTGAAAAGTCAATATTATTAACAGGTGATAAGAAACAGTCACAGGTGTTGCACAAGTCTCGAGAAATGTTGCTCAGGCATTATTTGACTTACTCCTGTAATACCGAATATAGAATGTGTTTGTGATGTAAAAGAAATAAACATAAAAAACACCCTCTCCAATTTCTAAACCCGAGAAAGGTTTTCGCCTTTTTCTAATATATCACAAAGGTTTAAAACATATAAACAGGCCATCTTAGTATCACCACCCTCACATAAGATCACTAGCCACCAACAGTGCGAACGGTAGGGCCGGAGCAAAAACAACAACACAAGGAAAACTGTTCCAGCTAGACAACAAGTTGTGTCTCACACAAAGAGCCTGTACCTGCCATAGGACGTGTCTCCAAGTATGAACAGCTTGGCTTCAGTGTTCCTCTCCAACGCGTTGGTGATGGCAACCGAATCCAACAGCAGCACGTCAGGAAACTGCAGCGCAACCTGCGGCAATTAAGTGGAGTTTGTGAACTTACTGTGATCAAAATAGGTGAAAAATATCAAAATAATATATAAAAGAAATATAGAAATAGATTGCCCTCTTTTTCATTTGATTATGTTCAAAGACTGAATTTTCCTACTTCTAAATATTGAGTCCTGAAAGAACAGTTGTCTGAAAGGGAATATGGGTATTGTTTCTTCATGAATGCTTATTCAATATTAAACGGTTCGAACAACGGGCCTGATTCACAAAACCTTTCGGAAAATCTTCCTGCTTTTGATCTTGGGGGAAAAAGCTGAAAAACTACGAACTAAAATGATATTTCCTGAGACATGGAGAGTCTCTGGGTTTTAAGCGGGCTTAAGACCTAAGAGATGATGAATGCAAATTGTTATTAAACTGGGTGCCATGTCGATTTTCGCAGGTAGAGCCCCTGTCAGCACTATATAACTCACGCTTGCGAAAGGTTCACCATTTTTCCGTTGATAGTGCCTACCTTTTTAAAGTTATTGAGATTGATGAAGTCGCAGGTCTTTTTAATCTGGTACAACTCCTCGATGTTTTCCAGGGGCGCGTCTCTCTCCGTTGGCGCGTCCACCATGCGCTGGAGAACTGCCTCCGAGTTGCTGCTGAATACTTCGGACATCCTCGCGTTCGCCGGCGGCTGGGGAAAATTACGACAACTAAATAACTCGGCAGGTGGTCGAAAGGGGCAGGAACACAACTTTCGGCCGTGCCCGAGTGACATTATGCCAGTGGTCCTGCACGGGCATTGTCTGGTCATTTCAGTATTGTGTTTACTGATCGTCACACCTAAATGTAACGGAAGCAGACAACGGATGAGTGATTGGGTTTGTGTTGCTGCATCCTCCGATTAAACCCTTTGTGGGGGGAAAAGAGGGGCCCGTTGCCAGCAGCTTTGGAGCGGACTGTACGAGTCCCATTCAGGGTCTCACCGGGGTCTTACTCCTAGCAAATTTGGACAGAACGACCCATGTCCGTAACCAAACCCGGCTCAGGTATCCCACGTTATTCATCCCTGCCTTGAATCGGTGAGAGGTTAATCGCTTAACTTGGTACGGCGGAAAAGCCCAGTAAACCCCGGGGGGTTCCGCCAGGACCCGGCCGGGGGTCGCCCTCCCGTCGTCGAGGACACGCAAGCGCCGAGGAGGCGACGCGGCTTGAGCTGGGGCCAAATAATAACGATTCCACGAAGACGAGATGAACGGGAGCGAGATGAGCCGCACGTGTGGGAGGACGTGTACCTTGGTGAGGGAGCTTGATGGGAACCCGGTGGCCGAGCAGTCACATCTTCCACTTTAATGGTAAAAGAGCTTCATAAATGACATAAAACGACATTAAAGAAATGTTAACATGGTGCTTCCTAATAATAATAATAATAATAATAATAAATAATAATATATCATTTAAATTATATTTCTTTTATCTGTTCTATCTCGTGGCTGCCACACACACGTGTGCGGCATGAACTGCGTCAGCCCTGCTACATCCGCTTCAGTGCTTCAAAATAAAAGCTCCACGCAGTCGCGACAGCGCCACCCAACGGGGGCGCCCGCCGCCAGCGGTTACAAATATGATCTATGACATGAAGAAGAAGAGGAGGAAGAAGAAGAATCTTTATTCGTCACACGATATGAGATGATACATGATATGATATGAAATTAAATGAATTCCAACTTCAGCAGCAAATGGAACAACCTTCCATTCTCTCTTCACGGAGCCCTCTCGACAATCGCAGTCGGCGACGTCAAATCGGAGTCCGGACCGTGAACGGGAGACTTTTGACGCGTGTTTCTGCCTCTCGAGTAAAACGACGAAAGGGAGCTTTAGAAACAACATGTGTGTATAGAATGTAGAGTAAACAACGCTTTCTTGTGTTGTGATCATTATATTGTTCAAATCAAAGAGCAGTAAACAGACAACAAACACGCTTTGTTACCGACTTTATTCACACACGCACTTTACTGCACGGATCAGTATATACAAACAGCCTATCCCATATGCACAACTCTACTCCCTTTCTAGTTTGTAACCCCACTTTGTATTACCTTTTTGAGTCTCCTTTTATTTCAATTTTTATTTTATCCATATTATTCTATTCGCCAACTGCGTCACGTTCTAGGAATCAGTTAGATTCAGTGAGTTAGCTAGGTAGGAATTAGCTTAGCGATTATGTTTGCTTTTGTGACTGTTGTGCGTAATCTTCGCTGCGTGTACGTACGTACGCGACAAAAGAAACCCCTTGACTCTTGAATCGTGTCACAGTCACCTCTAGTGACAGTCGTCAAGGCTGCAGGGATAAAACTGGATCTTGATGCGCTGTTTTCATGAGCCGACGCGGTGTAGCCCTGTCCACCTGCAGTGGACCGAACGTGTCTGTTCGAGTGAGATAAACCACCACTTTATTAAAAAAAAAGAGACATTTATTCATTTATTTATTTACAGTTGAATTCAACTCTGTGAGCAGTTTATCGAATGTCACACTAAAACCTCTCCAACGAATGGAAAGTGTAAGTAACAACAAAAACCCCCGCTGCGTAGCCGCTCTGAACTTAAAAGTGTTGTTTTTCCACTTTACGGGTAAGCTGGCGATGTTAATTCCACATCCTGGGTTAAGACCAGGTTCACCCTTTCCCTCAGCGGCTCTGTGCCCGGTTCCCTGCGTTTCTTATTAGCGAATGTATCAACGATGTGAGGTTAGCCAGTTAGCAGCTGACGTGAGGCTCGCGTCGTTTTGGTGGGAGCAACCCGATGGGCTAAGCTGAGACAAGGAGCCCTCACTTGAGGGAGCCCGTCACTCATATTAGCGTCTCGTATGGCCGTTATTAAGAGACACGGTGTTATGTGGAGCTACCACGAGCCGCCGCCTGGACTTTGAGAGAGAGTTTGTGACCCGCCGCGCACCTTAGGGTGGTTTGGCGGCTTTGGAGTTTTTTTTGTTTATTTTTATTTTTTGCACCGTTTGAAAGTGGAGAATCGGAGCTTCCAAACAAGGTGTCACGTGTGCAAATCAAGCAAATATTTTCAAAGCTATGACTTGTTAATGACAGAGGTGTGGCAAACCGTGTTTCTGAGGCGATCGCCTCCAAAGTTTTACCCACACCAGCTTCATTCAGCCAGCTCCCACAATGCAAATGGGGTTGGCGGACAAACAAAGCCTCATGGCTACTTAAACATCCTGCTGAATGGGCCAATCACCAACAGCTCAACAACACAACTCATTTAGTTTTTAGAAAAGCTTTTATTCAACAGTAAGAATGTACATGTTTTATAAAAGTGAAATTATTTTGGCGTTTAAAAGTACTGACAACACAACAAAATGTGGAGTCTCAATAATATGAGTCTCAGAAAATCTAAGATCAGACCTCATCGTGTCGTCAACTTCTTCCGTTGTCACAACAGCGGGCGTATCGTCGGTCTCCTCCGGTGGTTCTTGAAAACATTCCATTTGATCGTCACATTAAGTTTGAAATGTGAAATGTGAAATGTGAATTGTTCTCCAAGTCCGGAGTAACATCAGATTCAGCGTCGCTATCTGACTATCATCGCGGTAAATGAAGTCCAGTACGCGCTAACACTGACTTGGATCTATCGCGCTGGTCAGATTAAGGTCCGAGATATGATGCAGAGCTTCCTCCACCCGCTTTGCGTAATCCATAACAATGCGGAGAAGAAAGTATTTGCAGACAAGTGAGTCCAAAACAGCCCCGTGCGGCGCTTTAACCGTCTGTTTACAGAAGTGATGTAGGCACGTGGCGCGAAGGGGTTTTCTTCTTCGCCGTTTCACAACAGTGGCTCCGTGTGTGTAAGAGCAGTGCAATTTAAATGTTGAATTCTGTCGAAACGGTTTCACATTGTGATTTCCCATCACGTGGAATATGGAGGAATGATCTTCACCTGGACGCTCGCTTTAAAGGAAACGATTGATCGGGCGCTGTTCTGCGTCCCGGTAAGTGAACTGCGTTTCCCCATGTCATCTAAAGGGAATATTTAACTCCACAGTTTAACATTTTTCTAATATTTATGAATCAAACTCCATTTTGAAAATACACAAAAAAAAACCCCAATAAAACACAAAGGAATCTGTAAAAATCGAATTTTCCTCCGAGAAAGGTTTTTTTAAAGGGGACATCTGACTGAAATGTATCTCAATCAATGTGTAACCACTATAACATTTTTCCTTCGGTGATGTGGTAAAGAACGACACCACGCCCGACTTTGGGCGATGACAAAGTTATGTTAAAATAGGATTAAGCTGTCCTTCCATTTGCTGAACTTGGACGTCCCCTAGCGGCCACAGAGGGGGCTGCCCCGAAGCCTGATCCCTATCGTTTAACTGCTCCCCTCCCTCTTTTCAAAATGTACTTTTATTAGTGTAGTGCATTATTATATATTTATTCGTTATATATATTTTACTCGAAAACTCTTTTTGTTGTTGTGAGGTAAGTTATATGTCATTTATATGCACATTGGTATAAACATTGCAGTTTATTATTAAGCCTTGCCGTCACACCGTTAGGGAAGTAGGGAACCCCTGCATGAGGCCATTTGGGGAGAGCCGCTGAGAGGCGGTACAGCAGTGCGGCGGAGTCACTGCCTGGGAGGAGGGCGCCGAGTCCTTCAACCACGCCCGGAGACGAGCCCCGTTGGCACCCAATGGAATGAGAGGCCGCATTATCAGCATGAGTCAGCACTTTGGAGACACACAAACACGCTGTCAGGCCCATGTGCCGTATGACGGTACATAAAAGATGTAAAAGATGTCCCATCAATTTCAGGAAAACCTGATTTACCCACAGCCTCATACAGTGGGACTTAAATGACGGACAAGACAACGTTTTTTTTGCCAGAGGTGGTTTAAAAGGCGGCTTTCTAAAATGGGCCTTTTAAACGGTGTCCTGTGGCCTGTGGCCCGGAATGCCGGCTTGGACGCCGGCCGAAAGAGGGATTTCCTCATTTTTCACACTCCAGTCAGTTTGGCAGATTAGCAAAGACTAGGTCGGCAAAACTACCATTTGACTTTGGTCTCTCCCGTTTGCTGACCCGAGTCCCATTCCAAAAGCAGGAATGCCGGACACCAAATCCACCTCCCCCATACGAACAGAGCGGCCACAACTTTGGCCGAGCGCAGCTATGTGACGGCCAATAAACACAGACAAAAAAAGAGGACATTTGAGAGGTTTTTTTTTATTTATTGACGTACAGTAGCAGTGACATTGAGCGTTACGGCGGCGCTGCGATCGCCGGCATTCCCTCCCTATTTAAGGTCTTTCACGCAGTGAGAATCGAAGATGGACCGCGGAAAAAACCTTCGGACGCCGAACCGCGTAGGTCCACGTAGAGCGAGAGAAAAAAAAAAAAAAAAAAAAAAAGAGACATTTAATGACACTTCACCGGCTCTCGAAATCACCCCCGGAGCGCCGGAGTCGCCGATGAATTTTTCAAAGGGGGGGGAAAAAAAAACAAAAAAAAAAAAAACCTGCCACATTTCCAGCTTTTAAAACTAGAGTTGCTCGTTACATATAACGGTCGACTTGAGTCAGCGTAAAACGGAACGCGTCCCAGAAACCTGCTGAATTCAAAATACGCTGGTTTTTTTTTGTTTTTGTTTTTGTTTTTGTCCCCCCCCACCCCGTCCAAGAGTCTCGCTGCGTGCTGCTCGCGTAACCGGTGTGAACTACTGCAGCGGGATGACATTCAAAGAAAAGCTGTTTGTTTTAATCCTCCTCCCGTCACTTCGGTGCCTATTCTCCTGCTAGTCTAGAACAACCTTATAAGCAAGCTCCCCTAAAGTGTGTCGAAAAGGCACTTTTAAAGCTGTTCTTTTTCCGCGCGCGCGTGTGTAAGTGCATGTGCGTGTGCGTGTGTGTGTGTGTGTGTGTGTGTGTGCGTGCGTGTGTGTGCGCGCGCGCGTGTGTGTGTGCGCGTGCGCGTGTGTTTTATTGTGATTTCACTAACGCAAGATTAACCCCCGCCCCCCACCCCCCCCGCCTGTTTTCTATTCATTTTCATCTTTCATGCTTAGAATTAATTCTTTTCCGACCTCCGACCCCCCACCCCCCGGCTCCACCCCCACCACTGATCGGTGAGGCTCCTCCTCCGCCCTTACTCCAGGTCGTCGTGCTGCTGGGTGGACTCGTTGATCACCTGGTGGGGGGGAGAAGAGGAAGGTGAAAAGGGGCGACGGAGGTTTCCTTTCAGATATGGGTGAAGCTGCCGACGGAGATCGAGGAGGGGTGGGGGGTTGGGGGGGTCGCCCTGCGCCGTACGCACCTGTCCGTCGCGGGTCTCTATGGTCTTGATCAGGACTTTCTTGGACAGGCTGTCCACCATCGGCCTGGTCTCCAACATGGATTCTGTAAGAAGCGCTTTGGATGAGGGATGAACGCGGAACACAAAAAAAAAAAAAGAAAGTCCTGCAAAGCCCTGCGCTGTGAACACGGCGGAAGGAGTCGAGGCTGCTTTAGAGGAGAGACCTCCGGGGACGACAGGGGCCCATTTTGGAGTCAACTTGCTTCACTCTCTAGAAGCCCCGGCTCCAGACGGAGGCTCATCTATAATGAACGACTGACGCAGCGGCCCAACCCCCATCTCAGCCTTGGGATTTTTATCCCACCCTGGCTGTTTAGATAGATGGATGGACAGATGGACAGATAGATCGATAGATAAATAGATGGACAGATGGACAGATGGACAGATGGATAGATGGACAGATGGATAGATGGACAGATGGATAGATAGATCGATAGATAAATAGATGGACAGATAGATAGATGGATAGATAGATTAATAGATGGATAGATGGATAGATGGACAGATGGACAGATAGATGGATAGATGGATAGATAGATCAATAGATAAATAGATGGATGGATGGACAGATAGATAGATAGATGAATAGATGGACAGATGGACAGATAGATAGATGAATAGATGGACAGATGGACAGATGGATAGATAGATAGATAGATAGATAGATAGATAAATAGATAGATAGATAGATAGATAGATAGATAGATAGATAGATAGATAGATAGATAGATAGATAGATAGATAGATAGATAGATAGACAAAATTGACAAAAAGAAATTCAGTAAAATGTACCAAAACAAAAAAATATACGATGAACGAGGGACAACTGGAAATAAAAATGAAGGACAAAAACAAAGGGAACAATAAAAGAGAGAGCAGAGCAATAAAAAAAAATGTTCCAAAAATGAACAATGGATAACAAAAAAAAAAATACGGCAGATATACAATAGACTCGATGTTGACCGGTAGATAAAACCCCGGAAATGTAAAAAATTTGGCGAAAACACAAATGAAATAAACCCGACAACAACGCCGTCAATTTTCGAAAAATGAGAGGAAGGGGAACTGTGCCATCGGACGCTTCCCAAACCACCAGGAAAAACCGTGACGTCGACGGAGGGCAGGTAAAGGAATCGTCGACGCGGCGCGGCATTTTGATTCATGGGAGGGGTCTAGACTTGTTCCTCACCTCTCAGGTTGAAAGAAGAGAAGTTGGGCATCGGAGTAGTGATCCTGAGAGAGAGACAGAGAGAGAGAGACAGAGAGAGAGAGACAGAGAGAGAGAGAGAGAGAGAGAGAGACACATCGTTTACTGGATTCTGTGCACGTGAAAGCTGAGAACCTGAAGCTATAAGCACTCTTTGCACGGGGTTAGTTTCGCCCGACCAGACTTCACCTGATTTTAAGTGAAGTCTGGTCTTAAAAACCTTGCTGTTCACTACAGTCTTTGACTGACTTCGTGCGTGTGTGTGTGTGAGCGTGTGTGTGTGTGTGTGTGTGCGTGCGCTGTTGTTGCTGTTGCTACTGCGGTTGTAGTTGCCGTTGTTGCTGTTTTTGTTGTTTTGTTGTTGTGGCTGCTGCTTTTGTTGTGGCTGCTGTCTCAGGGGCATTCATTTTGAAATGACCAGCTGACAACTATGTTCTTTTAACATTTATTTTATTTTCTATTTATTTATCTATCTATCTATCTATCTATCTACCTACCTATCTATCTATCTATCTATCTATCTATCTATCTATCTATCTATCTATCTATCTATCTATCTATCTATCTATCTATCTATCTATTTATTTATTTATCTGTTTATTTATTCATTTATTTTTAAAAAATTTTATTCATTCATTCATTTATTTTATTCTTTTACTGAATGTCTTTGTTAAGCGCATTGTGTTGCCCTGGTCTGAAATGCGCTTCATAAATAAAGTGTGACTTGACTTGACTTGACGTTGTTGATGGAATTGGCTGTATGGGTTTGGAACCGCCAGCTTTCCAGAAAATGTGTCTTCGACTATTTCTACTCAGAGAAGAAATGGCTACTTTTCGGGATTCCTTTATGAGAGTTTTTGAGAATTTTTCCTCGTAAGAATTTTGATTCTGGAGCTTTCCTTATTTTAAGAATGCAATATTTTGTGCATTGGTCTGAATTCGACTTAGAAGATCACATTTGTTTTAATGTTTTATGAAATATCAAATGACAATGTTCCGGGATCATTTCGCTTGATTCGGGCTTTTTCGTTTGTCTTAATAGAGTTGTTGTTTTTTTTTTCTCATAAACCCGCTTCACACCAAGTCCGACAACGAAGTCAACAACGAAGTCCATTAATTCCTCTGGCCAGTTGGATTTCACACGCTGCGCTGCGGAACTTCCACGTGCGTTCGCGGTGGCATCAGTCAAGTTTTTTATCGGAACTCGACTTAAAACTAAGTTAAATAAGTCGCGTACATAAAATAATGACGTTGTTTACGCTGACCTTGGATGTCACCATATCAATACATCTCTTTTATATGATTGCATTGTGTGTATTGTGCTTGTCCTGTATGAAGAGCGTTTTAAACTTCCATTCACGCAATTTCCTCCCGACGTGTTTTTGTGACGCGGAAACCCAGACGCAGTTCAGCCTGGTGGCCACTAGGGGGAGGCGCCGCCCCGTCGGGCTGGTGGTTTGGACTCGGCGTGAAACCAGGCTGAGCTGACGTACCTGCTCTCCTCTCCCTCCAGCAGCTTGCGGTAGGTGGCGATCTCGATGTCCAGCGCCATCTTGACGTTGAGGAGGTCCTGGTACTCCCTCAGGTGGCGGGCCATCTCGTCCTTCATGTTGTGGATGTCCTCCTCCAGCCTGCCGATGGTGTCCTGGTAGCCCGCCGCCTCCGCCGCGAAATTATCCTCCAGCTCGTGCATCTGCCGCTCCATGGATTCATTCTGAGGATGAACAGCGTTGCCGTTATGAAGGAGGGGGGTTAGGTGGGAATTTTTCTTTTTTTTTCTTTTGAAATGGGAAGATTTCGACAAAAGCCATGATGAGAATGCTTTTAATACGAGACATCGGCGTCGAGCTTGCGAACTGTATGATGATTTTCTTTTACTCTCACACCGAAAACGAAACACGTGCATTTTCCCCGCTGTGCTCCCGTGAGTGAGGAAGAAAATATCTAAAGTGAAAGATTAGGATCAGTTTGTTTCCTATTACCGTCTGCTGTAGCCATTTTGTCTGGCGGCCTCGTAAAATGAGGAAGCTATTTTCGGAGACCTGGAGCGCTGCTGCTGCTGCTGCTGCATTAAAAATGTATTGCATCCGACTCAGCATTAAAATCACCAGTGGCCGCACCAGCACTCAGGTGGGAATTTTCGTGCAAGGTTATGGGCGGGTGGGGTGAGGTGGTGGATGGTGCGGCAGTTATGTCACGTTTCAGCTGGGGTGATTCTAGTGGAATCGCAATTCTAGAATCATCTTTACCATCATTGGACTTTATTTTGTATCCACATTTGTATCGACAAATCAATTTATTTACAATCAAATCATTTCTTATCATTTATTATTATTATCTAACTATTATTATTATTCTCACTGGTCAGATGAGGCCAGGGCAAATCTTGGGGTGGCCCACCAAAAAGGGCTGTACGTCATCACCTGAATATAAGGGTAGGGAATTGTATAAGAATACGACGGCGAGGAGGCTCAAACGTTACTTAGTCTTTTTAATGCCAAGTTGCAGAGCTCCGTGCAAAAATTGGAAAATAAAATAAAAGGCTTCTGCGCCGGCTTACCGTTCCCCGCAGAGAGTCCACCTCGCAGGTGAGGGACTGCACCTGGCGCCTGTACTCGTTGGCCTCCTGCTTGGAGTGGCGGATGGCGTCGCCGTTGCGCTGCTGCTGCTCCGACAGGTCGGTCAGCTGATCGAGAGAGGGGGAGGAAAGGCGGAGTCGGGGGGGCCGGGGTCAGAATATCAACGTTAGGATTTGTCGCCGTTTGTTGTGTGGGTGTCGTTTTTTTGTCCGAATGGGCTGGATTCTCATGGTGGAGAGAGCGAGGTTTTTACAAATACATGACAATACACGCTTTGATTTTTGAAACAATATTTGACCATTGGGAACCAGACACCTCGAATCGCCCGAGGCCACCTGGGAGGGTCGTAGCCCCAGGTGGGCGATCCCCGGCGTAGATGAATATAAAAACCAAGTGCAAGGCTCCAGATTATTTCTACAGGAGCGCATTTATACATGCGATCAGAAAATCCCAAATATATATATATATATATATATATATAATTTTTTTTTTTCTCAACACTATTTCCATTGTTGAAACATACCGGACCGACAGTAGTAAGGTCTTTAAATTCACTTGTCCAATGTGCTTTCGGTCTCAACATACTCCGGTTTCAGTTTCAAACCACCTCATTCACTTCATTTATTTTAGAGACAATCCTCAGACCATGAACGACGTTTCGTTTTTCTTTCCACTACGGACCAATAGGCCTGTAAATTAGCCATTAAGTGCTCTGCCACAGCTCATCGACCCCAGTAACGATGTGTGCGCACTGGCACAAGCATGTGTGTGTGTGTGTGTGCGTGTGTGTGTGTGCGTGTATGTGTGTGTCTGCATGTGTGTGTGTGTGTGTGTGTGTGCACGCGCGCGCGCCGGTGCACATGTATGGAAGTTATCCTATCAATCCAATCAGCTGCCCGCGCCCCCATCTGCGCTAAGAACAGGCTTAATCCTCAGCAGAGACCGGAGAATGAACCATCTGGAAACCTCTTTCATCCCCGTGCACACGGGATCCCTCGCGGCGCATACGGCACAAAACATCTGACCTGTCTAGGAAAGCCGGGATGGGGGTATTGATTTTTTTTTCTTTTCTTTTTTTTTTTTCGTCGTCTGCTTTGGTCGGGGATAGAAATCATCCGGAATCGGGTTCCCCTCAAAGGCGCGACGAGCAGCGCCCACCTTGGACTTGTACCAGTCCTCGGACTCGGCCAGGTTCTTGGTGGCCAGGGTCTCGTACTGCTGCCGGACCTCGCGCAGCGCCGCCGTCAGGTCGGGCTTGGCCACGTCCATCTCGATCTGGACGTGCTGCTCCTGGATCTGCGCCTGCAGCTCGGCCACCTCCTGCGGGGCGGGGCGGGAGGGAAAGCGACGTCATTTAACGCACACACACACACACTCACACACACACACAAAAAGTAGACACTGCGATATCGTATCTTAAAGTTGGAGCTTTGGTCGAGGTAACCTTGTTAAAAGAACTCGCGGTGTATGCTAGTGGTCGCATCTCCACGACGGCAGCGCTCGCGGCCCGCTTCACACCCAATACCATAATTGACGAGAACCAACCGTTCATTCCTGTGGAGAGCGCGCCGCGGTGCGGAATTTCTTTCCGCGTCCGGGGTGCGTTCAGAAACGTTGCGACCCCTGCGACAAGTGGCGGTCTGCCCCCTGGCGGCCGTTTCCCCCCGAACCGCACGTCTCTCCCTCGGTTTCCGGTGCATCGGTCCATCTCCGCCGCGCCACCTGGCCGGACCTGATCCTCTCCCTTATAATCTCCTGCGTTCGCTCGGCGCCAATAATCTCCGCGCCGATGACTCTTAAAACGGATTAAAGCCCGGGTGCTTAGTAAGACCCCGGCTTGTGAATGACCTTAAAAAAAGAGAATTAGGCTTAATTGCCGCTTTCTTTTTTCTGGTTTCTGACTCTCGAGCGCACCAAACTTTACACTTCCCTCGTCATGTTTTTTCTCGCGTGCTCTTGGCGTTCCACGCGCCACCGTCACATATCTCAAATAGGAATCAAGAAGCTTTCAATGCAAGTGCGATAGCTGCCTCGGCTGCGACGGACTTGTTTAGTTAGTTGTTATCAGCGGAGCGACGAATGAACTCAAAAAAGAGGTGGTGTGCCGCGTACGGTTACCTCCTCGTGGAGCTTCCTGAGGAAGATGATCTCCTCCTGCAGAGAGTCCACCTTCCTCTCCAGATCCAGACGGGCCAGGGAGGCGTTGTCCACATCCTAACCGTCCACGCAGAGAGAGAGCAAGGCGGGGACGTGCACGCACACACACACACACACACAGACACATACGTTCTCATTTACTCAGTTTGACTTGACTTGTGGAGTGACGAGGATCATTCAAAATGTTTACCATGGTCTGGCCCTGTAACCAAAGTCACGCAAAGTAGCAATGACCTCCAATACCCAATTGCGGGAGTTCGTCGATCCGAATAATGCCGGGATCGCTTTTTTCGAATTTGCGCCGGGGGAAACGTGACGGTGTATTCGAAATTGTCATTCAAAAGCGTCAGACGGACGTTGTCGTGTTCAGTTGCCCCGGGCGACGCCTCAAACAAGACCGAGTGCTGACCCAATCAAACCGCGAAAGCTCTAATCCGTCGAGCCGCCGAGGGTTCCTCTCTCTCTTGGGGGTGGGAGGACTCGTATATCCACTGGTTTTCTGTCGGAGAGGAACATTGTCTCCCTCCAAATTAGGTTTCGCATTGAGGAATGGATGAGGGTGCGTGGTATTTCACCGACAATACCCCGCTTCACACTCCCTGACTTCCTTGGTTTTAAAACCCTCCGTTATACAAACGTGGCACTGAAAATGCACAGGTGGCGCTCCATCACGGGAACTCAATCAAATTTGGAGCCACTCCTTCCTTTATTATAAAGCGGAAATATGGCACTTTGGCAAGGCAGAGGTGGGGAAAATCCGGGTTCAGAAAGTAAAGAAATCCACTCCGGGATTTCCAGTCCACCTTGTGGATTCGCTCGACGAGTGAAACCGGGATTTTTCTTTTCTGAACCTGGAGTTTTCCACCTCTGTACTTTTGGGGTTAAGGTCTCCTGTCGCGCATTGCGTCCTTAAATATGTAAAGAAGTAGTTGTGTTTTTACGTAAGTTGAAGTGACAACCTTTGAGCGAGGAAAGAAAAACAAGATACTACCGAAACGAAATAATGCATTTGAAATGTCCCACGTCTGTAAGTCGGCAATGTCTGTCTGATGTGTGCCTGAAATGTTCCGGCTCCCGCGGGCCGCCGCCGACTTGAGCCACGCATCGCTAATTGGCATTGATAGAGAGAGAGCGACGCCTGAGGTCAGTTAGGAGGCTGTTTGTGAGCAGCCTGCCCCAGACACGGCCCAGGCTGGACCGGCGGGCCCCGCCCTCCATCTCACCACTTGTCAGTACGCCGGTGTGGTGCCAGTGCACGCACATTTTTGCACATTCAAGCCTGAGCGCGCACACAAACACACGAGTGTTTGTGACTTTGGCTCTCTCAAACACGAATGGGCATGCGCGCACACACACACACACACACACACACACACACATAAACACACACACCTGCCAGCTCAGTCCACTTGAACAACAGCTTGCTTTGTCATTTCCCCATAAATCCCCTCTTTCCTCATCAGGTCAGAAACAATGGCTTTGGGGGCGACTCGGCTTTCCTGTCACAGCGTTCGGAAGGACAAAGGCGTCCATTGAGCTGAGTTTTAACACTGCTGGCATATTGCGCGACGGCCGGCGGGCATGAGGACCAAATTGAAAGATTTGTGTTGTAATGTCAAACATCTAAATCAAGTTAAAGTGTCCCCGGCACAAAGTCGACAAAGAGGACGCTGGGAGCTGTCGGCTGACTCAGTTTTAAAAGACATAATAAAAGTCCCATCTAAAGGGCGTCCAACTGAGGTTATTAAGCATAATTGTGATAAAATAATCTACACCAGAAAGGTATGACCGTGTCATGATTTCATGACAATACCACTGAAAGACATATAATAGCATCGATTTATCGGCCAGCCCTAGAATTTACCCAACAACAGAAATTCCTAAATCCCTGCCATTGCCGATATATAATTTTAAATAAAAAAATGTAAATAAATAAAAAGTTAAATAAATAAATGTATATATATATTTTTTTTAATAATATTTACATTTATATCCATTATAAATGTATATTATCATGCTATATTCATGTAATATACATTCCTGTCCATATATATATATATATTTTTTTTTTTTTTATATATATATGCACAAAATGAAGATGGTGGAGGAAATCAATGCTGCCACCACTGTGGATCATCCGTCACTTCACACCCTCATTCTTTGTTAATCCCCACCCTTGAGGCAAAACCACGCCTTTGCAAACCAGGCCCCTCTTTTTCTATGCTCAACGGATCCGGAATAAAATTGTCTTGCTCTCCGTAAATAGTGGGTTATACCTACCACTAAGAAACAAAGCCTATACTATTCCATTGACTATATAGTATGCAGTTAGAACATCCCTATTATGGAAGAGAGGAGGACACAATTTGGGCTTTGGACACACTTCAGGATAAATCTCTTGAACGACCCTTTCTTAATTAAAACATATTTTTCTTGCTATACTTATTAACTTACTAATGGTACGTCTAAATTAAATGGTGTTGTTGCGGTAATAGTGCAGCTAATTAACCGTTATGTAAGGCAATCTGACAGACTCATCGCTCACAGTCCGCAGCAAGTTCTATTTTTAGGCCAATAATTCTATTTAAGATCTCAGAGTCTAATTGCTTTGTCACCAGTCAGACATATATCATCATTTGCATTTAAAAAAATAATTAAATAATGAAAGTGCCTGGTCTGTTTATTTATCATTTCGATTTTTTGATTTGATTTTTTTGATTTGATTTTTTTCCAGATCATTAAAGACTAAAATAAGAAAATAATAATAATAATAATAATAATAAGATGGGGTAAATGCTTATGTTTTTCACACAGCCCTACCTGTCTGAAGGTTTGGAGGTTGTGCTCAGCCTCCTCCTTCTGCAGCATCTCCTCCTGGAGCCTGGAAACACAAGAGGAACAAAACATTGTGGCTCCAGGGATGGTCCACAGCCGCCACACCCTCTCCTTGTTGAGGAATGCCCTCCTCATTTAATCCTGTACGTATGAGTAAAGTAAACTCGACCAAATGTTTTTTTTATTTTATTTTCTTATAAAATTATTGGGGGGGTCGGATGATTTGGAAATGGAAACAAATACGGGGGGAAAAAAGCCACGAGAATGATCTCATTCCTTATCTCTCCTCCACTCATTTGGGGACAATACAAGTCTATCCAAATGAGCCCAATGCAAAATGTATCGATCATAGTAAGCGCCAAATAGGAGCCAAGGGTGAGGTAAAGCGAGGGATGCAGCTATTTAACCGAGAATAATGGAGGGCAGATATAAATAGAGATCTTAAAAGTTGGCCAGGTTTAAAGTGGTAATCCCCAGGAGCGTCTGCGCCGGGTGGATTACGCTGCAAGTCCTAAAATTTCAATTGAAACCGCAGGATTTCTTTTCAACATCCAGGTCTGACCCCAAGACTGTCAAATCGAGTTCTTAAAAGAATGCGTTCTCCTGATCGACTGATTCAGGATATTTTCCATCCGTGGACCTTCGACTATTAGTTATGCTCATTTATAAAATTCACCATGGCCGACTCTGACTTTTTGCCCTTGCCCAATCTTCGCAAGGCAGGACCCCGCCACCAACAATGGAAAGAGCATTAGAGGAGCACACGCATTAAGCTAAAAAATAGAAACAATAAATACTAAAAACATTGAATGGCAGTTTCTCATAAAGTGCCCGATAAATAAACTATCAAGTGTGAGGGTTTTTTTTTTTTTAGAACATTCTTAAGGATTACCACTTTAAGACGCTGACAGAAAGCATTGCACGGACGGAGAGTAGGTCCTATGGAGCTCCAGAACATAACGATTAGAAGGCTGTTGTGTGGCGTACTTTTGCCTCAGACGCTCGACGTCGTCCCCCATGTTGTCCCGGTCCACCTCCACCCTGGACTTCTCGTTGGTCAGCTGGTCAACCTGCCGGCGGAGCTCCCGCAGCTCGTCCTCGTACAGGTCCCCGACGCGGGACTTGCCCTGGCCGCGCAGCTGCTCCAGCTCGGCGGTCAGCGCCTTGTTCTGCTGCTCCAGGTAGCGCACCTTGTCGATGTAGCTGGCGAAGCGGTCGTTCAGGTGCTGCATCTGGGCCTTCTCGTTGGTGCGGCTGGCCTTGAACTCCGTGTTGATGGCTTCGGACAGCGCGAAGTCCACGGTGTCCGAGGAGAGGCGCGGCATCGCGGCGGCGCCGCCGCTGCGGAGGCGCACCGTCTTGGAGGCGTACAGCGCGCTCTGCGGAGCCGAGACGTAGGACGTCCGGGTGGAGCGCACCGGGCTGGAGTACTGGCGGCTGGAGAAGGTGGACCGAGCCGCCGCGGGACGCTCCCCGCCGAACATCCTGGAGTAGGAGGAGGAGGCTGTGGACCTGCTGCTGCTGGATCGACCGCTCATCATCGTGGTGATATATAGATCCTCCGGTGCCTCAGAAAAAAAATGTGTCGTTTTTTGTTGTTTGTTTTTTTACCGCAGGGCAAAAAGTAATCGCACTTTTTTTTTTTCCCTTTTCCTTTTTCTCTCCACACTTTTTTCTTTCCTTTCGGCTTCGGGCTCGGAGAGGTACCGACAGACCGTGGGTGGACCAGCAGGAGCTCAGCCGTGCGCCCAACCTGGCTCTTATAGTCCACTCCCTATGCAAATGACATAACGGGCGGAGTGACGCGGCTGCGAGCCTGTCAGAGCGCCCCGCTCCCACGTCGAGAACACAACCCCGCATTGCGACCCTCCGCTATTGTTCTCCGGGTGTTTCCCCCCCACCCACAAAGCGAGGAATGCGGGCGAAGTGAGCCGTGGCAACCCTCCCCTGCTGTTGAAAGAGCTCACACTTAATGAAAGCTGTGGGGTTTTTTTTCTTTCTTCTTTTCTTTTGCCGGTTCTCCACACACGCATCATTCATGGTCCACTATGCGTCTGCGCTTTTGGCTACTAGAAAAAAACCCATGTTGGACCTTGGAAAGTTCCTTATTGGGGCTGTTTGAAGGAAACAGAGAAAAAGAAAAAAACTTTCCAGAATTGTGTTCGTCACATGCAACGCAAGTACGGTGCCGTGAAACGATACGGGGCTTCCGAGGGCTGTGCAAAACAACAGCATATACGTTCAAAGTAATAACACACCACAGAAAATATATACAACAAGAAATGGCGTAAAATAAGAAAAAAAAGTATATATAAGCAAAAACAAAAAAATTGTGCCTCTGTGTGTGTGTTCAACTGGGAAATACTGCAGTATTTATAACTGGAAAAGGGGTTGCTATTCCCACATGATTTAATAATGTGCAACGCTGCAATAAAGATGCAATATGCAAATTAGATCCTACACAGATGTAAAAAATAAACGTACAGGTTATAGCGTGTGCTGAATGAGGGATGGACAGAAGGAGGGCTGTATTTTGTCACTGTAAAAATACGGCATTCTTCGCAAACACCACGCAAACACCTCCCGCGGCAGGTGAGAACCGTTACATGCGGAAACCAAAAAAAAACCCAAAACGCCCGGAACCACTTGTTACGGAAACTGTTTCTTTCCGGAAGCGTCTTCACGACGCACGCGGTCGGTGTTTACCTGCCGGCGTGATGGCAGCGCTGCGGGTCCTGGAGCTGTACAGCGGTATGGGCGGCATGCATTACGCCTTGAGAGGTAGGCCTGGGTGTGGGGGGAAATCCGCACGTTTTGTCGCCGAGGTATATCGTGGCGACTTCTAATCCTCGGAAACGTACGAAGTAATCACAAGGTAGTTAAATAAACGGTGGCTAACAGGGGACCCGGCGCGGGGCTGTGTCCCGGTGTGGGGCCACCAGCATGCGGGTCGAACTACCTGTCATTGTTTTTTTTTTTTTTAAATTCGTGATATAAGGTGGCTTTATTTCATTTTTGTATTTTTTTTATCAACATGGTTGTGGATGAGCGTACTACGTGGCAAATGGAGAGACTCACCAGGTGACCTTAACAGATGACGAATAAAAACACTGCACAAAATAATCGTACGCACCATCACATACGGATATAGAGAAACAAGAATTAGAATGAAGATAAGAAAATACAAATAATAATTAAATTGATGGACAAAAAAATAAATGAATTTATAAATAAAAGAAACGTGAATACGTTTTACACATTAGGGGTTTAAAAAAACCCTCTTTTTAATCTGAAGATATCATTGTTTTAGTTGTATATAGTGTCCCCTTTTGCCACTTAAAAGTAATTTCTTTAGTAATTACCACATAACATGACATTTTTAAACAAATGCTTTTAATGGCACTAAACTGATACAATTCACTCAGGAAGGAGGTGGGGTTGGTGCCCAAAATGTGGACGTCTAATTAAATTGAATAGTTTGTACGTGAATAAAGGGAAACAAAAAAAAAAAAGACTTCTACTACTATTGAATGTATGAGTATGTTTATTATTTATAAGTTCATTTCCTCTGGTTGAGAAAGTAGCTGGGTTGTATGGAGCCTGTTGAAGAGTTTGGTGAATCTTGCTCAGGATAATTCAGAGCATTTTATCTCATTCCAACACATAATGCCAAGAAAGAGAGCCACTTTTCTTTTTACACTGAAGCCAGTTATTTGCGGTCTTTTGTAAAGCAAACAAGATTCACAAGAGCTAGCGAAAGCTTCAAACGGAAAGTCGTCGCTATGCAATAAAATCGGGTGACACTTAAATTTGCAAAAGCAATGACCACAACCACCTTCTGTATTATTATTATTATTATTATTATTATTATTATTATTATTATTATGTGAGTTTTTCCATCTCTGGGTGGGGGTCAAAGCTACGGGCTGCCTTTGATATATAAATAAACTTGCATTGACTAGAGACTCATATGAAGAGATACAATCAATGGCCCACACACGACAGGCTGTATCACTGTCAGATTCAGGATTCTCTCTTAGCTATCACTTTTCGTCCTTTTTAAAATTGTATTACCCCAGAGTTGTTTGATTGCATTTATTCAAAAAAATGTATACAGATTTCCACTGTGCTTTGTCATGCATGGGTGAGAGCTAAGCTGCTAACAAGGCAAGTACTGGCCTGCAAGACGCTAGCCCAAACAGTCTCTCATCTAGCCTCTTTTTTTATCTTTTTTCGTCCAGAGAGTGGCGTAGCTGCCCAGGTGGTTTCCGCTATCGATGTCAACACCACGGCCAATGAGATCTACAGACATAACTTCCCAGACACGCCCCTCTGGCCTAAGACCATCGAGGTAAATGCCAGCAGTCGGGGTGATAGAAGAGTCAAGGGTTTTGTGTGTGCATGTGTCAGTAGACAACAGACTTGATTTCTAACTAAGGTGTGTATCCTGAGGGAGACCAAAATGTGCTTAAGCCCCCAACCCCTAAAAAAAAAGTTACTCAGCACAGAAATTCGGCACAGATACATAGTATATCAACGCTCCACAAGGACGTGTCGAGAAACACTGCAATTTATTTTTTTACGAACTACAACTTTGACCCTCCCATCAGTATAATTAACAGCCATACATCTACTGGTAAAGTTCTCAGGCTTTTTGTGGTTTGTCATATGACTGCACACCTTAATTGGTTGTTTCAGGTAAAAGTATAACCGAACAGCTTAAGCAGGTAGGGCTAAAGGTCCTCTGCTTGGTCAGCGGTGCCCGAGCTGTTACAGTTTCAGGCTTAACAACATGCATCACAGCGCTCAATATTGTCCAGTGACCGTTTTGTACCGATGCCGCGTTGATTCACGCTCCATGCAAGAGGGAATGGACTTTGTTCACTGTATCGAATGAAGGATACATGGAGATAATGTTTTCCATCAGCGGCGGGGTCCTTCAACGCTGAGTCAAGTTCCCTGATTTTCGGCCTGCTGACACACAGAGGCACACTGTAAACGTATACTAATGGTCCGAGCTTGTCTTTCTTCCGTCGTGCAAAAGTTGTGTTTACTTATTCTGAATGTTTATGCACGATGCATAGTCATGTGGATTGTGTATCCGTGTGTAACCAGATGATTTCATGGCGATCCCCAGTTGATTATCACGTAGGCCAGGCGTCGGCAGCCTTTATTACTGGAAGAGACATTGATGAACTGCAAAAAAAAGTAAAGCCTACTATCTATATTGACCATTTTCTGATAAGCAAGCTATGGCTGTTTTCACTTCATATTTTACTAAAAGGTATTGCTGCAGGTCAATGTTACTGATTTGTAGGCTATTTAAACAATATAAAGTGCATAGGAAAACGGACATTAAAGAGATTTACTCTGTCTGGTTATTTCCAAAAATAAAAATGGCAAACCTTTGTAAATCCTCTTTTTGTGTTTATGTATTTATTACAAACAAAACTGAACAGGCGTATGCAGCATTATTAGATGTGTGACGTCTTGAACAAAGTATTGTTTTGGGGGACCAAGTTCTTTTATGGTCACAAAATATTACAACAAAATAATCAAGACAATAATCAGCAAAATTTAAAATTGCTGCCCACTGACCTAGCCCTTTGTTTTATATGTAATGAGTAATCACAAGAATGTCCAATTCTGACCCTTTTTTTACCCCTTTCCTAATAAAACATCAGTCTGTTTAAATGGAGTGGAAGACTATTGTACTTGCAATGGTTTAAAAAAAAAAAAAAACAGAGCAATTGACCAATTGTAGGGATGTCATGTTGTCCATTGGTGAACATTATTAATTTAAAACGTCTTATTACATTTTCCCAAAATTTTCTGCAGGGGATAACGTTGGAGGAGTTCAATAAACTTTCATTTGATGTTATTTTAATGAGCCCACCTTGCCAACCCTTCACCAGGTAGGTTTTCTTGTCTGTGTATGTGTGTTTCTCCGGTACAAAATTTCCAATTGGCCACTCTGTTTAGCTAGTAAATAGCCCTTATATCATCAAAATAAGGCGTGCCTGCCTGTGTTTGTGCGCAGAATTGGTCTGCAGGGAGACATGGCGGACCCCAGAACCAAGAGTTTTATCTACATTCTGGATCTCCTACCAAGGTTTGGTATTTTTATCACATGTGCATATCATCACCAGCATCCGAGCCACGCCCTGCCCCCGTTAGCGTCTCCCCATTTGAAAACCTGAGTGTTCAGCTAAAGATCTGACCTTGGGACGACATTCATTGGCATAGTTACTCCCCTCTTTGGGACTAGGCTTTTTTTTTTTTTTTTTTTTTTACCACCACCTGTAACTTCGTGCTCCCCCAAAATTGTATGATGCTGCAATGCTACAATTCTGATTATCTGACATGAAGTATTTTGTCGTTCACTTTTAACATTTACTCCATTAAAAAAAAAAAAGGTAATAGACAATGACAGTGCTTCAGTCATAAGTCGTACTTTTTCAGCTTTATAACTTTATAACTATAAGGGAATATATGTATGTACGTTCAGCCGATCTACTTCACACTTGGCAGGTGTATTGCTGGGGACCCAAGGACATGTAGTTTCGAATTTGGTGCAATTTCGACACGTGACATGTAATTTTAATAAACTTTAAATAAACAGCGAGCCAGCGGGGGGCGGGCCTTCCTGTGAGAAATAGCGAGGCAGCGGGGGGCGGGGCTTCCCTTGAAAGCAATTGGCCCGTTCCAAACAGACATGTTTGGACACGTGTAATATTAATAAACTTTGAATAAACGAGCGAACAGTGAGTTTATTCAAAAGTGCGACTTGGGTGTGTTTCTTTTCTCGTGAGCAGTGTTTTCCGGTGTTTTTTTTTTTTTTTACCATGAGTCGCCGCAACTTTCACAAACAGGCATGTTTTGAACGGGCACTGCACTTGTTTTGTATAAGTCATCAAAAGTAATCAGAGTTGGTAAATCCAGGTTCAGAAAGTAAACCATGTGGATTTGCTAATTAGTGATTTGGTAGGTGGGTGCGTGGCTGAAGCTAAAACACAGCAGAACTTTTACTTTCTGGAGCTGGAATTTTTTCACCTCCTACGACAATAAATACAAAAAAAATGGTATGACACCATACTGTAAAGGAATTATACAATGTGAAAAGCATTTATTTTTATTTTTTGAGTCAGATAAGAAGCTATTCAGAAATAATATCAAGCTACCCCAAGCCCTTATCCAGCCAATTTACAAAAAAAATAGACAGCCAAAAAAAGCAAAATAAATCACCAGTAATTACCATGTATTTAATTTTTTTTTTTATTTGGCACAAATTTTGGCAGTACAATGCCGGCGCGCTTCCTTCGACCGCAGACTGATCAATACCCATTGGCTGGCTCCAACCAGCTCTTCCCCCTCCACCTCATTAACAATTCATGTGGCGAGATGTGACCCCTGTGCTCTCCCCTCACCGCCCACAGGCTCACCGCGCCGCCTCGCTTCATCTTGCTTGAGAACGTCAAGGGCTTTGAGACCTCCTCAGCCAGGTAACCATGGTGACAGTCGGGGGGGGGGGGGGGTTCCAGGAGAAGGGCGGGTCGGGGGCGACTGGCAACACGGCCGTCGGCCAATGGGGCCGGGGCAGGGTGTGTGTGTCGGGGTGGGGGGGGGAGAGTGTTGTCACTAAGGATCTGGCCCCCGAAGATTTAGTGAGCTTCTTTTATCGTGGAAAGTGACAAAAGACAACACCACAATGGAAATATAAAGATTTTCATTTAATTGTCATTAAAGAAGCTCAAGAATGTGTTTACAGTAATTAAACTGGGTACATTTAATGACTTTGAACAAAGTGATTTTATAGCACATTATTTAAAAACTAAAGCGATAACCAGCAGATTTATTTTTTTTATTGGTAATTTTTTTTCCACCAATAAATTGTGGAAAATGGAAATATTGCTGTTCAATGAATTTGTGAATCTGTGAATTCAACCGCTAATTACTCGACGAGGCTTCCCGGCAGTTTTTCGTTTTGTTTTTCTCTTGTCTTTACACGATGGGCAACGTAAGTGAAAATGTGCAGTATGAAGACGTAGGAAGTGAAAATGTTTTTTTGAAAGTTGAAGGTTGTCGGCAGGCGACATAAAAGCAATTTGGAGTAAATGTTCAGCCGATATGCAACGGGGAGGGCACAAGGCCAAGCATTCCCATAAAATGTCCGTTTAACGAGGCATTCGAAGACGCCGTTCCAGGCAGTTGTCAAAATGTGTTTATGCCATCAAAAAAAAAAACATTTGAAAATTGTTACGATATGTCCTGGTGGATGAAAAGTCACCGTTACTCGCAATTCAGGACGGAAAACAAATTGGGGCCAGTTTGGATTGGATTGGTTGTTGTAATGGATGGATTTGCTGTTGTTCAACCCCGGCCTTACTAAAACAGCGCAACCATGATGACTTCAGCGCTTTGCCGTTGAGAAATGTAGCGCTCTGCCGCGGCTTCAAGCTCCTTATTTATTATTACTTATTAATCCAGAAATGTATTACAGTTGTCAACAACAAGCTCATTTGTACTGTGTGTACATATGAAGTCATTTTAACTTAGTCTGAAAATACACACATAGTTCACCAGCATGAGCGGCTGACTCAGGTATTGAACTCATGTGCCGTTCCTTTGCGTAGAGGGAATCAACCTTTTTCCTCTGTTGTTTAGGGAATCCCTGCTGAGGACTCTGACAGAATGTGGATATTCCTTTCAAGAAATGATGATCTCACCCACCAGTGTAAGTCCTACATCGTCCATGTCGCCACAGGCATAAATCAGAACGGTATCGCACGGAGAACAGTGTTTTTTTTTTTTTTTGTTTTTCCATCTCTTCTGTTCATTTTCTGTCCCATTCTATTCTGTTTATTTCCCTGAGCGTAGCTGGGAATCCCAAACTCCAGACTGCGCTACTTCCTGATTGCCAAGGCTCTACCAGGACGCTTCTGCTTCCGGAGCAGCTCCGACGTGAGACGGCCCCGCATTCATTCATTGCTGGCCCCTCGCACACGAACACGAGGGTCGGTCAGCCGAACAAAAGCCAAACGACTGACGTGATTTCCCGTGTTGAGGCAGATCCTAGACGGGTTCCCGGGGCCCGCAGGGAGGTGCTGCCGGGGCGACCGGGAGGAGGAGGAGGAGGAGAAGGACGAGGAGGAACCGGAAGCACCCGGCATCCTGTACAAGCTGGAGACGGCTCTGGACGCCCAGAGGAAGCGGAGCCAGAATGCCGACCCGTCGGTCCGGCAGATTGGCGAGTTCCTGGAGCTGGGGCGGAAGGGCAGAGGTGGAGGCGGAGAGGGAGAGAGAGAGGAGGAGCAGGAGGAAGAAGAAGAAGAAGAAGAGGGGAAGGCTTTAGAGGTGGCGCGCTACCTCCTGCCGGCTAAGACCCTGCTGCGCTACGCCCTGCTGATGGACATCGTCAGGCCCACCTGCAGGAGGTCCGTCTGCTTCACCAAAGGGTTGGTACGGCCTCTGTGGGACTCCGAAGGGCCCGTTTCAAGGGCCGAGGATTTATGGTTGTCTGTTATTTTGGTGCATTCAAGTGCTGGTTAGAGCTTTCCTTTTGGTCCATTCTTATTTAAAATGACAATAATTTATTTGCTATTTACTCACTATACTAATATTAACCTGACAATAATCATAAATAATTATAATTATTTCAAACATTTCTAATTAAATTAGAAAGAAATTATTATAATTAATATATTTTTCAAATTATATAAATAATAATTAAAAAATAATAATTATAAATTATTGTTATCGTTTTTTATTAATAGGGGCTGAAAAAAAGTGTATTCCAACTCAGATTTTTAGTAATTGAATCTTATATAATAACTAATAATAAAAATGCATCCTGTAAAACGTTCCTATACTGTATATACTATTTAACAGCTTATCTTTGCTCTTTGCTGTAGCTATATTATGCCAAGCAATTTGGATACGTCTGCCTGGGTTCAAATCATTTATGAAGAGCATTCACCGTCATTTTGATTTCCATGGTGTATGGAAATCCTGGTTAGCCACAGCCCTGTTATTAATAATAATAATAATAATAATAATAATAATACAGTTTATTGATAACACACTTTATCTGTGTAAAATACTTGACGTCCTGCTCAGCTGCCTGGAGGGTTTTGCTCCACGTAGCATTTAACCTGTGCTCTCCTCAACAGTTACGGACATTATGTGGAGGGCACAGGCTCGGTGCTCCAGTCGTGTATGGAAGCAGCGGAGGTAGGGATGGACCCGGTGCATGGTACCGGCTTTAAATGGAGTTTTTGCTTGTTTACTAGTCATCCTTTTTTCAAATGAATGAACACATCTGCGTTTTCGTAACCCCCCACCCCACCCCCCTCAGATGGAGTCGGTCTTTAAGGGCCTGGACCAGTTGGAGGAGGAGGAGGAGAAACTGCGGAGTCTGTCGAGGCTGAAGCTGCGCTACTTCACGCCCAGGGAGATAGCCAACCTGATGGGGTTCCCACAGAGCTTCAGTGAGTTGTGGACGTGATGATCTCCATATCAGATCACATCATCACCCCCCCCCCCACGTGCCGTGTTTTTCCATTGGAGAGTGACCTCGGTGACTGCGATGCCCGGTTGACTAAAAAAAAAAAAAAGAATGAATATCTTAATATCAGTATTATTTATCCCTTTAGTGTTAAAATTCTATGAAATAACTTAATATTATGTTAGTATCGCCCTTCTGGAGGTTTATGTAAACTGTGTGCATGGACTAGGCCTTTAATGACATTTCTGTCAGGCGCAGGTCTGTAGAATAGATCCGTTAATGACTGAGAGACATCAGAATAGCCGACCCCAACCCCTTACTCACAGGGAGCCATGAAGTTTCCAATCTACATTTGACAGCGGACGTATCGTTTTCGACCGGTACTCCGCCTTTATAGGCGGCGAGAGGTCGGGGTTCGGAAAGACAGGGCTCCGCTCTAGCCCCGTGATCGTCGCGCTTCCCCGATTCCCACGCCTGATAAGCGGTCTGACAAGTCTGACGCAAAAACATCCCAGCCTCCCCTTGACGCGAGTGTCTTTCCAGGTATTTTCAGAGTACTACATCCTTATCTGCCCTCTCCCGCCCCCGCAGGTTTCCCAGAGACGACCTCCACCAAGCAGCAGTACCGGGTCCTGGGAAACAGCCTGAACGTGCTGGTGGTGGCCAGGCTCATACGGCTCATGGTAGCCTAGCGCCCGCCGACGGCGTTGGCGGGAGATAAAAAAAAACAAAAAAAACAGCCCATAAATACCTTTATCCCACAGCTGACGAATCACCGAGCCCCCCGACGACGGACGGCTCCGCTGGGACACCTGAAGTGTTCCTGTTGGGAGAGCGCCGTTCAGGGAGCGGAGAGAGACGAGAAATACTCCGTGGCCCGGCGCCAATTCTAGATCAACGGACAGTGGCTGCCCCCCGCCGTGAGCCGCGACCAAAGATGGACGCCCGTCTCTTAGGGCCGTGCAAGACACGGGGCGCAGTTTGGCGAGAGGGAAGTCGTCGAGGCGAAATAAAACATCTGTTTTTCTTTTTTTTAAACGTTCTCATGTTTTTGCATGCCGTGGAGCTTCCCGCCGCGGGCCCCTGACGGCGCTCCAGAGGGGGGGGGGCGCTCAAACTCCCGTCCGCCTGCTGTCAACAGCCATTAAAACACTTGGGAAACCCGCAAAGGCACGAGCCCTGTTTGGGTTACTCATCTCCCAAAAGCATGTGAGGCAGAGCGTGAAACCAGCCAATAAAGTGGTGGAGATACCGCTTTGATAGCTTTATTGTTATTCTTCATCTCTTTACGGCCCCTAATGAGATGTTCTGTGGAGGTTTGGGGGGGGGGTGCGTGTTGTCTTACTGTCAGGCCAAAGGTGGACTGTGAGCCCGGTCTTTGGAGGGGGAGGGTTTGCTCCAGTCATAAGGGCTTTGCAAGAAGTCACTCATCAGTTTAGTGTCCGACGAGCGTCCTGGGAGAAGCGCTTTTCCCGTTTTTGTTTTTTTGTTTGTTTTTTCCCCCCCTCCTCTGGACATGGCCAGGACGCTGCGGCTGCCGCGGCCGCTCCTCTTCCTCCTCTTCCTCCTCTTCCTCCTGGTGGGACTCCAGGGGGAGACGGAGGACACGGCGCCACGGCGGGAGAGGAGGGACCTCAGCGGCGACCAGTGAGTCGGGGCTTTTTGAGCCTCTTAAGGCGGCCTTCGGGGTGCCACCGGGAAGTGTCGTCGGGACTGATGCCGTAGGAGATCCGTGTTTTGTTGCGCGATATAACCTTTCAGGCCGAGGCTCTGTAAAGAACTTTGTATTGTTGTCCAATTGTCCTTGTAAAAGCCCGTTTCGAATATTATTTAGCCAGTAGGTACCAACCCCTGGACCATGGAGGGGAAGTGGTTATTTTCCAAATTGACACCATCACGCACTCACCCACCCGTTGTCCAGTAACTCAAGCTCAAATCAAGAACCTTTTTTAATATCCCAAAGAATGAGAAACGAGATGTAAATTAAATACATTTGTTCTAAAGTGGGTTTTCAAAAGTAAAGGAAAAAAAAAATGTTTGTACACGACTTGTTTTTGTATCAATTAAAAAAAATCTACGACTAAAGGCATAATACTATGTCTATGTCATCAAGATTCAGAGGAGAAGGTGAATACTACTTCACTCCCTGGTCGTCCAGTACAGAGATGTTCACTGTGTGGTGCTCAATTCTAGATGGTGTGTGTGTGTGTGTGTGTGTGTGTGTGTGTGTGTATATTAACCGTGGCCATTTTAAATGCAGCCACGTTCCAAACTGTTTTTGACACACAACCATTTATCCACGTTCAGCTGCAAACCAGGTGTGAAACTCAATGCCTGGCTGCTGTTGTGTTTCCAGTTCCGATGACGGTAATGCTCTGGTTTGAGGCTTCTATGGCACTCGATGGAACTCTTTAAATGTTTAATCCAGAGGACGAACCACTCACTTTTTAAAAGTTACTAGTACTTATATTTGAGTTACTATTTGCTATTCCAACAGTTACTAGTGACTTTAGTATTAGTTATAAGTATAAGCATTTTATTTAGTTTTACTAGTCAAAATGTATTATGTACTAGTGCTTTGGAACATTTTCTCATTGAATCCTATGGGGTTCCGTGTTTCAGATATCAAATAGTATCTATTCCCATTATTACTAGTATCTATTTCAGTTTTACTCGTCACTATGAATTGAGTACTAGAACTTATTCATGAGTGACTGGTGCCCTGTCCTGTTAGTAGTAACATTTTAATTGAACTAGAAAAAATTCAATTTATTTCATAAATATTTAATATTTTAAACACGGCGCACCACAGGATTCAATAACAAAATTGTCCAAATTGTTACTATTAACAATTGGAATAGTTACTTATTAGTAACAATTGGAATAGTTACTTATTAGTAACAATTGGAATAGTTACTTATTAGTAACAATTGAAATAGTTACTTATTAGTAACAATTGGAATAGTTACTTATTAGTAACAATTGGAATAGTTGCTGGTATTTAATAATAAGCACTAGTACCCAATACATTTTTACTGATACAGTATAACTGCAATAGTTATTAGTAACTGTTGGAATAGCAACTCGTAACTACACTATAAGCACGAGTAACTTTAAAAAAGTGACTATTCCGTCCCATGGATTAAATGTTTAAATGGCTTGCCGTAGGCGTCGCACTTTGAACCTGGCATCCCCCACATCGCTCGAAGCGACACTCAGCAGCTAATAATCACAGATGGATAAACGTTTTTGTGCCCAAAAACAAAAGTTCACGATTGAAGCTGCGTTGAGAACCGTTAGCATCTGTTCTTTGTTTTTTTGTTTTTTTTTAACTCGTCATAAAGGCGCAACATCTCTCTCCTAAATAACTCGGCTTTTGAGACGCTGGGATCTCACAAGAGCGAGGTAGTTGTTTCCCTCTGCGCCGAAAATTTGATTTTCTTTCACGATAGGTCCCCTTTAACCTTCTCGTCGAAAACCAGTTGAAAGGTTTAATTTTCCCCCGACAAGTAGACCCATTAATAGCAGCAAATAATCTTTCCTTCTTTCTTAATGATGGCTTTGAACACACTCATGGAGTCTATTTTTATTAATTTCTTTCTTCCAATGCACATACACGAGATCATTTGGGAAGAAAAACATTTTTTAAATACACTGGGAGCCAAATCCAGATTGCAACCCTAAGGTGGAGACTGGTTGAGGGAGGTAATACCGATCCAGGCGCCGTTGTCCCTGACTCCTTGCCTCGCCCCCGCCCTCCCAGGCCTCGAATGCTGTCCGACAACGGCCACCTGGTCTTCTCCACGGGGGACAACAAGGAGATCCGCTTCCAGCCCTCGGCGTCAGGGCGGGTCAAAGTGGGCAGCGAGGACCTGACGCTGCTCGTGGCTCAGGTGAGGTCAGGTTCAATGCCCACAACGAACGCAGCGCCTTATGCCCACCGGCCAAACTAATTCCGTAGGTAGTGTCGTCCTGTAGGTTTGATTTCCGACCATCACTTATAAAGCTTCTATATTTTCTGCGCGGGTGTTTGGGCACACATTTTGCTGCCCGCTTCGTCCCGTGGTCGTCCTGACCGCCAGAGCCCCCGCTGTCTCACGTGAGGCCGCGAATGATTAACAGTTTTGGAAGCGTGCGCTGCAGTTTCCCATGGAGCAAAGATCACGACGGTGTCCTGACCGTTCACAATTTGTCGAGCGCGTAAGCTTTGGGCGGGATGTTTTGTCATTAAAATGAGAGTTAGCGTTCAGGATCAGGTTCTGCGACGGGTACCGCTGCTGTAAATTCACCCAAATTGGTAACACCGCTGTCATAGTGCTGCTACTGGTATGGTGAGATATTGGTCTGTAATGTTATATTTCGCAGGTTGCCAGTTTTTGTTTTCGCGAATTTAGGCTGAGCGATGATGTTTCCCATTACAGATCAAAACCAACAAAGCTGAAATCAACGACCTCAAGGAACACGGGGGCACAGTTCCCCCCGACGTCACCAATAAACTTAACCAGCTCGACGCCAGGGTGCGTGGGACCGGCAGGTCGAAATGTCTGTGCCGTTGGATTAAAAAAAATAAAAAATTTATAAAATGAAACATTCAGAACAGAAAAATATGATCTTTTTTAGATATTATTGTTTATTTATTTGAATTTCAATGAATAAAAAACTGCCAAAAAAACATTTGCATGAGGCAAACAAGTTTAAAGTCCGTTATGCGTTGATAACACTGGTCTTTATGGGAGGATGAGGACCACATCAGAAAAAATGTTGCCATGTGGGAAAATATATATATATATATATATATATGTATTAGATTTGAATCAAACTTTCGCTAATTAAGTGAGAACATGAAATCTGAATTAAATCTTGGAATTCTGATATTAAATTCAGAATTCTAGCTTTAATCTGTGATGATGTCAGAATTCACAGATTATAAACAAATTTGACTCTAATGTTGGAATTCTGATTTAATTAACCTGAGATTCATATAATTATCATTTCCACACGTCACGTGTTCATGCCGCGTGTTCTTTTGTTTGTGTGGAAGTTAAGGTTTAAAATCAGCAGCCACCGGCCTTAACTCTCCAACTCCCTTTCTTGCCTTCTTGGCCTTTCAGGCAGCAACACTCGAGGGGAAAGTGACCTCACTTGAAACGGTAAAAACACAACACAGCCTCTAACACGACAGAAGTTTTGCTTCTTTCATTTCTCATTATTAAAACATTGTATAAAACTTTCCAATACGCTCCAATAATAGTGGGTATTCAAAAGATAACTGAAGTGCGGGGGCGTCGTCAGGGCTGGGCCTCCTTGGGGCTTCAGCCTGCGAATGTTTTATGAATAGCCCCCGATCTAAAACATCTAAAATATAAAAGATCAAATTTTTACACAAATAAGAATACAAAAAAATAAAATTGCCCCCGGACCTATTCACCTGTCATTCAGATCATGCATTAAATCCCCAGAGCGGCAGGGTCTGCTTTGAGCTGAGCCCCCGACGCCTTTGAATCCCAGCAACGCCCCTGCCGGAGTGCATGTAAACGGGTCACGACCTGCCTACGTATCTACTGGAATATTATTTGGGGTTTTGATCATGTTCCCCTCATGCCGTAGAGGATGCATCAGGACAAATACACGCACGATTCGAGTTGTTTTCAATACCGCCGTGTTGTGTTGCACGCCGCCCTGTTCCACCCGCCGCTGTTTTCCTCTGTGCGCCGGCGTCTCCCCAGGCCGTCCAGCGACAGGCGTGCAGCAGCAACCCCTGTCAGAACGGAGCGACCTGCCTGAATCTTCTGGACGCTTTCCACTGTGTGTGCCCCAGCAACTACAGGGTGAGTAGCACTCGGCCAGCCCGGGGGACGGAGGACCTTTCCTCTCGAACTTCCAGAATTCTTAAACCCTTTAAGGGAAAAACAACCTCTCGCCTCCTTACGACGAGTAAGAATAAAGATTATAGAAACAGGATCCCGGTTGTTTTAAAATCAGCCCCATCCGGGGCTATTTTTGACGCGCTGCCCGTGAGTTTCGGAGAGGGTTGCCGGGTACGAACGGCGATGCCTGGCGTCGTGCGTCAACGGCCCTGCAGCGGCAACCCTTCGAGAAAACGACGACGGCAGACGACGGTCGACCTCACACACAGCGATTCGACGAGTCGACTATTTTGGACCGATGCAAATAAGGCAACGCTGTCACTCAACACTGGTGTGAACGGACTGTCACACTCTCTCACACACTGTGTGTGCGTGTGCGTGTGTCTGTGTGCGTGCGTGTGTGTGTGTATGTATCTATGTATATGTGCATGTGCATGTGTGTGCGTGTGTGTGTGCGTGCGTGTGTGTGTCTGCGTGTGTGTGCGTGTGTGTGTGCGTGCGTGTGTGTGTGTGTGTCTGCGCGCGTGTGCGTGTGTGTGCATGTATGTAAATGTGTGTGTGCATGTGTGTGCGTGTGTGTGCGTGTGTGTGTGCGTGTGTGTGTCTGCGTGTGTGTGTGTGTGTGTGTGTGTCCGTGTGTGTGTGCGTGTGTGTGTGTGTGTCTGCGCGCGTGTGCGTGTGTGTGCATGTATGTATATGTGTGTGTGTGCATGTGTGTGTGTCTGCGCCTGTGTGCGTGTGCGTGCGTGTGTGTGCGTGTGTATGCATGTATGTGTGTGTGTGTGTGTGTGTGTGTGTGTGTGTGTGTGTGTGTGTCTGCATGTGTGTGTGTGTGCGCGTATGTGTGTGTGTGTGTGTGTCTGCATATGTGTGTGCATGTGTGCGTGTGTGTGTGTATGTATCTATGTATATGTGTGTGTGCGTGCGTGTGTGTGTGTGTCTGCGCCTGTGTGTGTGTTTTAACCGCCGCAGGGTCCCAACTGCGCCACAGATGTGAACGAGTGTCAGGTCTACGCCGGCTCGTCTCAGGGATGTCAGAACGGAGCGACGTGTGTCAACACCCCGGGCTCCTTCGCGTACGTCTCGTGATAACACTCCCGGGATTTTTTATTTAATTTTATTTTCCCCCACCCTGACCGATATTTCGGAAATGCCTCCCATTTAATCCTTCCGCCCTGCTGAATGGGTCTCCCCTCCTCTGTAAACTCCGCCCTCCCAGGTGCTCCTGCTCTCCGGAGTGGTCCGGCACTCTGTGCACCGCGCGTTACGACGACTGCAGGACCGGAGGCCAGGATCTGTGCGTGCACGGCATGTGCATCGACGCCGACCGAACCACGCCCGGACAGGTGACTCACTAAAAACTCCGCGCTTTGCTTTCTGCAGTTTTCTGCAGCGGCGCGTTTTCCGCGTCTCGTTGGTTCCTTGGTTTCTTTGTTCCTTGGTTCAAAAAGCAGCTAATGGGACCTTCCTGGCCAAATAAATAATGAATGAAAAATAATGAATTTGAGTCATTATCTAATTTTTCGTAATTTTTCCCTTTTTCGGCAAACCCTCATTTTCACCAAAGCCGATGACCGATAAACCAGCTGGCGTGAGCTTTCCTCACAAATTTCTCATCAAAGCAGACACGTCTGCAGTCTTTCCCTCAGACAGACATAATTCCAATGATGAAGAAAATCAACAACTCTTGTATCAAAGTGAGCTGTCACGGTAAGCAGCACAGCAGCCGGAGTCTCCAACCGGTCGAGGTCATTTCCTTTGACCTCCGACCCCGCGTCCACACCCAGCCGCGAAACTGCCACCGCTTGTTATCAACCTGCAGTGATGTACGGCTCGGTCGTCCCTTTTCCTACAGCCCAGTCGTTTCTTTTATGGAGCAGAAATGCGATGGCTGTGGAAATGGGCCGGGGTTGGGGGGTGGGGGTCCTCCCGGAGTTCCTTTGCCATAGTATGACATGTGTTAGCTCAGGACTTTATCACACATAACTCGATTTCGATAACGGAGGTTTTTTTTAATTTGGGTTTTCCCACCCCTCACCAGCCAAAGTACAGGTGTATTTGCGATAACGGCTGGGAGGCCCCGGCTGGGAACCCGGCCTGCGTGGCGGACGTCAACGAGTGCAACCTCCCCAACAAGCCCTGCTCCACCAACCCGTCCGTGCAGTGCTACAACACCCAGGGGTCCTACTACTGCGGCACCTGCCCGCCGGGTGAGTCCGGCGGAGCGCGGCCGAGACGACCCGCTGCCGAAGCTTCGCTCCCAGGGGCCGGGCAGGCACTGCTGCTTTCACATTTTCACACGTTGAACGTGCGAAAAGGTTTGTGATGAGATTTGCAGCGTATTCACTCCCCCCCCCTCCTCCTCCTCCCCAGGTTGGCAAGGCAACGGCTACAGCTGTCAAGATGTGAACGAGTGTGCGGCCAGTAACGGGGGCTGCTCCACGGCTCCCATGGTGCAGTGCCTCAACACCATGGGCTCCTTCCACTGCGGACCCTGCCCCCCAGGTACGAAGACCCCTCTATCGGTATATTGGTTGATTCGCCGACAGCATGATGGATCGGAAGATAGATCGATAGGCCGTTTTCAAGTCACGGATGTCAACACCTCGGTCCAGAAAAAACCCTCGAAGCTCCATTTTCAACTCTAATCCCCAGGTTACGAAGGAAACGGGAGGACCTGTACCCAGGCCGACATCTGTGCCACCAACAATGGCGGATGCTTCCCCCTGGCAACCTGTTCCTCAGTCCCAAGTATTTAATTACACACACACACACACACACACACACACACACACACACACACACACACACACATACACACACACACACACACACACACACACACACACACAGCTACAGACCTACATGCATACACACATTTATCAAGGTCTCACGTCCAGGCTGAGGACATAGTAATGCTGCTGTGATGGACCGTCTAATATTTAACTGTCAGTACAGCTTCCTCCATCCGAGGCTTCGGCCGATGTAGTGACTCTATTATCTCCATGATCACAGATCATTTGGCACGATACCCACGTCTGGTCCGAATTCAATTCTGAACTCCATGCCGTTTAAGAAGGGTAGTGGTGAAAATCGTGGAATCCCCTTATCAGTTCCCAACAGAGCAGAGGGAGGTAGGAGGGAGGAGTCAAGTAGAGTAGAGTAGAGTAGAGGGAGGTACAGCCAAGTAGAGTAGAGTAGAGGGAGGTAGAGTCAAGTAGAGTAGAGGGAGGTACAGCCAAGTAGAGTAGAGTAGAGGGAGGTACAGCCAAGTAGAGTAGAGGGAGGTAGAGTCAAGTAGAGTAGAGTAGAGGGAGGTAGAGTAGAGGGAGGTAGAATAGAATAAATGTAGAGTAGAGGCAGGTAGATAAGAGGCAGAGCGGAGGAAAGCAGAGTGGAGTAGATGGACCTGGAGTAGAGGGGGGGCGGAGTAGAAAAGAGGTGGAGGTAGAGGTAGAGGGAGGTAGACGTACCGTAGAGCTGGAGTGGAGGTTCAGTGGATGTAGGGTAGGGGCGGACTAGAGCAGAGGCAGAGGGTGGTAGAGTAGACATCCCTGTCCCTCTCTTCTGGAGGAATGAAAGATATCAATTCCTTGAGGCCAGCACCGATCCCCTCAGCAGCAGCCTTTAATTCAACATTTTGACCGGAGTTATTGGCACTAATTACCCAGGTCGAAACTATCGCTAAAAAATGAGAAATAATCAATTTGTCCAAAACAGGGTGGGTGGCATTTTGTTTTGCATAAAAAGGTCATCAGCATACCGGAAGCGGCGCCTTTTGATTGCCTTGGTCAGAAGTCTCGATCTCCTCATTGGCAGCGTTGTCGTGACAACCCCTCCACCCCTGCAGGCTCCAGCCTCCCCGTGTGCTCCTGTCCCCCGGGGTACGCAGGGAACGGTTACGGCCCGTCCGGCTGCACTCAGACCAGCAGCGTCTGCCAGACCAACAACCCCTGTGTCAACGGACAGTGTGTGGTAAGCGTGTGTGTGTGTGTGTGTGTGTGTGTGTGTGTGTCTAAGTCTGTCCATGTGTGTGTATGAATGCGTTGGAAGTGTCCACGCCTGGGCACAGGCTTCCACTTGAGCGGTCGATGAAACTTCCACAAATCAATGGCGAATAATGCACCCCAAGACCCCGTTTGGTGCCTTCCATCAATTGCAATTAAAAAAAAAAAAACAGATGTTTCAGCGTTAGTCGACGTAAGTGCAACACAGAAACATTTATTCTCCGACGCTCCTCAGCTGATGGATCAAAGGCTTTGGTGCTGAAGACAGCATTTCCTTCCGTCTTTTAGTGAGGGCGACTGAAGTTCACAGCTTAATTCGTCGCATGCTCGGCTATGCTTGTCCGAACGGTCCGCGGCACGTCTGTCTGCGCTAGACATAATGACGAAAAAGAAGAAGTGGAAGAAGAAATATAATCCAATCCAAAAAATGTACCCAGATAATATAGAACAGCATGCATTGTATGGGGAATGAATATCTGATGAATGGTATCTACTGTATGTGTCTATACCGATGTACTTTATATTGGACATAGATGTAGACATGCGCACTGTGGAATTTTAAAATAAATATAAATATGCACCAATGCATGTATATTATAAGACACATTATAATGTGCAATGGCATGATAAATAGTCATACTTCCACATTATGTGCATATTAGACATATTTCATTTGTGAGATTAATGATGAGTTTCATGGTCAACTTTCTGGCTCTGGCCAAAAACGCTTTTAACTACAGTATGACATGTTTTAACACCCAGGCTACCCCTGCTAACTACAGTATGACATGTTTTAACACCCAGGCTACCACCACCGCCCCCGGCTACATGTGTATTTGTAATTCAGGCTGGGTGGGCACCAACTGTGACCAGAACATCAACGAGTGCGCCAGCTCGCCATGTCAAAATGGTGGCACGTGCACGGACGGCACCAACGGCTTCACGTGCACCTGCACGGCGCAATGGACCGGGCCACTCTGCCAGACGGCACAGCAAGGTAAATGGTGTTTGTGGAATCTGAGCAGGATGAGTTTGCGTGTAAAACTTGAACGGAGGCAAATGCAGGCCTTTTTTTTCAGGAAATGTGATGAAATGTCTCCCAAGCTTGTACATACAAACAAAATATTTTTACTTTTGTAACGCAAAATTAAATTCACCATGGTTGGAAATTACGCATTTGTAGAAACAAACTCATTTTTAAATGAGTTGCATGTTAAATATGATTTTATATATAATATAACATTATATTATTTGCCCCGTATTTGTTGTAAAAAAACAACAAAAAAAAAAAAAACATAGTTGTCAGCTTGTCATTTCAAAAGAATGCCCCGAAAACAACAGCAACAACAAAAGCAGCAGCAACAACAACAAAAACAGCAACAAAAGCAACTACAACCGCAGTGGCAACAACAGCAACAGCAGCAGCAACAGAAAAAAAACAACAGCAGCAACAACAGCAGCAGCCACAGAACCAACAACAACAGCAGCAACAACACCAACACCAGCAGCAACAACAACAACAAAAACAACAGCAGGAACAACTACAACAGAAAATTTTTTCATGTCTTCATTTCATTTAACTTTTTCATCTTTTCATGTCTCCTTTACCATTGCATTGACCACAAAGTATTCTATTTAATACCAATAAGTTTTGCGTCTGTGCTCTTCTGCTCATCACTCCCCGGGAGGTGTACGGCAAACACAGGCATACTTGGTGACCTAGAAATATTGGGCTGAGTGTGAATCCCTCCCATTGCATAGAAGAGTAGAGCTCAGCAGGTGGATGCGAGCAAGCAAGCAGGCAGCCAGCCAAAGCAAGTAAGGCAGGAGGGATGGGCTGCTTGAAACCGCCCGGCCCATAAGTGCGTAGAAGCGCGTGGCGCCATGGAGTTGTCTGGCAGAACTAGCTCCGCAAAAGTCGCATCATGATAGGATATCGTTTTGCGGAAAAAAACAAAACTGCAGTCAACCCCCCCGCCCCCGGACATCTGAAATGCTGTAAAGCTGTCGTTTTGTTATGTTCCAGTGTGCGGTGGCTACCTGACTGGAGTCGCCGGCTCCTTCAGCAACCCCAACACTCCCGGACACGAGGAATACGACCACATGGTCAGCTGTGCCTGGGTGGTCCGCACAGACCCCAACAAGGTCAGTCTGCGGGAGTGTGTGTGTGTGTGTGTGTGTGTGTGTGT
>NC_137206.1:7296999-7316999 GCF_960531495.2 Zeus faber | reverse complement strand
CCACACACACACACACACACACACACACACAAACACACACACAAACACACACACACACACACAGTTGTTTTTCCTTCCTTCTTGCTCTTGGAAATGAGCTGTCGAGCAGGGGAATTCATTTTCCTGGCTGAATGAGATGAACTGTCAACACCCGACCGCCCACAACTGCATTAAATGATGAAAGGTTCGGCTCTTTTTTTTGAGGCGGGGTCCTCGTCGGCCCGTAAAAAAAACGTTTTTGCGGCTTTTCCGAACGTGAGATAGTCAATAGACGGTTAGAAGCGTCTGTTGCGCTTCGGTGGTGTTGGACAGCGCCACGTGGCGTTGCGCTGAATCGCCGTCTGTATTGATTAGTAAAAGGCTTAAAGGGGCGACAGACAACTTTTTAACCCCCCCCCCCCCCGTATCGTTTCGTAGCGTGCTGATGTGTCCTAGATACGTCACTTACTGGGACGGGTTAAAACGCAGAGAAATGCATTTTGTTGCAATGACAATTAGTTGAATCCGGTCGAATGTGATCTAATCGAATAATTTCAAAGCGGCCTTATTGTCTGCGCCGCTGTCGCAAAGACGCTTCACGCCTTCCTCCAGGCCTTTGCTCCGTGAGGAAACGCAGAGTTGTCGACCCTCCCGTCTTTCCCCAGGACCCTCCCGCCATCTTGTCCTCCTTCCCCGCTGTCCTGCCCTTTCTTTTTGTTTTCCCGTAAGTATCCAGGGATTTTAACCCCCCCCCCCCAAATAAAATGAGATAAAATAGAATCGCCTCCGATCTCCGCGATACACCCCTAATGATGCCACTGTTGCCAACATTCTATTACTGTGACATCGAAAAGTGGGAGTTGTCTGTTGTTGCAGGTGAGTCGTTTTTTCAATCCCGGGTCTCATTAAACGTTGCCTTTCCAAAGCGTACAGAGCACAGCCTCGGAACTTTCCACTCTCGAGAAACCTACCCCTCCGCCGCGGCTTCGTTCGCCACGTTTGACCTTGAAAAAGCATTCAACCTTCAACCGCCTCTTTTTTTTCTACCACCCCCCCCCCCCCCCCCCCGCCAGGTTGCGGCGGCACACTCTCTGGGATCGGCCAGATCCGCTCGCCCTTCCACCCCAACGTCTACCCGCACAACAAGGAGTGCGAGTGGGTCATCAACCAGCCCGTGGGCTACGTGGTCACCCTCAACTTCCTCAGCTTCGACATCGAGAGCGGCTCCTGTGTCTACGACTTTGTGGAGGTCATTTTCACGGGGAGCGAAGTGGGCTCTCTTGGTTATTTATTCATTTATTTACGAATAACATCCTGGCTAGCCTTCAAAAACAATTGTTATGGTGTTTGCGTGCAATCGAGAGAGCAGTGAGAGCATTTGTGCCCCTGATGACCTGGCCAAAAAAAAATTTCAACCCTCTTTATTTTTAAGACTTTTCAAGAGGTCAGGAAGATGGTTATCTTATATGGCTGTATTTGCAATGACGATCTTTCAGGCAAATCCATTTTGAGGTGATCCCCTATATCTGTCGCTGTTTGTGAGATTTCTTCTCTTAGAGGGAGGTTTGTAGGACACATTTGGAGCACAATTTGCTGGCAACTGGCCAATAACTTTATCAAACAGCGGTCGGAGTTGTGGAAGTAGATGAAACGACTGCTGCACCTGTCACTATTCTACTAATCGTTGAAGCAATTTTACTTTTTCGTGTGATTCCTCTGTGGCATCATATCAAAGAGAGGTTTTATCAGAGCGCCGAGAGACATGCCGACGGAAGCTGTCAATACGTCGTCAGGATTGCGTCGCACCTATGTGGGTCACGTTGGGTTTGGGCTGAGGACAGTCTTCAGGTGATCTGCCGCTAACACTTAACAAACCCCCACCCCCAGGTGCGAGATGGCTCCACGTCCAGCTCCCCGCTGCTGGGGAGGTTCTGCGGCACCCAGACCCCGGCCATGCTTCAGTCCTCCCAGCGGTCCATGTACATCCGCTTTAGGACCGACTCCTCAATCAGCAACTACGGCTTCGCGGCTTCGTATGCGTCCGCCATGGAGGGTAAGGAGACTTCCTGAACACTGTTTTCACGATTCGCCGTGCACCCATAGCCTGGTGTACGGACCGGCATCCCTTACGCTTTTGAAATCCGCTCCATAGACTTCAAACTTGCTACGAACTCACTTTAGAAAGCAGGCGGGCGAGAAAAGAAGGAGTTTTTCAGGTGACTGATGTGTCTCCTAATGCGATCTCGAGGTCCTGAGCGGCCGAGACGACTGAAGCCTCTCGCCGCAGTCCGTCTTTTAGGAAAGTCGGTCTCATCAGCTCGGCAAAGTGCTGACTCGGGCCCGTGGGCTGACCCTGGTTGTTTTTTTGTTTTTTTACTGAATTTATAATGTGTATCAAGCTGGGTTTCATCCTGACTCGGCGTGTTTTCAGTCAGCGCAACAGAAGCGGGGGAAAACCGTTTATGTTATCGAACGTTCTGTCTTCTCTGGCAAAAGATTTACGCGTTGGGATATGTCCAAAAAACTGATTTTTGTTCCAATGACACAAGCATAACAACGTTTTGGGACCATTCAATTGAAATACTAGTACAAATATGGTGGCTCCACTAGTTAAGTCTGTTCTAGTGCACTGGCTAAACTAAATGGAGAGTACCCATAATTTAATATTTTCAAATTAAAAGTCCTCCTGTTTCTGAATTTGACCGAGTGCTTAACCCCACCCCTCCTTCAGGCTGCGGCGACACACTGAACGCACCTTCCGGGACCATCTCCAGCCCCGGCCACCCCACCAGCTACCCGCACGGTGCCAACTGCACCTGGTACATCAACGCTGGCACCGGCAAACTAATCCGGCTGTCCTTCGACTCCTTCAACTTGGAGTACCACATCAACTGCAACTTTGACTACGTGGAGATCTACGACAACGGCACGGTGCAGACGGGCACCAAGATCGGCAGGTACTGTGCAGGGCCCCACTCGGCCGCCAGGGCTCGGCCTGGTGGCTTCTGGGTTGTCATGCGGTGTGATTGTGGACCAATCATTTCTAAGTGGACTAAGTATTTTTTAAATCTGAAAAAAAACTAAACTCTCGAGCGCGTCAGTTAAAAAAAATGATCTGGAATCGTCGGAGGTGTTCAGTCAAAACAGTGTTTTCCTAATATTTTTTCCATCACTGCGCGCTTTTTAGAATGGAACAATCCCACGGCACACCACTATCCATCCACTATCTCACCTGAGCTCGTTCTGATGAACACAGAGCTGGTATTCTGGCTGGAACTGGTGACTATGTACAGGCTTGCAAATTATGATCTTGCAACACAAATTAACTAATTTACATTATAAATTTTTATGAAGTGTAATTTCCAAATTTTCACTGCACACCGCTACTTCACATTTAAAGCAGCAGAATTTGGCACCATCGGCAGCCCCGCAGGGTCGCAAGACTCAATTGCTTTCTGGGTGATGAATGAAATCAGTGTATTAAACCTGTCCTCCCTGTGTGTGTGTGTGTGTGTGTGTGTGTGTGTGTGCGTGTGCGTGTGCGTGCGCGTGTGCGTGCGCGTGCGCGCGACGGCAGGTACTGCGGGCGCTCGATCCCTCCATCCGTCACCAGCACCGACAGCCTGCTGAGCCTGCTGTTTGTGTCCGACTCCAGCCTCTCCACCGAGGGCTTCTCCGCCAGCTACGTCTCCATCAATGCCATCACAGGTGCGTTGACGCCCGCGCGCCCCCCCCCCCCCCGCCCTCCCGGCGGCGTCAACCACAGCGCAGGCGTCGCTCGGCTTCAGCGGCTGGTCCTAAAAATCGCGATCGCTTGCAAAGGCCTTTCGGGGATTGACCAACTTCACCGAGCCAGTTCGCTGAGAGAGAGAGATGTCTTGTCTCGTATTTTTTTTAAATCTGGGTTTTGGCATCAAGTTGGGTTTTCACATCGGGCTCCGTGCTTGAGATATCAAATATTTGCCTCCAAATAGTACCTATTCCCATTCTTACTAGTATCTGTTTCAATTTTACTAGTGCCAATTAATTTAGTACTGGTACTTATTCATTAGTGACTCGTGTCTTTTCCTGTTGTTACCATTAACATTTTTGGTTTTACCAGTAACCATGTATCTTTTACCCGTCATTACAGATTGCTAGATTTAAAATGTTACTGCAACAGCAAGAATAGGCACTACAGTAGTCACTTATGAATAAGCAGCCCAATTGATAGTGACTCCTAAAACTCAAACAGATTCTAGTAACATTCAGAATAGATACTAGTCAGAGGCAAATATTTAATATCTCAAACTCAGAGCTTCATAGGATTCAAGACTTTCCAACTAGTTACTCGTAACAATTGGAATATATTTTCGAATAACAATTAGAATAGTTACTAGTTCCTCATAAAGAAGTACTGGTACCTAAAAGATTTTGAGTAGTAAAACTAAAATTTTAAACTTTTAAAAAGTGACTCGTTCGTTCTATGGAATAAATGTTAAAAGGGCTTGACATACACTTTTGCATTAATCGTTGGATACATCGGGGTGAAACCCCAATTTCCCAAATTTGTAAAACATTCACATTTCCATTGCATGACATTTATTTTGTTAATTATCGCGTAATTTCACGCAAGAGGTATTTTTCTTCGACATCATTTGATTTAGTATTGTTAAGGGTAAGTTATTTGGCCTCCACGGGGAAAATCATTTTCCCTTCTTCCCTCAAGAACATTTCGCGGCGCATTCGTCCGCCCCAGCCTCGCGACGGTGACCCGGCGACCGCCCCGTCACCCCGGGCGACGCTGTTCCTCGCCAGCTCCTCAGAACCGCTCACAACCTCCTCCAACCTCGGGAGGGGGGGGGGGGCGTGCGTCCCAACCCCCGAGCGTGGCCGCGTGCCCTTAAATTCACCCTCTCTCGTTTTCCCTCCCCCCCCCCCCCCCCCCCCGCCGATCCATCCGTCTCTCCGCCCAAGACTGCGGCGAGAACTTCACGTCGCCCACGGGGTCGCTCAGTTCGCCCAACTACCCCAGCTACTACCCCAGCGGCAGGGAATGCGTCTTCAAGATCGTCGTGGGGGTCAACATGCAGATCATGCTCAACTTCACCGACTTCCAACTGGAGGGCTCGCCCCCCGCCTGCAGCTTCGACTACGTGGAGATCAGGTGAGACCGGGAGGCCGTCGGTCGACAGAAAGTGCGTCACGGTGCCCCACCTCACGAACTCTGAAGCCCGTGGGACGGGAGGTGCAGATCGGGTCGGGGACACTTCGGGGTAATTTTTCCAAGCCTTCCTGTCAAGGCGATGTCTCGATGTCGTGATGACGCTGTGAAAGCGAACGCGGAGAGGTGACGGAGTGTCAGGTGATTGAACCTGGTTTTGTTTTTTTTCAAAGTAAGAACCGCACCTAAAACCACGAAATGCATATGAAAAGGGCAAATGAACTACACCGACTAAAACCACCGCCAAACTTGGGCGTAGCTTGCAGGGCGGGCTCCGTTCGACAACTCGACGGTGCCAGGCGCTGTTTGGTTTGCCTCCCGCCCCCACCCGCTCGGCATCCTCCGTTGCCGCCTGCTTTGCTTGCCGTGCTGCCGCGCACCCTCCACCTCCGCTGCCTCCGCCTGTTGGGCTCGACTCATCCGTCCGAAAGGTGTATTCAAGCCCATCGCTCCCAATATTTCTTTCCCATTGAGTACGCCCATGTTTTTCGTCGCTGAGCGGCGAGCGGTCCAGCCCGCTCGGCCCAAACTTAGAGGCGTCCGTCCGAACGACTGCCATCGAACCAAAGGAAAAACATGACCATTTATTATCAGTTAGGAAGCGGAAAAAAGTAAGAGTAAAAAATAGAACTGATGAATTGTAAAAAAATAAATCACGCCCAGCTTGGCCCCTGGCCACTCTGACGTCTTCCCGATCCTCCCCGCAGGGACGGTGGCTATGAGGTATCGCCCTTAATCGGTAAATTCTGCGGCACCGAGAGGCCGCCGCTCCTCGTGTCCCATAGCAACCGGCTGTGGATCAAGTTCCGGTCGGACTCCTCGGTCACCCGGAGGGGCTTCACCGCACACTGGGATGGCACACAGACAGGTGAGTGTGTGTGTGTGTGTGTGTGTGTGTGTGTGTGTGTGTGTGTGTGTGTGTGTGGTAGTATCGCTTAGGTATTCCAGCCGTCCGCACCCTCTCCGCCTTAAGTACGCGTGTCTTTGTTGAACCACAGAGTAAAAACAAGTATTTTAGTTCCGATTTAAGGCTGGGTTCACTAGTTTTCATCCCCGGGCCTTGTTAAAAATGTTGGCTCCCACCATTTATTATCCAACGCTTTACTACCGAAACGTACCACTTCGCTGCAGCTTCTCACTGTGCTTAAATGCAGTCCAATGGGGGTAAAAGTAAGCTTCATAAAAGTACACTTATTTTTCTGAAAGGCTTTTACTCACGCATTTGATACTGAATGTAGAATTGTTGGGTTTTTTGTTTTTTTTTTCAAATTGAAAACCCGGTTTAGTGGCCCTCCAGATTTCCAAGGGACACTGCGTTTGCGTAGGCTAGCTGCAAATAGATGACACTGAGGGAGGGTCGGTGGGATTGTCCTCATCGCTTCAGTGCCGCACAGGTAGACTGGACACCCCGCGCTCTCTTCTACCCTCCCTCTTCCGCCTCCTCTTCTTTTTTTTCACCCCCCTCCTCTCCCTCAACAGGTTGCGGCGGGACGCTGGCCACGCCCGAGGGGGCGTTCTCCTCGCCCGGCTTCCCACTGCCCTACCACCCCAACGCCGAGTGCTACTGGCACCTCAAGGGCAGTCAGGGCAGCCGGCTGCTGCTCTCCTTCTCAGACTTCCACCTGGAAGCCACCTCCTCCTTCTGCTCCTATGACTACCTGGCTGTGAGTACCGCCCGGACACACTCACTGCATCTCTGCTTCCCTGACTGTTCACGATTCGGGCTTTGGGCGGCTTTGGCGAACTGTCCGAGGGCGTAGCAGCCGGACTCGTTTTGCGCTGAAACGGCTGATCTGAGATCCGGCTTCAGGGTCACCCACACTTGCCTTTTTCTCTATATGAGCTGCACGAAATGACTTTGAGAAAATACTGAAATGAAAAGTGAACAAAAAAAAACCAATCCATAAGAGAAATACAATTTTTGACCTTGAACTTTTTTTTAAAAATATATATATAAAATTTGGATTTGTTGTTGTAGTTGTGTCCGATGAACATTGGGAACTGTGTCCCTTTGTGATATATAAGCATATATCATGATATATATTGATATCCTGTGAAGTGTCTAGTTGTGTAATGGAACGTAGTTGATCCCTGATCCCCACGGTTCGGCTCGCATGTGAACCGCGGATCAGCTGCAAAATTTAAACCATCACAGTTAAATACAGTTTAACCTTTTAAAATAATATTTCCCTGCATCTCGATGCACCTCGACCCACTTCCTTCTCCGGTGTGTACTCTGTGGGCCCCTCCAATGCCCCCCAACTTTAACGAGCTGACATCACTGATATTTTCCGCCGGCTACATCAACCCCTTCTCACCCGCGTACCGCAAACCGCGTCCGATCCGAGCGTCTCCCTGTCTGTCGGCGACTGTAGGTGTACGACGGGAACAGCACCAACGCCCCACAGCTCGCCCGGCTGTGCGGCAGCCAGATCCCGGCTCCCATCAACTCCTCCGCCAGCGACCTGTACGTCAAACTGCGCACCGACGGCAACGTGAACACCGGGGGATTCCTGGCCTCCTACACCACCAGTAAGCACACCTGCACCGCAGCACCTGCCTGTGTCATATGTACGCAGGGTTCTTGCCTGAGTGTTGGTACACCTCAAAAACAGCCCATTTTGTGCTGAAGTACTTGAAAAGCTCTTGAAAAGCGCTTGAAAACCTGCGATCGTTAAAGACCTGTGCTATTCCCCCGGGTTTTGTTATTCAAATCAGAACGTAATAAAAGAAAATCCAGAATCGCTTTTACCACATTTACCACATACCAGATTTTTCCAGGGAAAGGTACATTTAATCCAGCATGGTTGGAAATACACTTATGATGACAATGAAATCAATAATAGATAGTCGATATAGATATATAGATATAGTAAGTAGTTATATTCGATTTTAATTAATAAAGATCACGTTGAAAATTGATTATATCTGTTTTGTGTGAAGTCCTTGAAAATCAAAAAAATAGTGCTCAAAAAAGTACTTGAAATTGCTTGAATTTCATCTTCAACTAACGCCAGAATGAACCATGTGTACAGATGTGGCATGTTATGTGCATAAAATAAACAGTAACTGTGTTTTTTTGTTTTCATCACCATCCATTAGCTTCCTTGCCAAAACGATGAGAACTCAAGGCCTTCTAAATGCGATCATTTCCACCACTTTTAGGATTATTGAAACATACATGTAACTTTTAGAACTAAAATGATAATGTTATGATAATATTATCGGCCAAACGACACCACGTGATAAGCTAAATGTTGCTCAGCAACGTATCATTGAACCAAATCGATCATTTTTACAGATATATATATGTATATGTATATAGAATATCAACTGTAGAAGAAAATATCTGATTTTATCGGATCATATTTTATGGAGCCAACAGAAACCCAAATGTTTCCACTGGAATTTTGGTGAGAGCGTGGTTCCGAAATGTTTTCAGATTTTCATGACTCCAAGGTGTATATACAGGCTATATGTACACCCATGCACAGCTAACGTGCGCGCACACACTGCAGATGAACGGTGTTGCACATATTCACGGTCACACACTGATCGGTATAAGCGCAAACATACAAACAAAAACACGCACGCACAATACACACCAAGCATAAATGACATCACGGAAAGCCAAGCCTTTTGGGTCGGTTGCTATGGCTATGCACAGATGGAGTTCATTGCGTGTCTGTGTGTGTGTGTGTGTGTGTGTGTGTGTGTGTGTGTGTGTGTGTGTCAAGAGAAAAGGGACCCCAAGCAGCCAACTCTGTCTGGTGTTGTCTGGGCCTTTATTGTGCCCTACCAACTTGGCTCTGCGTCGGTGTGTGTGTGTGCCCGAGTGTGTCCCTCTAATGAAGTCTGCCGTGTTGAATGATGAGGTCAGCCCTCCCTTATATCATTGTGAAGTACTAACAAGGTACCCGGATCTCTATGTGTGCGGATCCCAGAGTGCAGAGATTAAGCCACAAATCTTCCACAAATCCACAGGAACAGTGTAATTAAATATTGCTTTTATAAGCCATGTCAACAGTGAATTACAGCAATTTTATAAACGCAATTATATATATTTTTTGCATACTTACTCACTTACCTACTTATGTACTTACTTACTTACTTACTTACCTACGTACTTACGTACTTACATACTGACTTACCTACTTACTTACTTAATTGTTTAAGTACTTAAGTATTTAATTAAGTAATTGATCCATTACCCACTTACTTACTTACTCACCTACTTACCTACCCACTTACTTACTTACCTTCTTACTGACCTACTTACATTCTTACTTACTTACTTACTTACTTACTTACTTACTTACTTACTTACTTACTTACTTACTTACTTACTTACTTACCCACTTACTAACTTACTCACGTACTTACTTACTTACTTACCTCCTTACTTACTTACCCACTTACTTACTTACTGACTAATTAACTGAGCTACTTATGTACTTACAGTACTTAATAACCTACTTAGAGTACTTACTTACTTACATGATTACTTAATTCCTTACCCACTTAGTTACTTACTCACCTACTTACGTACTTACTTACTTAACCTACTTACTTACTTATCTACTTACTGACCTACTTACATACTTACTTACCCACCTACTTACTTAATGACTTACCTATCTACTTACGTACTTAAGTACTTACTTATTTAATTACTTAAGTACTTAAGTAATTAATTCCTTACCCACTTACTTACTCACCTACTTACTGACCTACTTACTTACTTGCCCACTTAGTTAGTTAGTTAGTTACTTACTTACCTACTTTCTTACTTACTTACCTACTTACTTACCTACTTACTTTCTGACTTACCCACCCACTTACTTACTTACCCACTTACTTACTGACCTATTTACGTACTTACAGTTCTTTCTAACCTACTTACACTGCTTACTTACTTACCTACTTACCCACTTACTTACTGACCTACTTACTGACCTACTTACTTATTTACCTACTTACTTACATACCTACTTACTTACCCACTTACTTACATACCTACTTACTTACTAACCTACCTACTTATGGATTTAATTACTTACTTACATACTTACCTACTTACTTACCTACTTACTTACTTACTTACTTACCTACTTACTTATTTACCCACTTGCTTACTGACCTACTTACAGTACTTACTAACCTACTTACAGTACTTACTTACTTACCTACTTACCTACCTACCTACCCACGTACTTAACTACTTACTTACTTACTCACCTACTTATGTATTTACTTACTTACTTACCTACTTACTTACTTACTTACTTACTTACTTACTAACCTACTTACTTACTTACTCACTTACTTACTAACCTACTTAGAGTACTTACTTACTTACTTACTTACTTAGTTACTTAATTACTTAATTCCTTACCCACTTACTTACTAAACTACTTATGTACTTACTTACTTACCTAGTAACAGTACTTACTTGTGTACTTACTTACTTACAACCTACTTATGTACTTAAGTACTTACTTACTTACTTACTTACTTACTTAATTACATAATTCGTCACTCACAGTACTTACTAACCTACTTACTGAGCTACATACATACTTACTTACGTACTTACTTACTCACTTACTTACTTAATTACTCACTCACTTACTTACTTACCTACTTACTGACCTACATACATACTTACTTATGTAGTTACATACTTACTTAATTACTTTATCCACCCACATTGCAAAGTCCCAGTAAAAATATGAAAAAGGAAAGTGTCAATACATGGGAAAATATATACAATAAAAACTAACAGTTAACTGTCACAATATTATATAAAAATAAATGGCAGGAAAAATATTAAAATATGGCACGAAAAATGGAAAAATAAACCTTCATGAGAATTAGAAACAGAATGAACAATTACCCTAAAACACAAAATCAGTCAAAAGTAAACATACACCTCTGTATTCACAAATTTACACTTGTGGTTGTTGTACAAATGTTTTTTTTTTATATAGATTTAATACATTTTTATATTTTTAATGGGTAACAAGCTGAAAATGTCAGGGATGTTCCATTATTTATTATACTGTATATGCGAGAATTTTTATATCATCTATATATGCTATCGTTTTTTCCACATTTTTCTCTGGCAAATAACTGATACCAATGCTAGTGTACATATATACACCTAAAACCACAAAGCTTTTATCCTCGCTACCTCGCAGGCTGCCTTGGCCTGCTGATCTCAGGACAGTGGAGCGGTGCCGTGGAGTCCCTGAACTACCCCAACGAATACCCGCACAACTCGCTGTGCAGCTGGACCATCCAGGCCTCCCAAGGGAACACCGTCAACTACACCTTCGTGGCCTTCGACCTGGAGTCCGGCTTCACCGACTGCAATTACGACTACGTGAAGGTGGGTCGCGCTGACGCAAACTTTGCAATCTCCTCCGCTCTGCCTGTCAGTGCACAAATCCATCCATCCGTCCATCCATCCGTCCATCCATCCATCCATCCGTCCGTCCATCCGTCCGTCCGTCCATCCATCCGTCCGTCCATCCATGCATCCGTCCATCCATCCGTCCATCGCACGCACGCACACACACACACACACACAAAGAGGGCTATTGAGGGCAGACCATTGTCTTCCTTTTGTGCAGTCTTTGACGGAGTTGACAGGAAGTTGGAGCTTCCTCCGTCCTGGTAGCGAGTGGACGGAGGGGACATCCTCTCAGAATCACCCTTAAGGAGACGGCAGTTTTAGCTCGTCGTACGGCGTCGTACGGCCTTCTTTCGAGTTTGATTTATTCTCGATATTTGCACGTATTGAAATGGCAAAAACAAACAAGGGAACTGATTAACCAAGGCGGTGAATCTAAGAATAAACGTCTCAGTGTGAGTTCAGCTGCAGCCAATTAGTCTTTGCGCTGTTCTTCGCGTTCCTCGTTCTCTCGAAATCCCAGTGTGCCCGTGTGAAGAAGAAAAAGTCGTTTTTTTAGTAACTTGTTTCCTTCCACACACAGCTTTAGGAGTGGAGGAGCTCCATGGCGGCGCTTACGCAGCAGCTGTTCAGTTTTGGGCAGGGGCCTCCTTTACTCCCGCAGCTAAAAGGGGATTTAGGAGAGAAGCTGGGATAGGGGGGGAAAAAAAGGGAAGGACTGAATGTTTTTGTAGGGACCTCTCCGTCGCCATGACTACCCTAACAAGATGACATCATGGGCTCGGAAGAAAAATAGAGTTGTCTGTGTGTGTGTGTGTGTGTGTGTGTGTGTATGTGTGTGTATGTGTGTATGTGTGTGTGTGTGTGCGTGCGTGTGTGTGTGAGTGTGCACGCACGTGTGTGCAATCGTGCGTGCATGTGTGTGTGTGTCTGTGTGTGTGCGTGCGTGCGTGTGTGAGTCTGCGTGCATGTGTGTGTGTGTGTGTGTGTGTGTGTGTGTGTGTGTGTGTGTGTGTGTGAGAGCGAGCGGGTGGGCTAGAGGGCGTGCATGTGTGTGGCACCCTGTGTGTTTTCAGCATACCCCCTCTCTCTTTCTCCTAAAGTCAGTCAGGCCTTGTTTCCTGATGTGTTTGGCACTGCTCAGCTAGGCTGATCTCATCCCTCTGTCCATATCGAACATTCCACTCTCTCCAGTCTCTCACGACGCTGATCAAAACAAGAACCAGTTGGCAGCCGACAGGGTAACTTGTCGTTGGCAGTCCCTCAGCTTGCCTGTTATAATTTTTCAGCCCAATTCATAGGTCAAATTCAGCACTCAACTATACATGCATTGGAGTATACCTGCTTTTTCTTATTATTGCCCTTTGACTTAAGGGCTTTTAGCACAGATTATATGGTATCTTAGTGGAAGATCTCCTAATGACTACTACCACACTCGGATATCTTTGGATGGGGATGTATATACTGTATATATATATATATATACTGTACATACACTTATATGAATAAAATATAATGACAGTAAGATTATATAATTTTATTGAACTGAACGGCGGCTGGGGCGACAAACAGCCCGAACGGATGTGTGCGACAATGGTACGACCCGAACAGAGTAGAGAACGCCTACTTTTTCCTTGGACTCATGAGACAAGGGAATCTGTCAGCAGCCCTTGGTTAAATCCAGTGTTGTGAAAAAACGAGCCGTACCAGGCCGGTCGAGAAGTTCATCGACCAGGGGCATCGGGTAGGCCTTGAACTTCCCTCACCCTTCGATCGTCTGCGCAGAACCGGACCGACCCATCGGGCTTACCCACCAGCGCGATGAGTCTAGACCAGTCACTCGTGGACTCCTCTATCACCCCTATGTCCAGCATGGCCTCTAATTCTGCCTGCACGACCTTGCACTTACGTTCGGGCAGGCGACGCGGCCGAGAGCGCACCTTCACCACCGGGGCCGTCTCCAGGTGGTGGTGTATGAGGGACGTGAGGCCTGGCAGGGTGGAGAAAACATCAGAGAAGCGATGCTGAAGTGCAGCCACGTCCATTTAATTGGATGCACCATTTAGTTGTCAACAACTGAGTGTTCCACCAAAAAATGACATCACCAGATTCGGTCAGTGAACCTAAAAGCGTGATTGGTCGATTTTCTGAACACAAATACAGCTGATTGGTTCATTTTGCTGACATCATTGTTGTTGTTGTGCTATTAAAACAACAATAGTCCTCTTGGCTCCTCTGTAATAATACGGTCTCTTCTATTGTTCCCTGTCAGTGTACTATCGAGTAAACAATTGACAAATCCAAACGGTCTCACTTTCTCGCTGTTACGTTAATTGCTTCATTTGGACTTTACAAGGCCAATTAGAAGACAAGCAGCGTGCAAAATTAAATATTTTAACGACATTGAAAGAAGAGCTTTGAACAACGTTTGTGTGTTTGCCTGTGTGTGTGTGTGCACGTGTGTGTGTGTGTGTGTGTGTGTGTGTGTGCACGTGTGTGTGTGCGTGTGTGTGGCTGTGTTTACGCTCACAGACTCACGTACATGTAAACCTTGTCTCCTTGGGTCCCGTTAAAAAGCAGGGCATCTGTGTCGTAAAGCCAGTGTCATTAGTCCCTGTCAGGTAAACCGTCCACATTAAGTGCGTATCAGATGCGGTTGCTCGAGCAACCGGTGCAATAAAGACGCCTGGTGCCTTTGTGTTGCTTTCGACAAAGACATTTTGCGCTGCGGAGGGGAAAAAAAAGACAACAGGGCCGAAGACACTAAGCCTGTCTTGTGAAATTCCACAATGTGAAAGAAATCTGTACCTATTTACTTGAAAGGGTGGCCATCCAAATAAGCCATCCAAGTAACACATTATGAACCAAATCTAAGAGTTAACCTCGTATGTTTAGTCCTTGTTCCACTGAAAAGCACGACCAGGAAAAATCAGTTGCAGCAGATTTGTGTTTCGTGTTCCGTTGTTTTTTCCTCTGGGCCCGGGGCTCTGGGGGCCCTCCTGGCTGCTCTGTTTATTTTGAGAAAGTGTCTTTTGCAATGATGTCATTGTTCCCCAGAGCCGTTTTTCCTCTTTCTTTTCTTCGTCTTTCTTAAAGTGCTTCTCGTGAAACTTCATAGACAAAATAAGTGTGTGGAGTACAGTCCGATCTGTTGGTACTTTATCAAACCCCCATGGGGGATTGGGGAGATCACAAGACAGGAAGTACAGGACTAACAGTAATGTACACAATATATTTCGAGATTAGTTCCGTTTCCCGGCTCAACCCTTCCTGGTCGTGGTATCTGCTGTTACTAATTTGTATTTGTAAATTTGACTCACATTACAAATTTCCGTTTGCCGCAGCTCTACAACGGGCCCAATGAGCAGGCCCCTCTCATCGGCGCGTTCTGCGGGTCCACGCCTCCTCCGGCCAACACCACCACCGGCTCCTCCCTCACCATGGTGTTCCGCAGCGATTTCTCCTCCTCCATGTCGGGCTTCCGCATGATGTGGTACCAGAACGGTAGGAGGCGGGCGACGTAGCCTCGAAACGCAGTCGCCGCCATTTGTGAAAATTGATCCGGTGATTTGATGTGATGTGTGGGTGTCAGCTCCCCGGGCAGATTTGTTTTTTCTTGAGCTGTCGACACCGGGATCAACTTCTGTTGATAAAATGGCGATTCCATGTGAAGTTACTGTATATGGCATTCCTCATCTGTAATGTTGTGTGATTGCATGTATTTATTTTTTGTCACTTCAAATGTAAGGTTGTGACACACGTAAAGCCAGGGCCACGTTACGTGATTTTCAAGGCCGATTTGGCAACGATTTAAGATTGGGCCGAGTCCGGGGTAGTCGTGCTGTAGAATCGCCGTGGCAGGCCTCCCTATGCCCCGCGGCAGCCACGCCCCGCACGGGCGCTGATTCGGCCGATTCGGGGCAGCTTGGCGGCCACGGGGAAGGGAGCCGTGCCGTCGTCTGCAGCCGGTGCCCGAACCCCCTGTGGCGGACCCCCTTGGTCTGCCACAGTATGTTGCTGGCAATTTAGATCATGTAAAATTAAAAATACAGCTTTCTATTCTCCTTTTAGTTTCAAAACGTTTAGTTGTACTGCAAAATTTGCCGATTTGATTACAGTTATCTCATATTAGGGCCTAAAGGTGAAGGCTTGAATAGAGGGAATTAGATAAAGAAGCCTACCTCTGATATAAGCCTGCTTCCAATAAAGGCTTGGTACCCTCTGCACTTGAGGTTAATAAAGGCCCCGGTCACTATTTGAGGAAGTACGGTATCTACCTCCTCCATCTCCACCCTACAGGCTGCAGTAGGGTGCTGTCCGGTCCCAGAGGCTCCATCAACAGCCCAGGCTACCCCAACAAGTACCCAGCAAACACAGAGTGTGTCTGGCACATCACCACGGCCGTCCGCAGCAGCATTACTATCACCATTCATGAGTTTGATGTAGAGTACCACCCTGACTGCAACTACGACGTACTGGAGGTGAAGCTTTGTAGCCTATGTGGCTTTGCGTACTTCTCTACCTCTCCACTCCCACACATACTGCTAACAGGGAATTTAACCTAACCCTTTAACCCCCATTAAATACTGCGGTGAATGTTTAATCCTTTTCCATGGTTTTCCCATTATTTTGACCACCCCCTGTATGGTATATGCATTATGTATATGTACAGTATATGTTTATGCATATAGGTGTATATGTCAGCGTTTCCCAATGTGTTTTCCTCCACGACACACTTTTTACAATGAGATAGTTCCAGGCACACCACTATCCTGTTAACCTCTAAAAACGTCAGGAGCGCAATAAGCAGTGTAACAGCTTATTATTATAGCCCACTAATAGTGATGCCAGACTCGCAAACAATTTGTTCGTAGCGGACAAATATTTTAAATCACATAGAAGTTGGGAGTCACTCATGCAGAAAGTTTACGTCCAAGGAATTACGGACCAAGGCATCCGGCATTCCACCAAAATAGATTGTTGTTTGACATAATTAAATGATTCTTGGGTGAGAATTCCATTCACAACTCAGAGCGACCTACTCTTGTTCAACAAGAGCCAAATCGATCAAATGAGCAAAGAGTCAGAAAATGGAACGACTCCTTTTCACTGGGTGACTCGTCGAGAACCGAATCCCAAAACGGAGACGTGTTACGTTTATGAAAAGTCCTCCCTTTCAGAGTGACACTTGTTCTTCCGGAGCTGCTATGCTGACTGAGACTGATGAATGAGATTCATTCGTGCAAGAGCTAATCTCCATATTTTCATCTTTTGAAGTGGAATTAGAATTTTTCTGACGGCCTACCTGGCAAACACTGAGGTAAAACACTGATATATGTGCCTGGAAAAAAACAAAACGTTTGTCTCCGCTCAGGTGTACGGAGGCCCAGACCTATTAGCCCCTCGGCTTGCCCAGCTATGCACTGCCACCGCCAGCCCCATGCAAGTGTCCAGCACCGGAAACATGATCACCGTACGCTTCAAGTCCGACAACGTCGTCAGCGGGCGAGGCTTCAATGCCAGCTGGGTTGAAAGCCAGGGAGGTGGGTGTGTCGACGCCTCGGCCAATGTTTAACAAGATTAAAGATGAATCGATGTAGAAATTGACACGTGACAGGTCATCTTAAATGCCGAGTTGGTGTCTACAGCAAATTTTCACCTTCTTCCACTGGTTTAATGCAGCAGCAGCAGCAGCTGCAGCAGCAGCAGACCTTCCATGCCTTGATGATATTTGCCTTCCTGATATTTGTAATGTTGTTGCTTGTCCATGAGCTCCACAGCAATGGAAGCCCCGCATTGGTTCCTACTCAGCGTTTTTTTCCCAGAAAATGGAGCAAAGACTGGATCAACTCGGTCTCCGGGGTCTCATGGTTTTGATAGGCCTCCAAACTAAATGGAGCGAAAACAAATACAAATGCTTCTTTTTTTTTTTGTTTGTTTGTTTTTACCACCTCCTCTGCATCCCCTCCCTCATTAGGCTGTGGTGGTCCAGTGACTGCCCCATACGGGGAGATCCACTCCCCCTCCTACCCCAACAACTACCCCCCCAGCGTGGACTGCTCCTGGGTCATCAGTGTGGATGTGGGCCACCGCGTGCTCTTCAACTTGTCTGACCTGGACATCGAGACAGGCTATGGCTGCGAATGGGACTTCCTAGCTGTAAGAGACTCACATTCAGGCCAGGGACTTTGTCAGGAATGCTGAAGTACTTGAAATAATTATGTAGTGCTACATAACATATGTAAAACTATCATTATTGTTGTAGGTGGCAAGTTTATTATTATTTAACAACATGCGCGACAAACCCCTAGCTCGCACATCTAACACTGTCTACGGTTTCCATTGGTTGGCATTGATTTAAGTCATTTAGGCATTGTGGCTGTTCCGCCTACAGAGACACAGACGACAGGGTTGTAGACACACCAGTTTATTGTAGAGAGTGGGCTAGTTGGAATAAGCCCAGGAGCAGATGGAGATGTGTCGTGACAAGGGCTCCTCTCCTAAGTGAGTGTGGGGATGGGGGTTTTACCTGTTGCTCGTTGTTTGGTCTAACGAGCAACAGGTAAAACTGTTGCTCATTTGAGAAAAACAATGCCTGTGGTGTGGGGATGGTGTGGTTTGAGCAGCCACCCTGATCCCAATCACCAAGATCCAGGCCAGGTGTGGCTGCTCAAACCACACCATCCCCACACCACAGGCATTTTTTTTCTCAAATGAGCTAATCCTGAAGGTTTCTCAAATATCGACTAGGTGGAATAAGACAGCCACAAACTAAAATACCAAGGAAAAACTAAAATTGAAATGAAAACTGTCAAGAGCTCATATTTAAGGTGAAACTCGCCTGAAAATAAAATTTAATATTTCAATATAACTGAAAGTGAGTTATAAAAAGTGGAAAAAATTCTTAGAACTGCCACAGAGTCACAGAGTTAACATTTACAACGCAAATGACAACATTCCCATTTATGGCTTTGTTTCATGCTCAGAGGCTCAGGAAATTTACTACCACTAATGGAACAATTGGCCCATGTCAAGGCAGACAATTTTTCTGAACAACCTATTGAATAAAGCACAGAAACAAGCAATAAGTTGAAAGACTGGGACAGTAGTGGAAGCAGAATAGAATGGGAATTGTGTTATTTAAGCAAGTTCATGGCTTTATGGAGACATTGGATCTCCAGTCTGTTTAAATGAGTGACTGATTCCTGAGCATTATAACGGACGAAAGACTTATTATTATAGATATTATATAGACTTATTAAGCTGTGAAACAGCAGCTCTCTGTGTTAGTCCCTACAGTAACGTAAAGGATAAAGGACACAAGAAAAGACAGTAAAGGATCTTGGGCATTTGGGAATGTTATATTTTTAAAATAAGGAAAGATATCTTGCAAGGTTTTTCAGACTGGAGAGCATCACAAGTTTTCCGTTGTCTTTGAAAAGTTACACATTTCACTCAAAAAAGCTCATTCCCAGAATGAGCTTTTTTTTTTTTCCCCCTCCCCTAAGTAAGAAACTTCTAAGATGTAGTATTTTCTCAAAGTCAGCGGAATAATCTCACACACACAAAGAGAAAAACCTCCAACGTTCATTTGAAAAGATTTCCCGGCTGGTCGAGATTTCAGACCCCCCCCCCCGACAACAATGTCCCCGCCGAGGAGACGGAATTCCACGAGACGCCGAGCGACGGAGGTGGCGGTTCGGTCGAGTCGCCAGGCGATCGATGACAGCAGTTAGTGAACGACGGTGTCAGATGGAGTCGCCCCCCCCCGGACCATGTCTATTGTGGTGGGACAGCTGCTCCTTGTCTGAGACATGTGCCAAACGGTGACAAGCACAGACTGCGTTTCCTGCTCCTTTCTCTTGTTCTCGAGACGTTTGACCTCAGGCCCCATAACCCCCCCCCCCCCCCCCCCCCTCCCGCCGCTGTCTCCTCTGGCGGTTGGCCGGTGAGAAGACACCGAGATAAAACACGCCATGCTGAGCCCCGCTACCCCCGATGACACCTTTCCCCCTGACGGCGTGACGCTGAGCAGCAAAACCAGCGCTCGCTCAGTGAGCCCGTCATCTAAATGTGTTTGAGGGGTGCACGCAGGAAAAGGGGTTTCCGTCAGAGCGTCGCCGCCCCACGTCCCTTTGGATAGAGACTTTAGGAAAATGTCACTTGCGTGCCGCTGATGAATCTGGCCTTTGAATTCCCTCTAAAAGTGTATATATTAAGTCAGAATCGGCAAATAGGTCAGCCGTGATAACGTTGTGGGACTGCATCGTTACGTGGAATACAAATATAAAGCGCGACTCCGGTCGTTTCTTTGGAGCCATTCATATTGTTCTCTGGCTCTCCCCACTGTAATCCATCAATTTACAACAATAAAATAAAATAAAACTATTTCCTATATATTTT
>NC_137206.1:7051999-7291999 GCF_960531495.2 Zeus faber | reverse complement strand
CCCCCCGTGCGCAGCGCCGGCAGCACCGTGACGCTGGAGTTCAAGTCGGACGTGGTGGTCGGGGGCCGGGGGTTCCTGGTGGAGTGGGTTGCCGTCCAGGACTCGGGGCCGCCCCCCACCATCGCACCAGGTCAGAGTCAACCGTTCGTTACAATTCCGCTGCAGCGTTCCTTCTTTCCAGTAGAAATGTGCAGAAGGTAAATTATTCCATGAACGTGTATGAATTCAATAGTTTTGCCAGCAGATTCGGGGGCTTTCGCCGGTTTGACCAGCTCAGTCGCGGTAAGACAAACTTTGGGCCACAGGAAGTGCCGTCCTAAAGGAAATCTGGTGTTTTTAACTTGATTTTTGGATCACCGCTAGTCAGCCCGGCTGGCATCGGAGACTTTTAAACTGACCCAGTATTGAGGATTGTTGTATCATCCGGCCGACGGGGCAGTGGGGGCAACCCCAACTGTTCTTCGATGACGGAAAAAAAACGAACAAGAACGAGCATTTGGCCTTGCCCGGCATGTTTTTTTTTTTGTGCTCTTCCACTTCACTTCCTCTATTTTACTCTCCCATTGTCTTGTCGAGTAATATCGGGGAAAGTCTACGTATGTGCCAGTACATGGAAATGGACGTGGTGGAATAAACTCATTCTGATGCCGATATTACTGCATTCTATTACAACACGGAAATACAAGCTATGTGGGGGTTGAAATCAAGACACACTACAGGCTTCTTACCAGGTCTTTGAGGTGCTTGAAGTGATTGAATTTCACCCTCTGAAATGTAAGCACGGGGAATACCTTGAAAATAGCCCCTGTTGTGCTGAAGAGCTTGAAAAGTCCTTGAACGCGCTCATTGAAAACCTGTGATATTCCTCCTGGATTTGTCATTTAACTCGTAACGCAATAAAACATTTTCCAGAACCGCTTTTACGGCATAGATCATTCCCAGGAAAAAAAATATATATTTGAATTCATTATATACGTTTAATCCAGCACGGAAAGACACTTATAATAGTAGGTGACAATGAGATTAATAATAGATGTATAGATATATTATATTTATTATATTTATAATAGATATAATAATACAATTACACAATGAGACAATGAGACCGAGATTAAGTCATTGAAATGCAAAAAAATGTGCTCGATAGGTACTTGAAAGTTGTTGAATTTCATTTTTTAATGCCAGAATAAACCTTGACACTAGCATTGTTCATCAACCCCCCCATCCAAAAAATAAAAAATCAATTAAAATAATAATAATTGTTATAATAATAATAATAATAATAATAATAATAATAATAATAATAATAATAGGGATACTGTCATAAGAATCCAAACAGAATTCTCAGGTGTGTTCATATTTCCTGAGACCTCCCTGGTTTAATGTCGCCTCAAGGAGCCTGCGGCGGGGTTCTGGTACCCGAGGGCGCCCCCCGCTTCCTCTTCTCCCCCGGCTGGCCGGACAGCTACGCCCCCAACCTGGAGTGCACCTGGGTGATCCGCTCGCCCGACTCCACGGTGGAGCTCAACCTGCTGTCGCTGGACATGGAGGACTATCCCACCTGCTACTTCGACAGCCTCGTCATCCGAGACGGTAAAACCTTTTGATTGACCATTTCAAGGTTGGAAATCTGTGTGGGAAACTGGAATACTATTTTCCCATATATATATATATATATATATATATAAATTATTATATATATATTATATATAAACTAGAAATATTTGATCATATTTATTCTTAGCTTATGTGTTATGCATTATGTTATGCATTGTATTCATTGTATGAGAATATAATTACTACTTGTATTATTAAGTAATTGTAATATAAGTAATATTAATAATAATAAAAAAGATTAAATATCATATATAAAAGTTATTTTGCGCATTCCAAGCGTTGGAACAGTAACCGTATTTTACCCAGTACTACTAGTGTGCGGCAGATATCGCAGCGGAAACGAATGATCATGAGAAGAAAGGGCCTTGAATTTTTCCCCAGGATGAGGTCATAAATAATTGTGTTTGTATCGGAAAAAGGTTTTAGAACTCTTTGACATTTCATTGTATGAGCGGCGATGGCAGAATGGTGCTACATTTCCAAAGTGTGTTCCTCCACCTCCACCACCCCCCAGGGGACACCAACCTATCCCCGCTGCTGGCCACCCTGTGCGGCAGGGAGCTGCCCGGGCCCGTCCACTCCACGGGGGACGCCATGTTCCTGCGCTTCACCTCCGACAGCAGCGTGAGTGGCCGCGGCTTCAACGCCTCCTACACCAGAGGTCAGTCAGCCTTCAAGACCTCTGACCTTCTAACCTTCCCCCGAAATATCGGCTCAGAACACACTGCACTGAACGACTTGCGGTCAGCGACCAGGGTCCATACTGGGCTTTTCTTCTTCTCACTAATCCCTCTGGTGTGTAGTTGGCAGCCATCTGTGCTGACGGGAAGAGCTTGCCTCAGGCATACTGTTGCCATTAAACTGTAACACAATACACTGTCATTGACCCTATGCAGTTTCTGAAAAAAACCAAACAGCTAGCTAGCTTTTGATGAACAATTATGGATATGCCTGCCTTTTATAATGAATCAAGATTAAACATAGTATTTTGTCAATATTTAATTAATAAAACATGCTAAATAAATGTAGATATAATATAATAATATGGTGCAATACAAATATTTGATTGAGTTATAATATATATATTGCTGTATACACAATTCATTAATAATATTTATAAATATTTATTTATAGATATTTATAAATATTTTAATACATATTAATACGTATTTGATAAACAGCGAACTACTACTATAATAATAATAATAATAATAATAATAATAATAATAATAATAATAAGATTAATAATAATAATAATAATAATAATAATAAATATAGCTGCAGGCAGAAATGCATGGGCTCCAGTTTAGTCGTTTTAGGTAAGTATTACAGTTTTCCGGGTTCTGCGAAATGCAGCACAAGTTACAAAAAGCAGCCTTCTGCATGTGGCTGTAAACTAGGGTTTGTCATCGTTATAACTCACAGTGATGCCTTTGGGGAACACGGCTCTACTCTCAGATTCTGATATATGACCAGACCGGGATACAAGGTTTTTACGGTGCTGTAACAGTCATCCACTGCGTTCTCCTCTCGCTCTGCGATGTTGGAAAACCTGCCGTGATCGAGGGTCAGTCCGAGTCCGCCGTGTCCACTGCAAGGTCGGGGTGGAGGGACGCTGTTTTTTTCTGGGTTTTTTTTACGTCAATTTAATGATTTGGAGATAAATTGTGTATACTATCTTATTTTTCATGTGATATTTTCACATGAAAAATACATCTTCCTCATGTGTTTGACTATTCACCGCGGACTTATGTCTGGACCAGTCACCGTGCACTTACGTCACGTCAGCACGGACACAAAAGGAAGGGTCTATTCCTGCAAAGGCCTTCTGTGACCGAGCAGCATGAGTTACAGTTTTCCGAGTTTTCATTTAACGCAGCACGTTTAAACGCAGGCCGTCTGTCTACGCGTAGCAAACACCGTGTAGTCCATGCAAGTTGCTCGATGCTGACGACTTTCGAGAGACGGAGCTTGGACTCGCATAACCTCTGATGATGATGTCACAAAGTGCCCCGCTCTTGAGACTACTCGAATCGCCTCAACCTCCAGCCTTCTACTTCTGGTCAATTCACGACAGAGTGTCACAAATTTCTGCTCCAAACGCACATCGATATTGATCGTGTTCGAACAGCGTCTGATGTCTGAAACATTGCGGTTCTAACGAGGAATGACCGTGTCGGTCCAAACTGCGGTTGGCGTGCTTCAGATACTTTTAGCCCGAAAAACGACAACAAGATTGAAAATATTAAAATCCAAACAAAAACAACAGAGTTCCATCGCTGCGGGCTGGACCCCTAATTACTAAACACATACATTATTGGTATTGCACCTTTGAATATAATACAATAGAATACACTGCATTTGTACTTCTTTGTATTTTTCTCTAATGTTTTCATGAAAATACCCTGAATAAAATACCCTTTGAATTAAATGTGGTCTTCAAAGTCAGCGCGAGGTAACCCGTGCGCCTCGTTTTCAGGTTGCGGGGGTCTCCTGCACACGGACAGGGGAGTCCTCAGCAGCCCCCGTTACCCCCAAAACTACCCCGCCGGCCTGGACTGCGGCTGGCACGTGATGGTGACCTCCGGCTTCCGCATCTCGGTCGGCTTCCAGAGCCCGTTCCAGGTGCAGGGCTTCGGAGACAGGTGCAGCACGGGCGACTACGTGGAGGTACGGCGCCGCGGCACCGACGCCAAAGGGTGATGGCAGTTCTATGCAAAAAACGGTTCCAGACAGAGATTTTAGATCCCGACCCGCAGCGTGACGGCGGGATTCTCCGTGTAGTCCGAGTCCAACCTCTCATCGCTACTAACGGTTCTCAGCTTCAGTATAAGACTTGAGCTGGTTCTGACGGAGGCGGAATCGGTGTTCAGGCTGGAACCGATGAATTTGATGAATTGGTTGCAATTTTGATCTTGCGACACACAAGCTAGTTTCCTTTTTTTTTTTTTTTTTTTTTTTTTTATTTCAATAATCTTTATATTACAAGGTTATTCATTTGAAAGCCAGGGACTTTTTACTCCATGTTTCCGATTACAAACCAATTTTTAATTTTTTTTTATTTGCAAAAGTATCACTGAAGAAACCTCGTATCGATCCTGATATTTTTGTAAAATATATTTTTTGTCTTCAGGCGTCCGACTATTCCTGTTTTACCTCAGGTCCCGGTCGCAACGTCCGAGTTTTATTGATTGTAATAAAACACCTCGCCCTCCTCCCTCCCCCCCCCGCCCCCCCCGCCCCCCCCCTCCTCTACTCTCCTTTCTTCCCCCCCCGTTCGTTGTTGCCGTCCATCAACCCTTCTTTGATCCTCCCCATATGCTTCTCAACCCCCCCCCCCCCCCCCCATTCCTTTTATCTGACCCCCGCTCTGGCTCCCCCCTCCGCCATCACTCTCTCCTCTCCCCCCTTTTCCACACGCCTTCTTTCATCTTCGTCCCTGGCCCGTCTCTCGCGCCCCACCGCCGCCGCCGCCGCCTCTTCCGTAGCTGAGGAACGGTCCGGATGGGTCGGCGCCGCCACTGGCGGGGGGCCGCCTGTGCGGCGCCAGGCCCCCCTCCGTCGTCCAGACCACCGACAGCCACCTGCACGTCCGCTTCGTCTCCGACGGCTCCGACGAGGCCGGCGGCTTCAGGCTGACCTTTGAGGCCCACAGCCTGGGTAAGGGCTCCCCTCCGTAGGCCTTTGGGAAAAAAAAATTGTAGGCGTCCGAAATTCAAAATCAGATTTTGAATTCATGACGTTTGCTTTCGACTTGGGCGTCTTATTAATTTGTGTCGACATTGAATTCTTTGGGGTTCTTTCGCATTAGACCCGACATTTCAGATGTGGCAGAACACCAAGCCCACCGTGAAAACCTAATGCCGGCCGCCCTTACGGATTCTAGATGAACCCTTACTCTTTCACACCTTTAATGTCCTCAAATCCTTGTGCTTCGCTTAGAAACTGCTGTGATAACCATTCATAGCAGCATGGGATTCATAACCTAATTCGCTCTAATATTTGGGAAAACTTCTTCCCTGCACCAACTACATAGTACTTACTCAACTATAATACTTACCTGTGATTTTATTAAATGATTAAATGATTTGCTCTTCAAAAAGTATTTGGGCTTCACTCTCTTGACACCTAGTTGGGGTGAAGGTTACAGGTTCGCAGTCTAAACGCCCCCTCTTTCCCGCCACGTCCCCGCAGCTTGCGGCGGGGCCATCGAGTTGAGCGACTCCGACCCCCCGGGCTACATCACCTCGCCCAACTACCCGCAGAACTACCCCCAGAACATTGACTGCATCTGGGTCGTCACCGTGCCCAACGGGGAGGCCGTCAAGCTGGACTTTGAGGACGACTTCTACATTGAGCCTACATCCAGGTAGAGACATGCACCTGAAAAATGAAACAGGGAAAAAAAAAAAATAGATGGTTTTTAAAAACGGATCCATGTTTTCAGTGGTGGGAACATGGGATGGAGAGCGCCAGAGTTGGGCCAAGAATATACATTTTGCAGAACCAAAAGCTATGATGTAACCGGCAGGCGTTCTCTCCGACCTGATTTTTCTCAGAGTGGTGTAATTCAGGATGCAGCCGAAAAAACACGGTCCCCGTTCTGAATAAACATCAGAATGGCGATGTTCTGCAACTGGCAGAAGCCTTTAGTGAGCACCAAGTTCATGCGCACAGAGAGAAAATGTACCGCGTCGACTTTCACCTTTCAATGAGTTTCTCCCATATCCCCCCCCGCCCCAGCTGTCTGTACGACTACTTGGAGCTGCGCGACGGGGCCACGTCGGAGGCCGACCCCATCGCGAGGCTCTGCGGCGCCACGCGGCCCTCCACCCAGCTTTCCACCGGCTCCTCCATGTTCCTGAGGTTCCGCACCGACACCAGCGTCACCCACAAGGGATTCAAGGTCAAGTACTCCATCGGTGAGACGAGGCGGGCGCGCGCTTGTTGTCGGGAGGAGCCCGTTGATTGGCAGATCCGGTGCATGTGGCGGCCACGCAGACGTTCGCTCTGGGGTGCAGGGTGTCCCCACGTCTGACCCGTTCAATAACGCTAAAATCTGTTGTTTGTCAAAAACAACTGTGGATTCCATGAGACGTGGTAACACACTTACACATGGTTACACACTCACTATGACGCTCAGCTCTGCAGCCCCAGAGACACACGCGGACTTACATTTGATTTTTCCTCCCTTCATTGAGATAATTTGATTATTTTCTGTTATCCTGTCGCATTTTATTGTGTACAGTTAACTGTGAGTAATAATAATAATAATAATGATATAATATTGTTTTTTCTATCTATCCATCCATCCATCTGATACTCCAATCTGGGAAAAATGGGCGAAAGGCAATCATAGTTGTAACAGCATGCAACACAAATGCAAAAAAACCCCAGAAAATGAATCAGCAGCTTCAAATACAAAAATAATTTCATATGAATATGAACAAATGAATTAAATTCAAAAAACAACAACAACTACAACAACTACCGACCAAGTTCGGAGAGTTGAAGACCACCCCAGCCACTTCATTTTCAACCCAGAGCTCTGGCTAACAGGTCAACTCAGACGGCTCAGTGCATAAAATGGAGGACCTTTTCCTTTTTCCGGCCCCAGAATTATCCACCCGTGCAGCCCGCGCCGACATTTCTACACCAAGACGCACCGAGTTGCTTGTCCTCCACAGAGTAGAAACCTAACTCTACCGTCTCTCTCTCTCTCTCTCTCTCTCTCTCCCAGCCACGTGCGGCGGAACCTACATCGGCCAAAGCGGCATCGTGAAGAGCCCCGGCTACCCCGCCGCCAACTACCCCGACAGCTCCAGCTGTGAATGGTACCTGCAGGGTCCCACGGGGCACTACCTCACCCTCACCTACGGGGCCCTCAACCTGCAGGCCAGCCCCAACTGCAACGCCGACTATGTGGAGATCCGGGAGTACAACGCCTCAGGTGGGGCGTCGCCCTCTGCATTTCAACTGCTTTAAAAGACCCGCCTCTGCCTTTGCCGACGTTTCTAAATTGTCCCGCCCTTTTTATTTTATTTTATTTTTATTTTTTTTCAATGTGTTTTTGTTTTTTCTTCCAGGACGTCTTCTGGGCAGACACTGTGGCAGCAGCCCCCCTGCTCCCATGGACACCGGAGACAGCTTTGCCTATGTGAAGTTTGTCAGCGATGCCGCGGTCAACGGGCCCGGCTTCGCTCTGTCTTTTGAAGCCAGTGTGGAAGGTAGGTCTGTTCAAAGTCAACGTGGGGGAAAATAAATGCTCCATAAGCGATGTATGTAACTTGAAACGGGTCGTTGCGTGTATGTGTGTGTGATCCTGAAATGCGCTGGCATCCCATTCAGGATGAATTTGACGATTTGGGTCGACCTTGTCGTATCATTTAGTATGTATCCTTCACGTGAACGTTGAAATGGTCTTGTAAATATGAAAACTTGCTGAAAGGAGTCCATTGAAAAGCAGCTGAACGTAACGTTATTACATTTCATGGGCTCATTGTAGATTTGGTGAACGTCCGCACAACATCATTTCTTTTCTTATATATTTGTCGTCTCAATGCTGAATAGAGAGTCATTAGGTCACTGAAGGAAATTGAAAACCATCCCATATTTGAAACAAAAAAAAACAACCTACAAAATCACAATAAAGCCAAGGTTTGCACAGACTAGCGGAGGTAGATAGACAGTATCCAAGTGAGAGCAAGATGATTTAAAAGATGTAAAAAAAAATATATATATATATATTATTATTATTACTGATGATAATAATAATGATAATTATTTTTATTATTATTATAATTATTATTATTATTATTATTGTTGTTATTGTTGTTGTTATTATTATTATTATTTTTATTATTATTATTATTATTATTATTATTATCATTATATTTTTAATTTATTATTATTTTTTAAATCATCTTAGCATTATTTTTATTATTATTATTATTATTATTATTATTATTATTATTATTATTGTAATTGAAATTTCAATAATAAAAATATGCGAACCACGAGTATTTTCAGAAGTGGGAAGAAAGCAGAACTGGTCATATTTTTCACCTCCCAAACAGCATGTTTGAATTCCATCACCGGCAAAATAAATTTTTCTATCCATTCATTTGTGCTCCTTCTCCTAACAGTGTGTGGAGGGGTGCTGAACGCTCCTTCCGGAACAATCTCTTCCCCCAACTACCCCAACCTCTACCCGCACAGCCGTCTCTGTCGATGGGAGATTGTCGCGGCGCCGGGGAGAAGGGTCACGCTCACCATCAACGACTTGCGCCTGGAAGGGTCCGGCGGCACGTGCAACTATGACTACGTTGACGTGAGTAACCGCCCAGCTCGCCATATTGAACACCCCGACTCAGTCGACCCAGAGTCGACGTGCGAGAGACTTCATATTTGCGTGCGTTGTCTTGAGTGTCGTAACGTTACCAAATCATGGACACACAACACTGTTCTCTAAATGAGCGCTGCAGGGGGCCATCATCAAAATGAGTCTCACAGTCTGAGGTCACAGTTCTTATTTGAAAACTACCGTTTCGGTATGACAGCGTACTTTATATTTCAATGTAGTGTTTTCAGTGATGGAAAGTAGTAAACGGGCCGAAGTACTACCTAAATGTATTTTTTTTTTCTAGTATCTGTACTTACTTAAGACCCTCACTCCACTACGTTTTCAAAGAAAATATCTTTACTTTTTACTATATTTCTAACAAAGTTGTGTTACTTTAGTTGTTTGTTTTTTTAATCTGGAATTATATTAGTGTATATTTAGTTGAATATATTAATTTATAGCCATATGCATTCTATAAATCAGGATTGATACTTACAGCAATGAAAAACAAAGACACATCAGGATACGCTGAGCACGCATCTGCAGAAAAAAACTGAACATGACCAGTACCTTTTACTTTTAATACTTTAAGTACATTGAAGTAGAAGCGCCAACATGCGATGTTTAGGAGTCGTTTTGTGTTTGCGTGTCTTTGTACTTCTTCCACCGCCCAATGTAACGAAACAGGGTTCTTAGATTCTCCAGCGTGGGAAGCATACATCGCCATCCTTTCCGCATCTGACTCATTTTACATTCCGTTGCGATCGAAGCCGTAAGCGCCCGCTTCCGCCTACGGCCCTCCAACGCGCCTCCCCTCTTTCCCTCCCGCCTCCGCCTCGTCGTCGCCTCAGGTCCTCAACGGGCTGGCGGCAGACGCGCCCCGGCTGAGGCGGTACTGCGGCACGGTGCCGGCCGGCACGCAGGTCCGCTCCTCCAGCAACACCGTGACGGTGGTGTTCCGCACCGACGCGTCCGTGTCCAACGGAGGCTTCACCGCCGGCTACTCCACCTACGAGGCCGCAGGTCAGACGCCATGTTTTTTGGTTACGCCCACTTGATAGGTATTCCTGCTTTTTCTTGCGGTTCAGGCGGTTCATTTTGCCGTTTTGTCTCAGGTGCAAAAAGTCGTTTTGAAAATGCTTCTCCTCTATGCAGATGACACACTCCCAAATGAGTATTACATTTAAAACCATGTTGTTCAACAACTTGGTGTGGCATCCCAGCTGTCCTTTTCTCACCCATTTCATCATAACATTCTTTATCAAGGGGCTGATAGTAATAATTCACATTTCCAACTTATAATCTATAAACCCATAACGATAAATTATCCTGTGAATAGTATGGTATTTTTGTATATTATCTATATTTTGATATATCTGAAAAACTTCTGTTTTAATTTTTTTTTTGTATTTTTTGCCTGTTTGTATATATTTAACAATTCTTTATTTATTTTTTGTTAAAAAAAAATTTTTACTTCACTTTTTTTCCTCCAGACTGTTCACCGTATTTATTTATTTATTTATTTTATTCAAATTGTACGTGGAGAAACGCACCAAACCTCGCCAGAACAAATTCCTAGTATATGTGAACTTCCCTGGCGAAAAAAAACCGATTCTGATTCTGATGAGTAATATCAAAAAATAAACACAAGGGCCAACATCAAAATCAAGGCAGAATCGGAGATGAAGTGGAATCCAAACGATAGAAAGAAACGTATCAGGCATTCATCATCCACTTCATATCCTCTTACGATCAGAAGACCGTCGTATTTACTTTGTCCATCCATTTCAACCTTCTGACGTTGGATGTATTCCCCACGGGCACAGAGTGCGGCGGCATTCTGAACAACCCGGCCGGCGGTAACCTCACCTCGCCAGGTTACCTGGTGTCCAACTACAGCAACAACCTCAACTGCGAGTGGCTGATCAGGAACCCGCAGCACGTCAACTCCTCCATCGTGGTGCTTATCGAGGACCTCCACCTGGAGAACCACCAGACCTGCGAGTCCGACTACCTCCAATTCCGCCTCGGTGAGCCTCCCAGCTCGGTTATCCCAGCGAGCGTTTCGAATGGAGTGCGTGTTCGGGTACCGCGGAAGCTGAAATACCTTGAAACAGGGTTCTGACTAGGTCTTTGAGGTGCTTGGAGTGCTTCGCCAAAAATGAAGTACTGGAACACCTTGAAATGAGCTCAGTTTGTGCTGAGGCCCTTGAACAGTCCTTAAGAAACAAACGCAATCATTGAAAAGCAGCGATATTCCCCTTTGGTTTTGTAATTCAAATCTGTAGCAGTTCCAACTGCCACACGCCACCTGGGTTGCGTTTTCAGGGCCCTCCGACACAGAGACATAGTCGGAGATGTTATAAACACAGCGGTACGGGCAACAGGCGTACAGCCACCTCTGATCCCGGGCCCGACTACCGAGACCCAAGACAGGTGTGGCCGCTTCAACCACACCACCCTCACACCACAAAATCATAACGTCATAAAACATTTCCAGTATCGCTTTCACGAGGGAAATGTAAATTTAATCCAGCATGGTTGGAAATAGACACTTATAATAGTGGACGACAGTGAGATTAATAATACAGAAATGTCCAAGTGCAGAATCATAAAAGTACAGAAAAAGCATATATCATTTATTTAATACAAAATATGTAAATACACAATTGAGGTAAATTGAGCAATAAATTATTGCAAACATTGAATAACTAGGGAAATGATTATCTGTAGTAATTAAATAAACAATAAACAAATTGCTAATTCCTAAAAAAAACAAACAACTTTGTCTGTTTATGTGTTTGTTCGTTGAGGCAGGGGCCACCATCCGTAGTGGCATCGTTTTCACCGTGGTGTTGGAAACCAGAGGGACCACAATAGACTGGTGTGGTGTAAATTGAGCTCATGCACTGCTCTTCCGTGCAGGAGACTATAACGGCGAGCTGCTCGGAAAGTTCTGTGGCCAGAGGACGCCCCGGCTGCCCATCGTGGTCTTCACCCCGGAGCTTTGGATCCACTTCCAGACGGACAGCGCCGAGGGGGATCTGGGCTTCAGGGCCAGGTACATGTTTTCAGGTGAGGATGCCACACAGCGTTAGCGTCAGGATATCAGCCGTCACCGTTCCACGCTGAATACTTGTTGAGGGTGTTTCGTTTTCCCTGCACCTCCCAGAGTGTGGCGGTTGGCAGACCGGAGAGGGAGGTGTGATAGCCAGTCCCAACTACCCCGACATCTACCCAGGCCCCAGCCGCTGCGCCTGGCTCCTGGAGGCCCCCCAGGGCCATACCATCACTGTGAGTCTGCCTTGGCACACTGTATTCTCCCCAGATCCTCGCTACGGGCGACCGTCAAGTGTAACATCGCTCCTCTTCATGAGTCTTCACGTTCTTCAAACTGGGCGGCTCGACTGGAGTTAGAGACCAGGGACCTTTCGATCAAAAGCCCTCTTCCACCTCAAAGCTTTTAACATCCGTGCCGCCTTGTGTTTCCTCCGGCCGCCACCAGCTGACCTTCACCTTCTTCAACCTGGAGCCCCACAGCTCGTGTGGCTGGGACTCTGTCACCATCTTCAACGGGGGCTCCCCCGGCTCGCCAATCATCGGCCAGTACTGTGGGACCAACTCTCCGGGAACCGTCCAGTCGGGGTCCAACAAGCTGGCGGTGGTCTTCCTGGCTGACCACAGTGTGTCCAGGGGGGGCTTTGTGGCCTCCTGGTCCGCAGACTCCTCAGGTGGTTTACCAACATCGCAGATCACAACTAGCGATAGTTAAATGATTTGCTCAGTTAAATGGAGGAAGCAGGCGGACGGGAAGGTCAGAGGTGATGTACGGATGTTCTGCTATTTGCCTTTTTTGATGAGGAAATTAGACCTCTGGTGATAAGAAGTAAGCAAAATTTCTACACAATTGTCAGATTCCCCACCACATTTTTTAAAACTGATTTACAACATGTTTCGCACAAATGCCATCATGGCTGTTGTTTAAAAAATATATTACATTATTACAAGATTGCACTGTTTCTACATGTGTATATATTACCACCTTTAAGGTAGTTTTGGGCACGCGCACACTTCTGGAGATCGATAAAGAAGGCTATATTATAGCTTTTAGTTTTTTCAAATGGAGAACTTCAGAATCAATAGTTTTGAGTCAGAAATTTGAATTTAATCCCAATCTCTGAGGAAAAAAGGGTCATTATGGATGGAGCTATTATAATTAGACATTATTATAATTTACACAAGTCTTTAACCCTAGCTTCTTTCCTGGTGTTCTTCCAGGCTGTGGTGGGGTGATCCACGCCGACGCGGGCAACATCCGCTCGCCCAATTACCCGCAGAACTTCCCTGCCAACGCGGAGTGCTCCTGGCAAATCGTCGCCCATGAGGGCAACCACCTGGAGATGAGCTTCCAGGGAGACTTCCAGATCCCGGATGCCAGCGGGAACTGCCAGAGCAGCTACGTGAAGGTACAGGACGGAGCGGGGGTGGTCATCTAGATAGAGAATATAGAGTCCATACCAGTGGTGGTCATATAGATAGAGAATATAGAGTCTATACCAGTGGTGCTCATCTAGATAGAGAATATAGAGTCCATACCAGTGGTGGTCATATAGATAGAGAATATAGAGTCTATACCAGTGGTGGTCATATAGATAGAGAATATAGAGTCTATACCAGTGGTGGTCATATAGATAGAGAATATAGACTCCATACCAGTGGTGGTCACCTGGATAGAGAATATAGAGTCTATACCAGTGGTGGTCATATAGATAGAGAATATAGAGTCTATACCAGTGGTGGTCATCCTGTGGTCCGAGGCAGCAACGGATAATGAAAACATGATGATTCATATGTTTAGATTTATATGTATATATACTGTTTATACAATATATAGATATATAGATAGGTACTTTATTCATCCCCAAACAGAAGTAGTCATTTATATGTAAGTAAAACAAACCAAAAAAATCTATATATATACAGTATATATGTCAAAATAAAAATAAATACTCCAAATTAAAAATGATGTTGTTTCCAATACTCACTGGCTGTGTCACTCTCATAATAACTCTCAAAGTCATTCACACGTGGCTCTGAGATTTGCAGCACAGCCGGGAAGTCGTACCCACGCATGTTTACTGCACTGAGCTCAGCAGATCGGCGCTGAGATTTATGTACACGAGATGGAATCCCCATCGACCGCCGTGGCGTGGATTACCGCCGTAAATTAAATCACACCGCTCCGGTCCAAACACACATTCATGCGCACAGACGCACACAAGAGTGCACCACGTCCGAAGGGGCCACCAATTCGGAATCATTTCTCACAGTTAAATCATCTGGTGTGCTGGTTTCTGCGGGCCCACGTGAGCAGGATCATTTGACTGAAACCCATCGAAAAGGCCTCAAAAGAGGATGTTTGTTCGTCACCCGGTGTACTGCTCCTCCACCGCGTGTTTTCTTCTCCGTTGTCAAGGTGTGGTCAGGCAGGACGCAGACCAACGAGGCCCTGCTGGCCACGGGCTGCGGCACCGCGGCCCCCGGCCCAGTGGTCGCCCCCTACAACATCCTCACCACCCGCTTCCAGAGCACCGGGGCCGCCGGCAAGGGCTTCCTGGCCATGTTCACCACACGTAAGATCCAGGGACGGTGCTGCTGGCCCGACTTTATTTAGCCTGAAGGAAGGGAGAGTAGAGCGAAATAGATAGATAGATAGATGGATAGATGGATAGATAGATAGATAGATAGATAGATAGATAGATAGATAGATAGATAGATAGATAGATAGATAGATAGGTAGATAGATAGATAGATAGATAGATAGATAGATAGGTAGATAGATGGATGGATGGATGGATGGATAGATAGATAGATAGATAGATAGATAGGTAGATAGGTAGATAGGTAGATAGGTAGATAGATAGATAGATAGATAGATAGATAGATAGATAGGTAGATAGATAGATAGATAGATAGATAGATAGGTAGGTAGGTAGATAGATAGATAGATAGATAGATAGATAGATAGATAGATAGATGGATGGATGGATGGATGGATAGATAGATAGATAGATAGATAGATAGATAGGTAGGTAGGTAGGTAGGTAGGTAGGTAGGTAGGTAGGTAGGTAGGTAGGTAGGTAGGTCGGTAGGTGGATGGATAGATAGATGGACAGACAGAGACAGAGGCATGCAGGCAGACGGATAGACGGATAGATAGATGGATAGATAGATACAGTAGATAGACACATAGATAGACAGACAGACAGATAGATGTATAGATAGATACAGTAGATAGAAAGATAGATAGATAGACAAACAGACAGACAGACAGACAGATAGATGGATAGATGGATAGATACAGTAGTTAGAAAGATAGATAGACAGACAGACAGACAGATAGACAGATAGATAGATAGATAGATAGATAGACAGACAGACAGACAGACAGACAGACAGACAGACAGACAGACAGACAGATAGACAGCCAAATACAACTTCCAATCAAGGACAATGAAAAGCAGAAGCAGCTTGTGTTTCCTCCATCAGGGTGCGGCGCCAACTTCACAGCCCCCCAGGGCCGCGTGGTGTCCCCCGACTACCCTGCCGACTACCCCGATAGTGCCAACTGCATCTACACCATCAACGCCGGAGAGCGCACCGTCATCCTCCTCACCTTCAAGACCTTCCAAGTGGAAGGTAAGGAAATTGTCTGAGCCCTGCGCGTGGCGTGAGGGCCGGTGCGCTGACCCCCGTTTTCCATCTTCTCAGCCCACTCCACCTGCCGCTACGACGGGGTGAAGATCTACAACGGGGTTTCTACCGCGGACCCCGCCTTGGCGACGCTCTGCGGTGACACCGTGCCGGGGCCCTTCTCCACCTTCGGCCCCATGCTGCTCCACTTCTACTCGGACTCCGTCATCAGCGACAACGGCTTCATGGCCGAGTATCGCATCATACGTAAGAGACAGGTGTCTGCATGTCCAACAGATACAGATACAGGCAGATGAATGCGCACTCCACCTCACAGACACGCGAGAACAGGAAGGGTTCGTGCATGTTTGAGACACATGCACGAACACACTCATTTTTGACATCGACCATTTCGAGTTGAGATAATTGGACAAAAAATACGATCGTCCTTAAAACCATGAATATCATCGCAGATGGTAACATAGTTTACGAAAGAGAGTGACTTTCCTGTGTAGAATAGAAGTAGCTCCAGAGGTAGAGTGCTCCTCCTGGCTAATTTGCCGAGGTGCACTTGAGCAAGACACCTAACCCCCTAAGAGTTCCCGGCGAGCTGGTTGTCTCATTCAAAAACGTCGGTGTGTGAACGTGAGGCGCGTTTATTGGCGAGAAAAGCCCCAGTACGTGCAAAATGATGACGTGATACCTCCATTAGCAACACATAGCATAAATGTTGTGTGAAGAGGAGCTGTATACTTGGCTTATATTTGGATCTCGTAGGACTGATTTTTTATTGCTAATTGCTTATGAAGGTAAAAAAAAACAGCAGCTCTAGTACATCCCTAGTTTACTGTAATCCAAACCACCACCCCTCCCCGCCACAGTGCAACCCATGGACCAATGTTTTGGGTCGGCTGTTTACAACGTGCGGTGAGGGAATGTTTTGAGCGCTCCATTCAGGCCAGCCAAAGGGGTGTGTGTGTGGGGGGGGGTGGAATGGCAGGAATGGCAGGACTCTGCGCTTTTCTAACAATTGGAGGGGATTTAAAAATGTGGCCAGATAGGAAAGGTAGTCGCTTGGGGGGGAGAGAGAGAGAGAGAGAGCGAGAGAGAGAGAGAGAGAGAGAGAGAGAGAGAGAGAGAGAGAGAGAGAGAGAACAATAATGCACAGGAACAGAAGTTAAATCCCTCGTGCTGATAATGAGGGGGCTACATACAGAAGCACAGCTTCACACTGGAATCCCTCCTCCACTGGTGCTATCCCACAACCATCGCCCTCCATACCCACGTCTGGCACCCTCAGTCAACCACTATTCCATACGTACATTCACAGTGATCCTTAAATACTACCACCGGCAATGCACAGAAAGGCCCAGTCGTGGCTGCCATCCGTCCCCAACTAGCACCACCAATGAGGTACAGGTGTGCCCAGCGACCAAGGCCACCGGCACTATGAATGCACGGGTCTGTTCGGTGGTTTACATCCATCCCCCATCTCTACTGGTCTCATGCGCCAACCAACAATTCTCTGTAGAACATCGAGTGCAGCACATTTTCCAGACCCTCGCCTCACCCATTTTCCCAAGGTTATAACTATGAGCTTCTACTGTGACATTCTGTCCATCCCGTACAAAACAAATTGTTTGATTTTCTTTGCTAACAGGACCCAAATCAATGTATTTACCCACCGATCACTGAACTTGGTTAAGACCTTGGAAATTGCAGTTGTCTCAACAGCTCACATCAAAACAGTTGGCAAAATAATAATAAAGCAATACGATACAAAAATAAAAATAAAAAAGAAAATGGCAATATATGGAAAATTTGGAAAATATGCAATAAACCTAACAGTTAACTGCACACAATAAAATATAGAAATATCCTCTGAGCTAGATGACAGACAATAGATATGACCGAAAAATAACTGAAAAAATATCAGTAAAAGATGAAAATGAAAAAGACCTAAATAAATAAATAAAAGATCGATTTTTTTCAAATTAAATATACGGTCCTATACAACAATTTATGACTAACTACAACAAACCTGACATTAAATAGGTTTGTAAGTAAGTATACAGACTTACTTAGCACCACCTAGCAGTATTTATTGTTACACTAATGTTGTTGTTACACTAATCTCTGTCGCAATGTAGTTTGAATGTTATTCTCCCTTGTAAGTCGCTTTGGATAAAAGCGTCTGCTAAATGACTAAATGTAAATGTAAATGTAAATAAAAGCCTTAAATAGTAAACAAATGTTGGCCATAAGCCTATAAACCAAAGAATTGCACATTAAACAGAGCAAATTCACAATTCACACAATTATAATTTATGAACTTGTGCATATTTATAATAAACATGTATAATTATACACAATTATGATAAAACTATTATAAAACCAAATCGGATATACGTTTTTGTTTTAGTGCATGTTTATGTTTCGCATACTCAGAAATGCACACATAAACACACACACACACACGTTTTTTGTAATCTTATTAGTTTACTTATATGGCAGATTTCAGCAAATGACATTGCACCAAGACGGACACCAAGCAACTCCAACCAGGCTGATAATTACATTTTACATTATTCAAGGCTTAGAGAGTGTGTATTTATTTTGATTGGATTTAGATTTAGATTCAACGTATTGTCAAGTACTTAAGAGTACAAATACTGGGGGCAACAAAATGCATTTCTCTGCATTTGACCCATCCTCATAACTGACGCATCCAGGAGCAGTGGGCTGCCATGTAGCGACGCCCACTGCTCCTAGATGTAATCAGGTGTGCAAATCTGTGTGTGTGTGCGTGTGTGTGTGTGTGTGTGTGTGTGCGTGTGTGTGTGTGTGTGTGTGTGTGTGCGTGTGCGTGTCCTTCCCAGCATGCGGTGGTTTCTTCAACAGCACGGCTGGCACAGTGAGCAGTCCAGCTCTCTCCATGACGAGCTACCACCACAACATCAACTGCACCTACCACATCATGGTCCGCAGCGACCGAGTCATCGACCTCAAGTAAGGTCCACGCCCGTGATGCGCTGCAGCGATGCGAGGGTGGTGTAGGATAGAATGGAACGGTAGAACTGAATGGAATAGTTCTGGATGTCGGTCGGTCAACGAGTCCAGGTTAAAGAAAGTGAAGAAAAGAATTAAAGAAAAATGACTTGATTTGTCAGATAATGACACAGTGATAGATAGATGGATGGATGGATGGATAGATTGATGGCTGGATGGAGAGATAAATAGATAGATAGATGGATGGATAGATGGATAGATAGAGAGATGGATAGAGAGATAAAGAGATAGATAGATGGATGGATGGATGGATAGATGGATGAGATAGAGATAGATAGACAGATGGATAGATGGATAGATGGATAGAGAGATAGAGAGATGGATAGATGGCTAGATAGATAGATAGATAGATGTATATATATAGAGAGAGACAGATAGATAGATAAATAGATAGATAGATAGATAGATAGATAGATAGATAGATAGATAGATAGATAGATAGACAGATAGACAGATAGACAGATAGATAGATATATATCTCTCTCATCCTTTAAACCATCATGTTGTTTCTTTCTCGTAGGACTGATTTTTTATTGCTAATTGCTTTTGACGGTAAAAAAAAAAGAAAAAAAAAGGCAGCTCTAGTACATCTCCAGATGTAAATCCTCCCGCTGTGGCCCCCTCTCTCCCAGGTTCAACAGCTTCCACCTGGAGGCCTCCTCCACCTGCCGCTACGACTACGTGGCGGTGTACGACGGGGGCGACACCCTGGCGCCGCCGCTGGGTCAGTTCTGCGGCACGGCGCTGCCCCCCAACCTGCGCTCCACCGGCAACCAGCTCTTCATCGTGTTCCGCACCGACGCCACCGTCAACGGCCTCGGCTGGCGAGCGACCTACAGCCAGACTCTGGGTACGTGTCCAAAATCTGGCCTTTTTTTTCTGTTTTTAGTTTATTTTTTGGGGGGGTTGGCGTTGTAGAAAGCACCCGGGCTGTATTTATGTGACTGTGCTGTGAGATTCCATCTGTTATTCCTTCTTAATCGGCCGGGACGTTGTTTCCGGATTATTTCCCGTGCTGTCGGTAAACCTCCCTCTATTCTCGGCCTTTTACTCATTTCCTCGAGGCTTGAGATTTAAACGCAGACGTGGATGCTTTTCTTTGGGGGGAGGGAGGGGTGGAGCTGTTTAAAGGCTCAATACAATGAGTGAGAGTGTCTGCTTTGTTTACCACTGGTTGCCATTGTGTTGCTAATGCACGAGGTTCAAGGTCCCACCACGCCCCTGTTTTCTGGTTGTGTGACGAGGGGGGGTGGGGTGGTGGGGTGGGGTGGTGGTGGGGGGAATTGTCCATAGGAGCATTAAATCAAACGCCCAGCCCCACAGAAGTCAGGTTGTTTCAATTTACTCCCCCAAGTTATGAAAATTGCTTCCAGGGCCATTTTTGGTAAAGAGAAAGCAATTTCTAAAAAAAAAAAAAAAAAAAAAAGGGCGGAAGCGGATGAATCTGCAACGGCAAACAGCGTTTTTTTTTTGTTTTTTTTTCAAATGAGATATTGATGAAGCGGTGAAATCAAAGTGGAGGGAAGAGAAGGAGCCAAAACAGACACAAACAGAGAAGCCCAGCGACGCCTTGATGGTTAAAGCTCCCATGGGAGACCCACTGTGACAGCCGCTGATTTCTCCAGAGGACAGGAACAACATACGGATCTGTGTGTGTGTGTGTGTGTGTGTGTGTGTGTGTGCGCGTGTGTGTGTGTGTGTGTGTGCGTGTGTGTGTGTGTGTGCGCGCGCCTTGTGCGCTTCTGCATGCGCGTGTCCGTGTCCTCTCATCGACCCGTCCCTCCAAGAGACGCCCCTTTGTTCATTTTGTGCCCCATCAGCAACCTCTGCGTTTGCACCTTCTGTGTAAAGCGCGAGATAAGAGAAAGTCAAAAAAAAAAGAAAAAAAGAAAAGATAAACAAAACAGGAAAAAAAACAAAAAGAAAAACAAGTCGACACACCCGTCCGGCGGAGCCTCCGGAGAGGGGGAGCGACCCGGCGCCTGCGCACCCCGCCTAAATCACCCCTTTTACGCCTCGCTGCGGAAGCACCTCCACCCCGCTCCAGCCCCCACACCCCACCCTTTTCTGGGGCTGCGGAGGCCGCACAAAAGAATGGGTGCAGTGGTGTGCCGCCCTGGAAGCCAGGAGGGGCAGGACGGACGGACGCGCACACACACACACACACACACACACACACACACACACACACACACTCAAAGGAAGTGTTGCCTCCTTCACTTCAAAACCCCAATGAATCATGGGTGATTGCAGGAGTCATCACACAAGCCTCGATTCTCCGTCACGCCGGATATCCCGCTCCGCCCCGCGCGGAGCGTTTGTTGACGGAGCCGGTCGTTCATTTTTTAACTTCCCTGCTGTTTGTTGATTTTTTTTTTTTTTGTTGTTGTGATGAGGAAGGTCTGTTTCATACTGAATATGACCAGCGATTCCACTGTTGGGAAAGTGTCCATCTCAGTGTTGAGGACAACAAGCCTTCTGTTTGTAACATCAGCTGGGCTCCGCTGGTTTAGGGCCCCTGTCTGAGTGTTTGTTTGTTTGTTTATTTATTTACTTTTATCATGTTTCCATTGTTTGGCAATCATTACACCCAGCAAGGGAACATTATTTCCATCCAAGTACCTTTTGTGACAATTCACTACCATTTGCCTCCCTCTAGGGGTTAGTACTTGATATCACATGGGTCCATGTAAAGTCATGTTTCGGTGTCTTGTATGTTTAAAGTTCAAGTTCAAGAGATTATTTGTCACACACATACACATGCGGTCGTACATATATGCAGTGAAATGTCACGACACCCGGTGATTACGCACAATAAGCTCGAAAACTGTGTGTCAGTGCAAGTTAAGGGGCCGGTATCTACATCAGGTCCTTTGTAGGGTTTTGCCGGTTGCGACCATAAATTGTATTTATTCAGACCGAGATTCTTAACGCCAACGACCGCCACACGGGTCAGGACCCCTTCCCTCTTCACAGGGCAGCTTCACGACGCACTTTCCAACAAAGTGGCAACGGCGTTTCAAGTTAATCAGCATATGGGCGCCCGGACAGCCCCTTCAGTGCAGGGGACGGTTCGATCAAATTTCAGATTCTTTTTGCAGTGTTGTCATTGTTTGTTTAGCAGCGTATCACTGGGTCTTATCTGTTCCTTTCATATTGATTCCGTGCTTGGCGCCGTTTACAGCAGCTCCTCGCTGTTTTACTCTTCTCTGAATTTCCCCTCAGAGATTAATAAAGTGTTATCTTATCTTATATCAAAATTACAATTGTATTCCAATACCCACTGATACAAAAAAAAGGCTATTATTAATCAGCAGATATATATCGGCTGTTGGAAGGAACTGGCCAATTCTCATCCCCATTTAACACATTTAATAAAGGGACACTCCAGTTTTTTTTGGCGGAAATTAGATTCTTATCTGTCTCACCCAGATTCAGACGAGAAGGTCAATGCCAATTTCATCCAGAACCCAGATAGTGATTAGAGGACTGTGTAATCTCAAAAACGGAGTCGGAGTCATTATTATTACATTTAAAAACATAAAAAATAACATCTTCATTTGTTTCAACTGCAGCTCTTCTGAACTATTTTCGGTGCATCACCGTTTACCCATTTATTAGGGTGAGATGAGACAAAAAAAGCTGATTTCCTCCTAAAACTGTAGTATTCCTTTAAAAAAACAAAAAAAAACAGGAGTGCCCCCATTTGCCAATAAGTCACATCTCCCACCAGTGTTGTTCTTTGCTACGGTTGTAGCGAGCGAGAGAAATCACAATCAGACAAAACACGCCGACAGCGAGCGCCTTCCCGCCGTTCCCCGCAGGTCCGGCGCAGGGCTGCGGCGGCTTCCTGGCCATGCCCATGGGCATGCTGGGCTCCCCGGACCCCGACCTGGACGGCCGCTACGAGCCACGCATGGACTGCCTGTGGACCATCGCCATGCCGGTCAACAAGGTCATCAACCTGACCTTCATCTCCTTCGAACTGGAGGGCGCCACCAGCGGCAGCTGTCGCTACGACTCCGTCAAGGTTGTAGAGCCTCTTTTTGTCATTGCCGCTGAAAGTGTGTCATCCTTAAAGGCTGCTTCTTTTAGTCGTTGCGAGGTGCTTGGCAGGTGATTGTATGTTCTTATCGTGGCAGAGTAGGTGACACCGCATTACCAATACCGACAGTAGTGGCGGGGGTTGCAATAACAGACTCAATAGACACAGAACACAGAGCAATATCCAACCGTTTTTGAATATGATCCCAGTGATGTGAGTAGTTGTAATTGCGTTCCCTCCCGCCCTGGTGTTTACAACCTTCACAACTGCTGTTAAACCGCCGAGTAAACATGAAGTACCGTAGTGTTTACGTCACTCCATGTCTGTCATCTCGCTGTGTCCTTGGACTCTCTTGGCTCGGTTCAATTCAAGTTATAATGCAAATGAGCTTGAGCATGGAGAAGTGTGGGTTTTTGCATTGCCAAAGCACGTGAAAGTAAAATTGCAAAAGCCGTTAAACAAAGAAAAAAAAAAAAAAAGTTGCTATTGCTGCACGGGACACAAAGATGAGATAGACAGGAAGTGACTTTCCCCCAAAATAACTTGAGTATCCCTTTAATGAGACCGTAGCTTAATCCCCATGAGGCCAAACCGCCAACGCGTTGAACTCGTGCAACGTTTTCGCATTTCCCGGAAGGAGGCGGGGGCGATTTCTGTACGTTGGTCTTGTTTCTAAACTCCTGTTTTTTGTTTTTTTTAACTTGCCCCCCTTCCCCCTCCCCCTCCCCCTCCTCCTCATCGCCGCAGGTCTACGACGGAGACAACACCAACTTCCCCCTGGTGGGATCCTTCTGCGGGAGCAACGTCCCGACCCCCTTCGTGTCGGCCGGGAACTTCCTGACCGTGCACTTCGTCACGGACAGCTCGGTGCAGAGGCGGGGATTCAACGCCACCTACAGGGCTGCTGACAGTAAGACGGTCAAGGCGGTCGAGAGTGCCTGTGACGCTGTTCTGCTCCGGGCTGTTCTTCTGCCGGCTCAATAAAGTTTTACCTCGTGGTGTCAGTTTACAAATGGAGCGGCGGTCCTGTTGCTGTACAACTTCATCGGCCCGTAACGCGCTCTTCACCTCGCTCTCCCCCGCAGTGCTTTGCGGCGGCGCCCTGAACGCCACCGCCTCCGTCCAGACCCTCACCTCACCTTTCTTCCCCGGCGCCTACCCGCCGGGCACCTCCTGCCGCTGGGTCCTCGACGCCGCGGCCCAGGAGGCCGTCAAGGTCTCCGTCCAGACCTTCGCCCTCCAGGCAGGTCAGAGCTGCGCCGCCAACTACCTGGAGATGAGAGACTGGCCTGTGGTAAGTCTGGGGCCCCTCAGGTGCCTGCTGAAATGGACAAAATTGGTGTGCCGCGTTTCAGTTGGGTGGAAGCCAAATGTTTCAAGCGCCAGCCCCACTGGCTGCTCTCAATGTGACATTTTACTGGCTGAGGCGCTCTACAGCAAATTGGACGGAAGATGTGTTGTTATGAGATAATCTGGGCAAATCCAAAAGAGTCTCACCTTCTCAGTGTATGTTGATGTATGGCCGATTCCAATGCTAATGGCAAGTAAAGGTCACTATTTTATAATGAAATACCATCACACTGTATGTATCTTGGCTGTAAATTTGTCCCACTTGAAAGTGCTTCCCTTTGGCTCAGTTTTAATATTTTATAGATGACTAGCCTTAACTAGACTTGCTGTAACAAGTCTTGTCGTTGCGGGGTAAGAGATGGACCAGGAGGCAAATATCTTGGGTCTTTTCAGACCAACGGAAAATTCACTTGCGGGCACGTGCTGCTACGTCGCCAAACTCAGGAATGGAGCCCGGCCCAGCCCGGAGAGCGAGGCGACGCCACAGCAGCTGTTCAAGACTCTGTTAATGACCCCAATCTCCTGCAGCTGCGTCACCTGCAGGTCGCCGGGGCTGGCTCTCCCCACCTGCAGGTGGCGCCAAAACACCTCCTCATTGCCACAGCAGCTCGTAGCTTTCAGCCGTGACAGCAGCCGCAGTTAAACCGCAGGAAACACTCTTTGTAACTGCGTTGAACTCCCTCCTCTGTGTTTCTCAGGGAGACTACGGACAATCGCACAAGTTCTGCGCGGGCGAGAGCCCATTGCCGGACTTCTACAGCTATGGAAGAACCCTCCATGTCCACTTCAAGTCGGATGCCTTCTTAACGGGGAATGGTCTTAGCTTCACCTATCAAGTGGCAGGTAGGCACTGAACAGCAAAGCCAAGGTTCATACACCTCATTGTACACCGGGTTTGTTTTGTTATTATTATTTTTTAAATTATATTATTATTGTTACGAAACATTGATGGATATTGATCCAAATTGTCGAAATCTCAACATTTGTTTTTCCGATTGGACCAGGCGTCTAGAGCCGCAATCAGGCCAAAGTCTTGGCCTGATTGTGTCCCGTTTGTCCTACAAACTCACAAGTCACAAACTCTGCGTCATTTTTTATTGTTTGTTATTGCACTTAAAGCTCTAGAGGGATTGCATAGGGAACGCCCAACCCCAACAGACAGGCTGTACAAAAAAGATGGACATAGTGTCTGTGACATCGCTCAGTCGTTTCTGAAGAGGCGATTTGAAGCCTGGTGTTTGGGTTCACGCCTGCCGGCATCTTGGCCGGGAAGAAAGTCGGTGCTTTTCCCGATTTGGATAGTGGGCCTGGGTGTGTCGAGGTGCGCGGTGAAACGACCAGCCGGACGGATGAAGGAAGGAACACACCGCCTTGCTCAAATGTAAACGATGCGCCTGTCAATGAAGGCAACTGCAAACCAAGGCAATTTCAAACGATTCCCTGTTTTGTTTTTTTTACTCGTACTGTGCTGTAGCAAAAACTTCCATTCAGGTGGAAGTCAATGGAAGGGTGGGTAGTTGGGGTAATTATAATTTGGACGCCATAAACGCCAATTATAGATATTGGAGTTGCAGTCTATTGGTTCGGTGTTTAATTACTTAGTGAAGTATACTGACGCCCCCCTCCCCTCCTCCACCCAGGATGCAGCCGCACCTACGAGCAGGCCTATGGCTACCTGAAGAGCCCCGGCTGGCCCGACGTGTACCCCCACAACATAGACTGCACCGTGTTGCTGCAGGCTCCGCAGGGCAGCGCCATCTCCCTCTTTTTCAACAGCTTCGACGTGGAGAGCCACTCCAGCTGCCAGTACGACTACCTGGAGGTGAGCCGCCGCCGCCGCCGCCGTCCAGATATCGCGTCCATTTTTCGCCATTTTCCTCTGATCGTATCCCCTTGTCGTCTCCTCCGCCGCCCAGGTGCGAAACGGCAGCACGTCCTCCTCGCCCCTCGTCGGCAGATTCTGCGGCAGCACCCTGCCCAGCCCCATCTTCCCCCAGTCCAACACCGTCTACCTGCGCTTCAAGAGCGACTTCTCTCACACGCGGGACGGCTTCGAGGCCACGTGGACCTCCTCTCCTCAAGGTGGGACCCGGGAATCTTAAAATAAACTCAAGAACAACACGAATATGTACCATAGTTCACAGCTTTAAAAGGGCTTTAAATATGGGACGACTTACACGGCGGAACCTGAATTTGCTCATGACAGGAATTGCTGCTTTTAAACTGTGGGCAGCATTCTGATTGGCTGAAAGCAGCTCCCACTATGCAATCACTAAACAGCACCTGGCTGTATGACAGGGTTATTACCGGGTCGTTGAGGTGCTTCGAAGTGCTTGAGATTCATCCCCAGAAATGTACGTGCTGGAATGTCGTGAAATGAGTCCCTTTTGAGCTGTGAAAAGCCCTTGAAAAAAACAAGTTAATTGAAAACCTGTGATATTCCCCCTGTTTTTTTTATTTAAATCGTTACGTCATTGGTGACTTATTCATGAAGATCACATTGAATACGTAGAATTGTTTGGCATGAAGTCCGTGAAAATGTAAAAAGTAGTGGAAAAAAAAAATGTCCTTGAAAGTCCCAGAATTTCATTTTGTAATGCCAGAATGAACCCTGGTAAGATGTCAATAAGATGTCATACTCATATATCTATATTTCACTCATATATAATACATATATATCTATCTATAACTATATTTTTAAATAACTACGTTATTTTCTCTTTCATATTCTACCGACTGGGTTCACAAGGGTTCTTTGATTGCTTTCTTGCACTGCACTACAACTTTTATGCATTCTATGTATTCTATCTTTGAACTTTATGCATTCTATGTCCTTTTATAATGTGTTTCTTTGCACTTGGTCTTAATGCTTTTTATGTTTTACATAAAGCACTTCGAATTGTGTTGTACAAATAATCTTGCCTTGCCCTGCCACTCCCCAGGTTGTGGCGGTGTCCTGTACGGGGACCATGGCTCCGTTGCCAGCCCCAACTACCCGGGCACCTACCCCAACGGCACCCGCTGTGAGTGGGGCATAAGGGCGCCCACCGGGCGCGTGGTGACGGTCACCTTCGCCCAGATTGCCATCGACGATCCCGGCGACTGCCAGAGCAACTTCCTGAAGCTGTACGACGGCGAGGACGCCTCCTCGCCGCCGGTGGGACCCTACTGCGGAGGGGTACGTACGTGCTCTGGTCTTAGGGGGTGTCAACTGCGGTGCGCGAGGTGTACGTTAACGCCGACTTCCTCCTCCTCCTCAGGACACCAACGTGGCTCCCTTCACGGCCTCCTCCCACCACGTGTACATCGTGTTCCAGGCGCAGTACGCCGTCCTGCCCTCGGGATTCAGACTCACCTGGAGCAGCTGAGCGAAGGAATCGCCGTGCGCACACACACACACACACACACACACACACACACACAGTTGTTTCCACATCTTTATTCATCTCGGCGAATCTCAAAACCCATTGTGCAATGTGCGCAATATAAATGAGTGTACATAAAGAAATCAATGGCTAACGGCAAATGAGTAGAATACAAAGTCAGAGTCTCTATTTTTGAATTATATGTCCCTTGTAGATTTTTTGCCCTCATCATAGGAATTGTGTATTTTTGGATTTCTGGAATTTCTGATGCCTTAAATAAAAAAATAAAAGACTGGCTGTTTTGAGGTAGACGTCTCCACTGTCCTCTCTCATCTCAGGAATGAAAGACCGGTAGTGTTTCCTGCACAAAACGCACCAGATTCAATTTGGATGTGGGGGGGGGGGGGTTAAATGAATTTATTTGATCAGGGGCGCGTGTCTCGGAGCCCTCATCCTCCCCGTCACGCATACTGCCGGCGGAATGCGTAGGACCTTTGTACTCCAGCGGCCGCTTTGAAGCCTTGAAAAAAAACCCAGCCCTCCGCTTGCCTCTGGAAACGGCCATCGTTCTAATTCTGTACCATCGGTAACGCCGGTGGGGGCAAATCGCTTAACATGCGCTTTACACCTAGGCCTTCAGGGTGATATTCCCGCAATCAAACAGCCTTTGACCTCGTCGGACACTAAGGCTGTAGGCTATTGTCATTTGACGTAACCACCCCATTTTCACAGTGATTTAACACGAGACACCCATGAGAGTTACAGTACACAAATTACAGACATGAATATATGGTAAAAGGACGCGTTACAGAAATACATTTATTTTAAGCAGTAACACGTTTGTTTACTAATGGTGTGTGTGTGTACAATGTGTGTATGTGTATGGAAAGCCAAAAGTGCCATAATTTGCCTCTATTTTAACACGATCTACATCAAAACGCACATTTCTTTTTACGACGTTTTAGGCGTTTAAAACGTGCGGTTTTCACACCGTTTTTCGGTAGGGTAATGTACTATGTAATGCACTGCAGAGCCTTTCTTTCTGTCAGTAAGTTTGTGTAACCCAGCAGTGAAGAGTAAAGCCAGACTAAAGCAATTCATCAATGTCATCAGTGTCTGCCATTGTCAGGCTGTAGATCTGTCTTTATGAATTGTACAGGACTTAGATTCAGAGGATTATGTGACAGCAAAGAAGCCTCTTTTTTCTCCCTGAATGCCATTCAGCATTCACAATCACATGAATGAAGATCCAAATGACTGTAGCCTATGCTACAGATAAGCAACATGTCACAGCTTCTACCACACTCTCTTATGTCCACCAGATGGCACTCCATTATTTAATAAACGGCTCAGATAGTCCAAAACGGAATCCCAAATGACAGACCTTTGCGATTTACAAAAAGCTGCAGTACTTTACGGAAATGTGTCCAGCCCATGATGCTTGAAAAATTAAAATTAAAATTAAAATAAAATATAATCACCTTGACTGCCTTCATTGTCCACAAACAAAACCAACTTTTTACAAATTCAGTTGAATTGGGAGATTTTCACTGACTTGGGGGGGTATTTCATATAATTATAACTAAACATTTATAATCCTTTATGATATAATATATAATTTTGTTCTGACTAGCACAAAATAAAAGTGGGATACTGGTTTCACCTTTTCTCTATCGAATGATCTATTAAATTCAAGGTTAGCGCAAAGTTTGGTGAAAATTAGGATATGGGGTCATACCCTCAGTATGAATTTCATTCATAAATTTATTTGAACTGTATATACATATCAGCGTTTGCGTGCCTGTGTACCCATCAGCCAGTGTCAGCCAGCTTATGGGTAGTGTAGTCTCCATGACATCTCGAATAAAACATGTCTATATTAAAACAAGCTTGATATCATACGGACCCAAGGCTTCTACAGGAGCAAAAACAAGCAACAACTAACTTTTAATTTCTGAGATATAGGGCTTCAAAGGTCACCTCTGGTCAGGGTTCAAAGGTCAATATCTTTGTTTAGGGTCCACTGAAATCTCTGAAACTTACATATGTTAACCTACAAGATGAGACCTTTTCCAAAAAAATGTCTTTAGTTTTGTTCTACGACAAAGTAAAAAAAAAAAAAACATCCAACCCTGCCAGATCATTCATATTCTAAACAGAATGAAATCAGATTATTTTTTAACTTTGTTGTTACCATGGAAATGCTGACCGCACTGGCTGATGGGCACACAGGCCCACGAGCACTGACATTGATATTCGGTTAAATTGAATTCATACTGAGGCTATGACCCCATATCCCCATTCTCGCCCATCCTTGAATTTAATAAACCATTCAATAGAGAAAAAGCGAAACTGGTATCTAGCTTTTATTTCGTGCAAGTCAGAACAAAATTTGAATAGTACATCCATCCCCCCCACACACACCTCCCCGCGGTGACGTACTTTCGTCAGGTTATTTTTAGTGTATGTACCTGCGGCCTGAATGGGTCTAAATTTTGTTTTGTAGGTATACAATGAAGGCAGGCAAGGTGATTAGATATATATTTTTTCATTTTATTTCGCAAATCATGGGCTGGATTCATTACCGTAAAGCAGTAGTTCCCAAACGTTTACCAGTCATGTCGCCCCTGAGACGATCGACGTCGTACTGAGTACCCCTAACACCATGGACAGCTCACTATGATGTTTTTTTGTTTGTAATTCTGTTGTATAAACAGAAAGTAAACACACAGTAAATTGGTCTTGGTGTTCGGTGCCTACATGAAAGATAAATGTAAAGTAGAGCAACAGGAAAAGAACAAGTAAAATGTATGAGAAAATGTAAAATAAGGCTGTTGGAAGGTGTCGCCGGGGATGGTGTCAGGACTCTCCCGTTGCCTTTCAAAGCGACAGTAGAAGATGTTCAGGTCGTTGTTCATGGAGCGAGGCGTTTTTGGTTTGAGGCTCGTGATTTGTCTGAACCCTCTCCAGACAGAGGCAGAGTCATTGGCTGAGAACCGGTGTTGGAGTATCTTTGAGGACAGTCATTTAGCATCTCGCACCTCCTTGCCAAACCTGTACTTGGCCGCGTTAAACATGCCTCTGTCCCCACTCCTAGACGCCTCTTCCTCCACTGACCTGAGCTGGTTGCAACTCACCCTGGCGCGCCATGCCACACGCCTCTCCTCGCAGAAGCCGATGTATGATGTAACAGCCTCTGTGTACTCACCCGGCCGGTCGGTAGCGGCCCCGAAAGCGGCACCAGTCGGTGCAGTCCAAGCACGCCTGAAGATCCTCCACAGCCTCACTGGTCCGCTTCCGAGATGTCCTCACCACAGGTCTACACGGCTTCCATTTCTGCCTGTATGCAGGAACCAGGTGGACCGTGACGTGGTCAGAGTGTCCCAGTGCGGCTCGGGGGGATGGCGTGATAGGCGCTGCTTAACGTGGTCTAACTCCTGGTGGGGGCATTTGATAAACCGTCTATATTTGGGGTGTTCACGTCTGAGGTTTCCTTTGTTGAAGTCGCCCAGGGACAATGACTAAGGAGTCCGGGGTTTGTCCGCTGCACACACCGTATCTGGTCAGCGAGCACGTGCTGGCGGCTCTCGCACGTTGGCCTGCGGCGGTACGTAAACACCGACCATGGTGCCCGAATGAAACAAACTCGGGGCGAGACTAGAGAGGGTTTGCAGTTCACGAAGAAACATTCCAGGTCGGGAGGACAGCGCCGTGGGATCGCTGTCACATCATTACACCAGCTGCTGTTAGTTTCAAAACCGCAAACCTCCACCTTTTGTTTCTTGCCGCCGTCTGTCCCGATCCGCTCTGAAGAGGTGGAAGCCTGGCGGCTGCGGCGCCGAGTCCGGTATCGTTCCACTCAACCACGCGCCTGGACACGCCTCCAAGTCGCGTTTAACCGCGGGACACAAACTAAAACTAAAGCGCTTGGGATACGGATGAGGAACGATGCTCGCCCAAAGCCACGTACCTTTAAAAGAGCCGCGTTTCATTCGATCAGATCCGTCAAAATTTTCTCCAGTGAAGTTTTTTTGTTCATGGTGTTATAACTGTATTAAGACTTCACAGCCACAACGATCATAAAACCCTTGCAATGTTTTATATTTTGACGTTTTGACTGTTATTATTATGACCTTATCATTACAGTCTATTAAATGATTAAAAATATCCCCAAAAGTCTGTGTAAGCAGAATGGAAGCTAATGAGTAAGGTTACCTGCTATGCACCAAAGACATGCTCTATAATAATTTCCTATGATTTCCTATGACTGTTTATATATTTATATATACATATATATATATTTATCGTTTTTTATTCAATTTTATTCAAAAGAAAACTGTCAGTCCTTTCATTAGAGGTGTTTTTCAGTACCTTGAAAGAAGACAAAAAATAAACACTACACAATTATTATTATTATTATTTTTTTTTTTTTTTTTAATAAATAAATAAATAAATAAATAAATAAATAAATAAATAGATAAATAAATAATAATAATAATAATAATAATAATAATAATAATAATAATAATAATAATATAATTGGGTAACTTTTATACTAACCCTAACCCTAACCCTAATCCCTAACCCCTAACCCTAACCCTTAGCCATAACTTTTATTTTTACAGCAACTTTCATACAGAACAAGCAAGTCAAATTGCTCTAAATTAATAATAAAAACAAGTAATAGTTATACTCAATTTCAGTCTTGGGTCGTCAATTTAGGCCTTGAAGGATCACAGCCATTCCTCAGCGAACGATTTTCAATCATTGTTTCACACCTTGATTTAACGGTCACAAATTATTAGCCCCGATCTACTACACCAAGCAACTCTCAAATGATTGTCGAAACCATCCTACGTGAGGGTCCAGGGCCCCTCTCAATAGATCGGCTGAGCATGAGAGCCGTCCGCGCACACACAGAAACATTTACACCGGTATGCGGAACAGCACTGCAGATGGGCCGCTAAAACCTAAAATACGTTCACGTGCAAGGCGCAAAAAACAGGTGTGAAATGGCTGCGGACCCTAATTAAAGCATCCACAAACACCACGGGTGGGAGAGCTCGCAAAGCAACGTGCTGCTAATCACTTCTTTTAGCCAAGAGAACAAAGTTAAATCATTGACAGTGCAGACACCCCGACGGTGTGTGTGTGTGCGTGTGTGTGTGCGCGTGCGTGTGTGTGTGTGTGAATCATTTCGTCCCAGCCGGAGCCAAACATCTGTTGCCTCTCGCGGCTCCGCGAGCACGTTCAATATAAATACGGCGCCGCCGGCGAGAGATGTTTAATGACAAACCTCGGGTTCCGGTCTTCACGGGGGCTTTTTGTTGGTTTTTTTTTGCGCTGGAAACGTGAAGCGGTCGTGCGTCACGTCTTGATTTCGCACGCTTTCGTCAGGGCCTATTACTGTCCACTGTGGTCTAAAAGCGTGACCCCCCCCCCTGTATCCATTCTGGAACAAAGACCCAGCCTGGTTGCTTGAGAATAAACCCAAGCGTCCAAACATCACTGTGTGTGTGTGTGTGTGTGTGTGTGTGTGTGTGTGTGTGTGTGTGTGTGTGTGTGTGTGTGTGTGTGTGCACGTGCTGGGGGCGAAGGGTCTTTGTTGGGCAGTGTTTAGCTGGAGTGGAAAACCAGTGGAAAAGGCAAAAACACCTCCCTCTCCCTCTCTCTCTCTCTCTCCCTCCCTCTCTCCCTCCCTCCCTCACTCCCGTGTGCCAATTCATAAACCCTGCCTTACCAAGAAGGAGGAGGGGCCCCGCTTCTCATGCCTCATCTTATCATCCCCATGCCCCGGCCCGGCCCCACCAACGCTGGAAAAAGCAGTCGGGACGGAGAGGCAAAGGAAGGCAGCGTCCGAGACGGGGATGGAACCCAAAACCTCTGGGTGAAAGGAGTTGGGCCGGGGGCGGGGGGAGCACGACCTGCAGGATGTTTTGCCCGAGGAAGGTAAGGACGCGGTAGGCGGACGGCTGTTGGGAAAGTGTAAAAAACTAAAAACAAACAAAAAAAAAAGCGTTTTTAGTTCATTTTCAAAAGGAGGTGACCTGACGACGAGGAGGGGGCGGGCGGGCGGACACCTCGCCTACGTTCTGCCTCAGCGTTGGACCTCTCACGTGGAGCTCCGTCGTGGTTCAAAGTCCATTTTAATAATGCTCAAATGCGCACCCGGGGCCCCCCATGCCCTCTGCCGCCGCTGGAGAACTCTGCTGTTGGCCCGGCGGAGCCCTCCGCCGATGGGACATGTGACACACGCCGGCGAGGTAGAGGGGTCAGCGAGAACGGTCTGCCCGTCCGCTGCGACCGTCTCGGGAGGTCCGCGCGCCCCCTCAAGGAACCTCTGTTTTTTTTTTTTGTCACGGCGTGCGGCTCAGCTGGACGCTTTCAAACCTGCAAAGTGGAGATGAGCGGCGGCCGCCCTGGAAACAGCGGCTGAGAGAGGGGGGGGGGGGGGGGGATTAAAACGAGAGGGATACTTCAAAGTACAGGTGCAAGGAGATGAAGCAAATACCTGGCCCTGCCCACAAGGTGTTAGAAACCTGAGTGTGAAGGGGTTAAAAAGCTCGGTTTTGAAGAGAATAGGGACGAATCGATGAGTCATTCGGGGGGAGAGAGAGAAAGAAAAAACAAACGGCGATAACGCTCTGGTCCGCATTACTGTTGTCATTAACTGTAGTCGTTTTTTAAGATGCATTTTGAATCTGAAGTCCCACGCGTCCATTGCAATTGCGTCGGACTCTGCATCCGTGGCCGTCCGCGCCTAGCGTCGGTCAAAGAGTTCTCTGCACCCACGGGAGGTCATCCCCAACAGAGCCCCCGGGGGGTAGGATGGGAGCGTCGGCACCACCGGCCCAAGCAGACACAGCGAGGGCTGACGTTACGTTCTCCACTCAGACAACCCACCGCAGCTGTCCGTGCCGTTTATACTATTTCGATGGCGTTGTTGGACTGTGTCGCCACCGCAGGCGGCTGATATGCCGCAAACTCAGACTTAACGTGGAGATCCCTTAAAATCCTCTGCGTGGGCGGGTCGTGGTGGGTTGCGCGGCAAGCGCCAGAATCCCGATCCAAAGTGCCGATCACTTTGGGCCTGTTGGGCCGGCCCTCGTCCTCGTCCTCGCGCCAAGACGGTCGCCGTTGTTCTCTCGATTGATTTTCTCCTTTGTCATTCTTCCCGGGGAAAGGCGGACCCCGCCGTTGGAAACAGCATCTTGAGGAGCGCGCGTTTAACGCAAATCCACCGAGTGGCTGTCCGCCATAACAATGCAAGCAAAAGAACAGGGCGAGCGGGCACAACAGTATGACATATTTAGCAGTGCCACGGCAATAGAAAAATAATAAATTATAAAGAGGCTTTGTCATTTTAGGCAGGACGCTGTTCAACCAATACGACTTATTTTACACGTAACGACCAGTAGCACAATGACACTGGGAAGCCATACTTCGTCTATCTATATCAAGTGTATAGGCATAAAAAAAAATAAAAAATTGTACTGAAAACAGGACGCTCACATTATAGTGGTTGTCGTTACCGAAATAAAAGGTCCCGAGCGTCGACTCACTCTTTATACACTTCCGCAAATCAACCACACCAGAAACAGGAAGTCGCGCCGCTTCCTACTGCAAAAAAAAAAGTCGTTTTACACGTTGCCGTTCCAAACACCTTCAAAAAAAAACAACAAAAAAACACACAAATCAAGTGTGGAGTGGGTGACGAGAATGACTTTTTTCCACCCCCTCCCACCACCGCTCAAACGGGGCCAACGTTTTCGGGGTTGGAGCGCGGCGCGCTGAGTTTCTACATCCCGTTCGGCGGATTTCGACGGATATTTTCCCGCGAATGTAACTAAACAAACGGGGGAGAAAAAAAACCCCAAAACAAACAAACAAAAAAAAAAAAACAATAGTAACCTTAGATAAAATATTTAAAATAAAATATAAACTAAAAAAAAACGCAGAGGAAGCCCACGCATCACAACCGAGTAGATTAAATATATTTATATATACACAAAAAAAAAAAAATTAGGAATTAGAAATGGAGGCGCTCCCTGCTGCGGGCCACCGAGGCAGGAAGTGCCCTTTTACGGAACGCCGAGAATGTTCCGCCGCTCGCAGATCAACTTCCGGTCGGGTGTGCGCGGGGCGGCGGCGTCTCCGTCGAGGGCAGAACGTGCGGACAAGCGGCGGCTGCTCTGCGCCACGAACACCGTGCGCTCCGGTCGAGTCGGTGAGCGCGTCCCTTCGTCCACCCTGGCGCCTCAGTGCGGCTCTGTGTTTTGTTTTTTTCTTGTTGTTGTTGTTGTTGTTGTTGTTGTTGCTGCTGCTCGTTTTGAAAAGCCGCCCTGTTGCCTTAGCGTAACTTTCTCCTCGGCTTCCTTCTTAAAAGAGACGACAAACACCCCCCCCCCCCCCCCCCACAAAAAAAAACCCCACCCGTCTTTAAACCATGAAAAGGGTGAAACGCAAACCACGACGTTTTAAACTGGACGTTTCGTATTCATTTGTGTTATTATTTCACTACCCGTCCTAGAAAATGTCGAAGTCGCTGAAGAAGATAGTGGAGGAGAGCCGCGACAAGAACCTCCCCGAAGTGGATATGTGCGACAGGGGGATATCCAACATGCTGGACATCCCGGGACTGTGTAAGTATCTCTTTTTTTTGGGAGGGGGGGGGGGGGGGGATTAATCTTGTAAAAATCCCATTTTATATCAATAACGATGATGATAATAATAATAATAATGAAAAAGTAGAATGGATAAAACGCAACATGACGGGCAGCTGGATGATGACGTCACCCCTCGGAGCCGTCCCACTCCGTGCGCGCTGCTGGTTCAGCTCCTATTTTGGACAAATCTGCATAGTAGGGATGAATACACCACCCCACCACCCCCGCTTATTTATTATCCTAATCCGAAGTAAACCCCTTGTCTTAAGGGTCGTTGGATTCACGATTGTATCCGGAACTCTTGTGGGAACGTTAGGTTGGTTTGGTGCGATGTTAATACATGGATTGAGGGGCACGTTAGAATGGCGAGAATGCATAATACATGTTTTGGGGACCTCAGAGACCTATATTGACTTGCGTCAAAAGGATGCATGATAGGTCCACTTTACGTCTCATAGTGTGTGTGTGTGAATCCCCATTGGTTGATCACCCGTCCCTGCTAAATCCTGTCGTCTGTGCACTACTGGGATGGGGCTGTGTCTGTGTGGTGTCTGTCTTTGGGTACATCCCTGCCATTACGCGACAAAAGTAAGTGAGGCCAATAGGTTTTTTGCAGCGCAGACCAAATACATTATAGTCACAACAATAGTTTGAAGGCAACCACAACAATATAAATGGTAAAGTAGTATCGCATATTAACAACTACTTAGATTTTGTTTGGCCTAATATGTATGGAATAGAGCTAATATGTAGATGTACAGCAGATTGGAAATCGGAATCGGCCAAGAAAATTACAATGTGTGCGTCTCGAGTTGGTAAACATGTTTGGTAACTTTTCGAGATGATGCATTTCAAGGCGTACATCCTAATGATATGAATACGTATACTTTATACAGTTAGCTGTAGTAGCTCACTTACGATGTGATGAGCCTCGTCACCAGACGACTACGGTGTGAATAACTGATGGAGTCATTTAGCTGCAGTCACTCAAGCACCACGGAGACTCCCCCTTACACTGTTGTGGTACTCAACATTTTTTTTTTCCCAAGGTTGACAGGTCTGTCTTAAGGTCTGCGTCACATTAAAGCGAAACAAATGTCGATTATTTTGTTCTAGCTGTCACCTTACTTGGCCGTTATATCCACACAACTAATGATTGTTTTCCTTTGTGTAAATATCTTATCATTAACAATATTGAAGGACGCATTCAAAAACATTCAATGTAGCCAATAGTCAACATAAATATTGGCCTCTACATACACATTTATGCCCATGTGTGTATATATTTGTACGTCGGACTGTGCTTCATGTATGTATGTGTAATATGTTTGTTTATTTATTACTTTTTTTTTTACAGTCACATTGTCCAACATCACTCAACTGGTTCTCAGCCACAACAAGCTCACAGGTAAGTTTCCATCTGACTTGATTCTCTTTCAACATAAAAGTTTATGGCACTTCCATTCCTGTGACCTCTGGATATTTTTGCCGCTATATTTAGATATTGACACCACTCCAGAAAAATATAATCTCAATAAAATAGAGATATAATCCACTATTAATCTAGTGTTTTGGTCTATTATGCGTGATAGGCCAGTCGAGGCGGCGCGACTGGTGTTCAACCAGCCAAAGAGGGCACATGTCACTCCGCTGCTCATCGAGCTCCACTGGTTACCTGTAGCCGCCCGCATCAAGTTCAAGTCTCTTATTCTGGCCTACAGAGTGATTGCTGGGAATGCTCCCGCCTACTTAAATGCTCTTGTAAGAGCACATGTTGCCCCTCGGATGCTGCGCTCGTCAAATGAGCGTCGCCTGGCTCTGCCGGCCATACAACCACGGCAATCCAGGCTATTCTCATTTGTAGTTCCACGTTGGTGGAACGAGCTGCCAAAAATGACCAGAGCGGGGACCTCCCTCTCTGTCTTTAAGAAGCACTTGAAGAGCCAGCTCTTCAGTGAGTACCTCCTGTCCTAACCTACAATAGCACCACCTTGCAGTATTTATTGTTACCCGAATGTTGTTGTTACACCAATCTCTGTCGCAATGTAGCTGAATGTTATTCTCCCTTGTAAGTCGCTTTGGATAAAAGCGTCTGCTAAATGACTAAATGTAAATGTATAGATTTCCACCATTGAAGGTATGGCGCAGATGCCGAACGAGTTAGTGGTGGATGTGGAGGCGTGCAGTTCTGTGCTCTAACCACTAGAGCCCGCTAGAGATCAATAAATAGAGTAAACCGAAACTTTGCAATTAAGCAATATAGAAGGGGAAAAAAAAATGACACGCCTATTTGTTATGTATGACAAACCATGGTGCGCAATTGGAGAAGCTCCCCTTGGGTTTTTAGTTATTCTTTCAATTTATTTCCATCACTGTTTTTGCCCGGATCGTGTCATTCAACGCTGGATTGGAAGCGGTCGGATGGAATTGCAGCCTGCGGACCCCACTCGCACGACAAACTCGCCAGAATGTTTTTTTTCTTTTTAAGACCGAATATGCATTAGGATGCCTGGTTATCAGGGTTTGTCGCCAAAGGAAGCAGGACCATCTCGGGGAGATCAGACCCCCCTTTTTGTTGCCGGTACAGCCGTCTCGAGAGTGGGTGTTACTATTTAATCTGACCGCGCGTCGCATGGAGACGGAGCGACGGAGGGATTACACACACACACACACACAACACACACACACACACACACACACACACACCTCTATCTTTCCCCTTTTTGATTTATTTTTATCCCAGATCAAAGAGCATCTGGGATAAGCTAATTGGTGGCGATAGCAATCAGTTAGCGTACCCGCCCCCAGGGGATGCGAGGTCCCTGAACATCTAAAAACGCATCGAAAACAAAAAAGCTTGACACACATTCCACGGAATGCCGCATACGACGGTGATAGAAAACTTTCATGAATTGGTTTTAAACCTGGCACAACATTGTCCTTCCGGTTGTCCGCTGTCCATTGCTATTTCTGTCTTGTAATGGTGTCGTGTCCTCTCTGGTTTTAGTATCTCATGTTCAAGTTGATGCCTTAACGATATTTAGCCCCATAAGTATTGCTAATATTTTTCTATGATTTAGTACATTGCATTATGATAATACTTTCCGTAATCAATATTTTCTTACATTCATGCGCTTCCACCTGAGACCTGTAATATGTGTGTATGTTGTTTATATTGTATTGGCGTGGTATTGGCGTTGTGATGGACGCTGTACTGATTAATTTGTATAGCCTTTAAATTTTGATCTTTTGACAGAAAAAAGCCGGTATATAATTTAAAATAAATTCTAAAGACTGGTGCAAGGATTAACACGGCCCTTTCTTTGTTTTAACCCTGTGGTGCAGTAGTGTGTTATCTTTTACAGTGGGATATTTGCAAGCCCTTAGTCCCGTCTCCGGTCCGTGCCAATTATTTTGCCGGTGATACTGGCCAAAGCGGCCATCCTGGGAGGAAGGTTTGAGTTAATGCTCTGGGCGGCGGTGTAACGTTGAATGGGAGGAGGGATCCGGTGAAATGTCACGGCTGGGAGCACTAAAAAGATGGCCCCCGGAGTCTTCGCAGGAGAAAGAGAAACGCCCCCCCCCCCCGCACGTTTTTAAAAGTACTGTATACTCGGCACTTGAGTTTGAAGGCGAGTTTCGAACTCAAAGCTCTTCGAACTCCGAAACGCGCTTTCCCATTGGCCAAAACCTCTCCGGCTGTCTCTGTTGTGATGTGCTATGCAGGAAGTGGGGAGGCTTGAAATGGCTTGGCAGTACTGTAACGAATCAAGTCGTGGGTTTTTTTTTTTTGCAAAAGCAAAACTCTGTTTAGTGTGCCCCCCCCCCCGCAAGATGATGTAGTGCATACAAGGGAGGAAAAATGTCGCATTGCATCAGGTGTGATCCTTTTTGTCCACAAAGGCAACTTTGACCCGAGCTTTCAGGCTTAGGCTGTTTGCACGCAAACTGTCGTCAATACGTTTGTTGGCTTGACTTATTTGGTGGTGTTGAGAGAATGAGCCTTTCAAAGCTCTTTTTTGTCACAAACATCGAAACGCCACCGGAGTGTGTGAGTGTGTGAGTGTGTGAGTGTGTGAGTGTGTGTGTGTGTGTGTGTGTGTGTGTGTGTGTGTGTGTGTGTGTGTGTGTGTGTGTGTGTGTGTGTGTGTGTGTGTGTGTGTGGGTGGGAGAGTTGGTTGGTTTTGCCTTTTACCCTCAGTTTTACACTCGAGGGGGCCATTGTCATCCGGCTGGCAATTACTGGCCCCGGAGTGTGGCACACAGGAACCCCGGCCGAAAACACGCACAGCACAGGAAGAGGCGCAAAAATGTCGGTTTAATCTATTGTTTGTTTTCATCTCTGCAGGGTTTGGGGTTCCTAAATTCCCTTCCTTTCACGCACAACAAAATGCGTACAGTGGTGCCATGCGCCCACATGGACATTTACAGTCTATATATATATATCTCTATGTCGTCCAGGTCAGAGACACCGATAACTAGATGGAGTAGCCTGTTTGGAAATCGATAAAATATATTGTGCGAAGGAACACATCAATTCTCCTGGCTGTGTCCACCCGCGCAAGAGGTCAAGCTTCCGCCCCGCCTCCCCGCCGCCCCCTTCCATCTTCTCCGCTGGCTCCGTACAGCTAAATGTGTTTGTCTCCATTGATTCGGTCCCGTTCACTAGTCCCACAGGGATGGACGGAGAGGGCTGGGCGGTAGTGTGGCGTGAGGTGTATCTAAATTGAATTGATTTCTGACATTTTGGGTGAAATACTAGTGCTCTTTGGAGAGTTGGTGCTAAACCCCACCGACCGTGGAAAGGGGAGCCGAGGGCTCTTTCAGTGGTTGCACAATTTGCTAGGTGTAGTCTCCGTAACTAGGAGGCTGAATGGCTCTCAAACTGAGGTTTGTGTTTGCGTCTTCTTTTGACCCCAGAGCAGCATTTTGATTATAAATTTTTTTTTTTGTGGCGTTACAGAGGTCCAGGCCTTGCTCAGTAGTACCATTCTGCATTTTTGGCCTAGATAGCTGACTATCTCAAAGGCAAAATTTTAAAGAGCTTGAACATGTATACGTTTGGTGCTAAAATTAGTTAATTGTCAAAACGGTATGGCGGCAACTGTGGGATCAATATATTACAGTCTGGAGTCCCATAGAAAAATATCAAATAACTCTGAAATACAACTGGTGGTGGCCCTTCATAGGGTGAGGGTGTGTTGACTTGGTGTAGGAAGAGCAGATTGAAAAAGAGATGCTGGTGCCATCCCGACCCACAATGGGATGAACCACAGTTGGATTCTTGAACGTCAACAGAACATAATTTGGTGTGTGTGTGTGTGTGCGTGCGTGCGTGCGTGCGTGTGCGCGCGCGCGCGCGCGCGCGCTGGATTAAGCTTCTCCGCTTGTCGTTCTGAGACGTTCGTGTGGCTTTTTGGTTTTATTTGTACAATTTTGTGTGTAATGTTACGTTTCCAGTGGGGGGCGGTGTCGCATTTAGTAAACTACAATGTACAGAAAATATAGAATAAATCTGTTTTATTTTTTTATTTTTGGGGTGGTGTTTCCAACCTTTATTTGAAAACTTAGACCTCAAAAATATGGAGGTTAAAAAAATTCCTCTTGACTTTAATTCCTGAATGCGAAGAACTTTCCTCTCACCCTCTATTTCAGCTTTTCAATAAGCAACCAGAAGGCAAGGTTTCAGAGTCAGCAGTTACCCGAAAAACTATTAAAAAACAAAACAAAAAACACTGATGCCCTGCCCTTTCTGACAGGGCATCAGTATGCCTGGGCCTGGCCTCACAACTGCTCATCATCCCCCGGCAACATTCACTCCGGCGCCTGTTTGTTTACACAAACCGCCCACACCTCCCGACCCCCCCACGCCCCCCCATCGCCTCCCTCTCCCATTGATCCGTCTTCTAATCTGATAGAATTGCCTCACGAAAGACCGTCCCTTCCCTCCCTTATTGTCCCATTGATCTATCTCCACCCGCTCTCCTCTCCGGCACGAGACACTTTGAGGGTGGGTGGGGGACACGGGCAACAGGCACGGAACGGCTGCCCGGCGAGGGAATGATAGATAGATCGACAGGCGGAGGTGAAGGAGCAGGGCGAGAGGGGGGGCGGTGCGGCGCGGCGGAATTCCAAATGTCAGAAGACGGCCGGGCCAGGGTGGGGTGGGGAAGGTGCGCTAATTGAGCCATCAAAGGCACGCGGCTCGTCTGTGCCCCCCCCCGGGGCTGCCTAACGATGATGAGCTCATTAAGAGGGGCGGGATGAGGGGACGGGGTTGAAAGATGGCAGAAAGTTCTGTTGACAGGTTCACACTCTAGGCGGGTGTCTTCATTTGGAGACATGAGGCCATTAACACGTTTAGTGTGCGTGTGCGTGCGTGCTGTGGCGTGTGGATATAAATGGAAAGGCCGGCCCTTTCTTCAGGGTGTCCAGGGGGTCATCTAAGATAATGCTTCCCAAAATGGCCTCAAAGTAACCCCAGGGGTACTGTGACTGCTGTACTCCGAAATTTGAAAAAATGTGTGAAAAAATATTGGTTATATATATTGTTTAAAAAACAAACACAATGCCCATACAGTACATCATTTATGTTGGGTGTTTTTTTTCTCTCCCAATGCCGGTGAAGGGAGCTGAAAAGGATCTCAGAGGGACTTAACAGAGTTTGAGAACCACTGCTCTAATAGATATGGGTGCGTGGCAGTTTCGCCTACCGCCTGCCAACCAAATGGCATTTTCAGGGACCTCCGCCACAGAGACACAGACGATGGGGTTGCAGACACACCAGTTTATTGTAGAGAGTGGGCTGGGAATAAGCCCAGGAGCAGATGGACACGTGTCATGACAAGGGCTCCTCTCCTAAGTGAGTGTGGGGATGGGGGTTTTACCTGTTGCTCGTTAGACCAACCGACGAGCAACAGGTATGCAGCCACTCTGATCCTGGGCCCTAAATGTATATGTATGTGACAAATAATCTCTGTAACTTGAATTACCTAGACCCAGGATAGGTGTGGCTGCTCAAACGATGATGTTTAAATAGAATACAAATAATTGCAATTACAAATGAATCATTTTTTGGTTCATTTCTTGACATTGGAACAATGGAAGATAGAGCTGACATCCAGGCACTTTTCATTCAAACTATTATTTTATCCTCACTCTTTCTATCTCCCCTCTCCTATATCTCTCCCGATAACACTCTCCACTTTCCCTCCTCCCTGCCAGCGGTGCCGGCCAACATCTCCGAGCTGAAGAACCTGGAGGTGCTCAACATGTTCAACAACCAGATTGAGGAGCTGCCCACCCAGATCAGCAGCCTGCAGAAACTCAAACACCTGAACCTGGGGTAGGTCGTGTGTGTGTGTGTGTGTGTGTGTGTGTGTGTGTGTGTGTGTGTGTGTGTGTGTGTGTGTGTGTGTGTGTGTGTGTGTGTGTGTGTGTGTGTGTGTGTGTGTGTGTGTGTGTGTGTGTGTGTGTGTGTGTGTTAGGCATGTTGGCCCCGCTCTTTGTTGGACGTGTGTTTAATGCCAAGCCAAACACTGCAAAAATACACCAGTCCACAAAGGTACTTGTGTACAAGTGTAATATGTACTAATACGAGGGCTTGAACGATTTGGGAAAATAATTGAATTGCGATCTTTGAAAATTTGTATTTATTTTAATTTGTTAGACCAATATTGCGATTGTGATTTAGTATGCGATTTTTTTTGAGTTCCTTATCTTCTGTATTATTCACTAAACACAAGCAATACATCTTTTTGATGGTATGACCAACACAACATTGGATAACGTCAACATACAGTATGCTCTTTCCTGTAAGCCAGGCCTAAGTGTTATGATGAAATGAGATAAATTGATGCAAGAAATGATATGAATAACATATCCTTATTTAACTATTGAATTGTAAAAAGAAAAACCCTCAATCACAGTAGATTATTGACTGAGTGATTTAACTTCAAGCCTTGTAACTGTTTGAATCCGAGAAATTAACATTCAAAAAATATGCAGTGTTTAAGCAGAAACGCATCATTTTTTATAAAAAATGTTGTGCGCATACGTTCCCATGTGCCCAGCTCAGGGACAGCTTTATGCTAATGACATAAAAAAAGGTAAAAAAAAACAAACAAACAGACGCAGTGTTCTGGAAGAGGCTCCATCCTGGGTCTGCAGGTGTTCCAAGCTCTGCCAGCAGCACGCGCCCCACACAGCGCACCGTGGCCAGACCACCGGGCCTCACCGTGGGGGGCAGCGCGGAGGTTCGGTTAAAACAATTGCTCTAGGCCGGTGGGGTAAGAGAGTCACAGGGAAAGTCTCCCCATTGTGCATTTTTATTCCGTACGCACTTATTTCGTTCCATAAGGAGATGTAAAATGATATGAAAACAGTCTGTCGTGGCGTGCCGAATCAGCTTGGTGGGGCCCCCCATCGCCGGCGTGCGCGTCGACGCTACCTCGGGGGGGGGGGCTCAGGTGTGTAAGTTACGCCCCGGTCACACCCTCTCTGCACCCCCAGCCTCAGGAGGGTGCGTTACGCAGCCGCCTGTAGGAAGAGCCGGCCCTGCACAGCCCTATTGGTTATACTGTGAAACATAAACAACGAACGAAAAACAAAACTCTTTGTAACCGCAGCCGTGGCGATTTGAAAATTGCATTCTGTGATGTTGCGACGTCGCTTTGAATTCCATTCCTCGTTCAGCCCTAACTCATACATGTGTGGACCGGCCTGACAGGAAGAACCTTCACATTCTCCCGTCCTGTTGGGGTTTTTTTTTTTTTTTTTTTTTTTTCTTACACGCGAGGCAGCATTGGTGGAGAGAGACACACACGCACAAGCACACACCCCCGCAATGAGTTGTAGGGGCACCGTCAATGTCAGGTAGGATTAGGAGAGCGGCCTCGCCATTTTGTTGCTGTCTATCGATCCCAACACAAACACCCCCCGCCCCCCCCCCCCCCCCCCCATACCATTCATTCAGATACTGTTAAGCCACGTCGAGTATTCAGGACCGCTTTTTGTGTAGATTTAGTCTCGGTACGCGCCTCTGCGTGCGTCCGCACTCGCGCGCGCACACACACACACACTCACACACACACACACACACTCCTGGTTACAAGCAAGAAAACCCCAAAGTGCTTGATCCCTGTTGTCAAAATGGTTCATCCCTCCGCCCTTTATATTACCTCTAGAGAGACACACACAAACACACACACACACACACACACACACACACACACACACACACACACACACACACACACACACACTATATCACAGAATCAAATCACTTAACCCCCGCATATCAAAACATTTTCTGTGTTTTGGTTAACGCCTCTTCTCATTCATCAATAGAAATGAATAAGTTCAATGTCCCGAGGAGGCCGAGGGTTTTGTCAGGCAGACAGCAGAGATGAGCCGCGAGGTCGAGTTACCAGACGTATTGTGTTACCCCGGGCTGCGAAGAAGCCAAGGACAAAGCCCTTTTTCTTCACAGACCGTTGGGTCGGAAAGAAACAACTCATAAATGATTCTAATATTGGCCAAAACAATGCTCTTAACCATCGTAGAATTCGGTTGGTCAAACTTCTATAAACTGTAGGAATGCAAAGGTTCACGGTATGTTACTGAACCGTTGGGTACGCCCCCTACGGTTCAAGACGCACACGTGAACCGCGGTATCACGCTATCACGGTAGAAGTCCACCGGACGCATAAATCCACCGTTGAAGCTCCACCATCAGCCGCATTTCTCTTGTTTTTGTGCGAGAGGTTTGTTTTATTTTTTTTAATTGAGTGCAGCTACACAGCCTTTTCCATAGAAACACAAAATAAAACCACATAGAAATGTTTTAGTGAAGAGTGCAATCAATCAAGGTGTCCAGTGGGAAATAACCCCCTGTGATGGCCGTGTCCCTCTTTATTAAGAACTTCTTGATAGTGTTGGGACGTTCACCAACGATCCGGTTCTTTTGAACAGCTCTGTTGTAGGAATGGAGGGAACCGGGTCTCGCAAGGCAACCTTTACAGTTTTATGTCGCGTTGTTTGTTTGAGTCGCCGTCTCCTGTCGCCGGCATTTCCCCCTCCATGTCAGAGAGAGCTGGGCTCCTCCCTCTCCGGGAGGTGCCCTGGCTGAAAAGGAGCGTTCTTTTTGTCGGGGGCGTGTGGTATGGGGATGGCCCACTGTCACGTGAGGTTCACAAAGCGAAGACACACACGCACTGGTCTGACTGTGAGGTTTCATTTCAATAAATTATTTTACTAGTATTATTTGTGTGTAAAAATACTGTTTATACCTGTTCTACACAAAAGTAAGTAACTATAGTACTGGTTTTGTTTATTATTTTTTTATTGCCACATCCACATTATTATCCACATTATTATGCAAATGATATTTTTCTCTGATTTTCCTAAATAGTCGATGCTAATGACAGTCAGTATAATTTTCAAGTCATCAACCGTTAGGGTATAATTTGAATGTTATTGAACAAACCTCGCAATGATAACAGTATTTTTTTCAAAAATAAAAAACTCAAAACGAACAGTTCCAAATGATTATGCAGTTTCAAAACATTTTATAGGTTGTAAAGAACTGAAAATGGTCATTTGTTGAACTTGCAGCATTAGGTCATATTTACTGGCATCAAAAGCTACTTCAATCAAAAGCATCTTAACATCTTAAGGTCAAGTTACATGTGAACATAGGAGCCTTCTTTGATATCACCTTCACAGTTCTTGCATCCATTGAACTTGTGAGTTTTTGGAGAGTTTCTGCTTGAATTTCTTTGCAGGATGTCAGAACAGCCTCCCAGAGCTGCTGTTTTGATGTGAACTGCCTTCACCCTCATAGATCTTTTGCTTGAGGATGCTCCAAAGGTTCTCAATAGGGTGGAGGTCAGGGGAGGATGGGGGCCACACCATGAGTTACGCTCCTTTTATGCCCATAGCAGCCAATGACACAGAGGTATTCTTGCAGCATGAGATGGTGCATTGTCAGGCATGAAGATGATTTTGCTACGGAAGGCACGGTTCTTCTTTTTGTACCATGGAAGAAAGTGGTCAGTCAGGAACTCTATATACTTTGCCGAAAGGGGCCTACCAGCTCTCTCCCCATGATTCCGGCCCAAAACGTCGCAGCCTTGTTGGGACATGGTGGCCATCCACCAACCATCCACTTCTCCATCCATCTGCACCATACAGGGTTGCAGGGCACTCATCAGTAAACAAGACTGTTTGGAAATGAGTCTTCATGTATTTCGGGGCCCACTGCAACCGTTTCTGCTTGTGAACATTGCTTAGTGGGGGCCCAATAGTAGGTTTATGCACAACTGCAAGCCTCTGGAGGATCCTACACCTTGAGGTTGGTGGGACTCCAGAGGCACCAGCAGCTTCAAATACCTGTTCACTGCCTTGTAACGGCATTTTAGCAGCAAAGAGATCCTTTTTCTTTCCCATGTTGCTTGAAACCTGTGGCTGCTTAATAATGTGGAACGTCCTTCTGAAGTAGTTTTCCTTTAATCGGGTTCACCTGGCAAACTAATTATCACAGGTGTCTGACATTGATTTCAGTGATCCAAAGAGCCCTGAGGCACAAAACCATCCATGAGTTCAATTGAAAAACAAAAAATTAAATGCTTATGACACTTAAATCCAATTTGCAAAAATCTTAAATATAAAGATACCGTACTTTTACCGTGGTCCCAAAACCGTGATACATACTGAACCGTGAGCCCGCTGTACCGTTGCATCCCTAATAAACTGTGTGTGTGTGTGTGTGTGTGTGTGTGTGTGTGTGTGTGTGTGTGTGTGTGTGTGTGTGTGTGTGTGTGTGTGTGTGTGTGTGTGTGTGTGTGTGTGTGTGTGTGTGTGTGTGTGTGTGTGTGTGTGTGTGTGTACAAATGGCGAGGCAGTCAGCCTTTACAAACAAATAATGCGGCAACCTTCATTCAGAATCCTGTGATGCTCTTGTTAAACATACACAACGCTTCACGTAAGGCGCTGTTCAAGAAAGGGGAGAGAAAAAAAAAAAAGCCCCAATTACCACCGCCCCACCAGAGTAGGGATTTGTGTGTACACAAGGGTGCATTTGAATTCTATTCCCAACCTTTCGGGAGTGTTTTTGGCATGGCGCACCCTCATTTGTGCAGGGGTTCATCTAATATAGCTATCTGTCTATCTGTCTATCAGTCTCTGTCTGTCTGTCTATCTGTCAATCATTGGCTGCATTGACAATGGGGTTTAGTCCTGCATTTAGCAGACCTGCCAACACATTTTGTGTACCAACTACACTATATATATATATATATATATATATATATATATATATATATATATATATATAGTCATTTAATGACGAAAATCAATCAGTCAATCAATTCAAAACAATAGCGTACATTTATTGGGTATTTAAACTACATCCCTGGGATTGGACCAGATGCTACGACCTGTGGTTCTGTAATCCCTGCCTCTCCTCACACTCAACATCAACTGATACACAGTGCACTGAGCACAGCGGTACTTTATTATCCCACAGAGGGGTAACGCGGCATTGTGAGGTCAAATGGGAAGTGGGAGAGTTATAATAAAGCACAAAAATGTTTACTGTAGTGTTAACATATAAAACGTGAGATGCACCGATTGATCGGCCGATGACCGGAATTGGTTGGTTTTCACCGGCCGATCAGTGACAAATATATCAAATCAAATGTACACGCTCTGTACTGTACTCGTAAAAATGCTCCAATATTATATTACATATTATATTTGATTCAGTTTGTTTAACGCACAGTGAGGGAAGGAGGACTTCCAGTGAAAGAAAGTGAGAAGAGTCGGCCATTTATTTATTTTTTGTTTATTTTTTTGTAAGGATTGCAATTTATTTGCAAAGTACCATAGAAATATAATATAAATGTATATTTGCACTTTAAGTGAAAGAGAGTTTAATTTGAAGTTTGAACTGGACATTTCCATGTTAGTTATATGTTGGGTTCTACTAAAGCTCAGTGAGAGTTCCAGGTTGAATTATACTGAAACTTGGTGACAGTTCATATTCAATTTTATTGGAGCTCAGTGACAGTTTCATGTTCTGTTATTGTTCCATAGTGAATAATGAACATTAATAAACTGTGTCAAAATCAGCAATCTCACTACAGTGGTAACTGAAAATTGCAGCGGTGGTACGTATGTGCAGCTGTCCAATCACGTGAGTGTGAGCAGATCACATGATGTATTTATCATTGACGTACAGCAGGTTGGAAATCAGAATCTGCAGGTCGGAGTTAAATAAATCAGAAACAGGAGTCGACCAAGAAAATGACAATGGGTGCATCTCTAGTTGGTAAACATGTTCAGTAACATTATGAGATGAAGCATTTCAAGGGGTATATCCTAATGATATGAATACGTATACTTTATACAGTTAGCTGTTGTAGCTCACATACGATGTGATGAGCCGACTACGGTGTGAATAACTGATGGAGTCAATTAGCTGCAGTCACTCAAACACCACGGAGACTCCCCCTTACACTGTTGTGGTACTCAACATATTTTACCACGGTTGGCAGGTCTGTTTTAGTCCTCAAAGTTATCAATGAGTTTTGGTCTCTTTCAGAAAGCCCATTCAAAACAATTTGGCAATGTCGGCAAGGGAACCCCTTCAACGTCTCATGTTATTGAATTATTTACCAATTCAACCCAGCGGTTATAAGTCACAGCAGGATGATTTGATTTCATTCAAGTGGTGGTAACGCGACAAAATACTTCAGTTTTCAAGTGATTAAAATGATCCAGCATTCGTGGTCCGTAGGCATGTACTTCTACTTCTTTGAAAAACTCTCTATTATTATTATTATTATTATTATTATTTTATTTAAATTTAAAAAATTAAATGCTGTGCTTTTATTTTGAAGCACCATTTCCTTCTGCGGCGTGTGGCTACATGACCTCGTACAGTTTTCGGCCAGGTCTAGTTAAATCAAAGCACGTTTGTTCAGATCGTCGCTTCGTCACACGTCGTTCCAATAAAAAGTGAGATTCTATGCTTTGTCAGTAGGAACACTGCTTCGCTGTTTAGTGGCGTCGCTGATGAACAGCATGTTTGTCTCCTCAGTATGAACCGTCTGAGCGGGCTGCCGCGGGGGTTCGGTTCCCTTCCCGCGCTGGAGGTTTTGGACCTCACCTACAACAACCTTAACCAGAGCTCCCTGCCGGGGAACTTCTTCTACCTCAGTAAGTACGAGCGTGCACGCGCACACACACACACACGACAAGATCAACCCATACGACTCCTTTTACACATTGCACTACATTTCACAAGTTTATAGCCTTAAACATGTCAAATTTCCTTTTGGTCAGTATATGTTGTACTGAAAAGAAAAATGTTTATGCATTCATCTGTTCAGTCAGGGTTTTATTAACTCCTTCGCACGTCCACAAATCAGCTATTTTGGAGGTAACGTAAGACACTAGAAACCGGAAGCGGCGCTGCTTCCTGCCGGCGATTTCCTGCAGCCAACGTTATGTTTTGGATGCAGCGATTTCAAAAAGTCGTTTTAAATAAAATGTGCTATTATTTATATCAAATAAATACACCGACAAAAGGAGACAGTATGCTGTTTTAAGCTCAGTGAGAAGGCGGTTGTGCTGTGAATAGTTATAAATGATGGGAGCCAACATTTCTAATCAGGTTGAAGCTCTGCTTTAACTACTAATGTTAACAATAAAAAAGAAAGATAAAAAAGATGGAAGTACGCAAACTCATTTAAAAATCAAGAGCAAAATGACCGCTCCAACAGGCTTTTTATGCCAGCACAGGCATATTTTTGATTACATTTCAGCTCGAAAATCTTTGTATAAATTGTGATGTAAATTCAACTGTTTAGACGACTTCAGCACAAAAACTCATTCTGGAAACACCGGCCTCCCACAGCCATCGACGCAGCAGCAATGCCTATGCGATCCGATGCCATGCAGAGCTCGCTCGAAAAATTAATCAGAGACGAGGTATTTTTAACTGAAAAAGGGGCGAGCTGTCTCGCGGCGAGAGGAAGGAAGGAGGAATTTGAGTGGGAGCGGGCGGTCGGTGGGGGGAATCACCGTTAGAATAACCTTTTTATTATTTCATCAGCTTCTTTCAGGGCCATGAAAAAGGTTGCGGTTAATGTTGTGCGGCAAAATTTCTTGATTGCCCTCTGAAGGGCGGGGCTGGCGCACACACCTGCCAACCTGCACGCATTTTGTGTACCAAACCACGCAATTCGTGGTCAAAATAGGCAAGTACGAAATGCCAGCTGAAACTACGCAAAAATTTAAATAAAAAATAATAAATATATATATATATACACAACTCATTGCATTTAGGCATTTAGAAAGGTGAGGATGACTTGCTGAAGTTCAAACAGAGCATCAGAATGGGGAAGAAAGGGGATTTAAGTGACTTTGATAGTGGCATGGTTGTGGGTGCCAGAGGGGCTGGTCTGAGTATTTCAGAAACTGCTGACCTACTGGGGTTTTCACACACAAACACCTCTAGGGTTTACAGAGAATGGTCCGAAAAAGAGAAGATATCCAGTGAGCGGCAGTTGTGTGGACGATAATGCCTTGTTGATGTCAGAGGTCAGAGGAGAAGAGGCAGACTGGTTCGAGACGATAGAAAGGCAACAGTAACTCAAATAACCACTTATTACAACCAAGGTTTGCAGAATACTATCTCTGAACGCACAACATGCCGAACCTTGAAGCAGATGGGCTACAGCAGGTCCCACTCCTGTCCGCTAAGAACAGGAAACTGAGGCTACAATTGGCACATGCTCACAAAAAATGGACAATAGAAGATTGGAAAAACTTTGCCTGGTCTGATGATCCTCGATTTCAGCTGCGACATTCAGATGGTAGGGTCAGAATTTGGCGCAAACAACATGAAAGCATGGATCCATTCTGCCTTGTATCAAGGGTTCAGGCTGGTGGTGGTGGTGTAATGGTGTGGGGGATATTTTCTTGGCACACTTTGGGCCCCTTAGTACCACTTGGGCATGGTTTAAATGTCACAGCATACCTGAGTTTTGCTACTGACCATGTCCATCCCTTTATGAGCACAGTGCACCCATCTTCTGATGGCTACTTCCAGCAGGATAATGCACCATGTCACAAAGCTCAAATCATCTCAAACTGGTTTCTTGAACATGACAGTGAGTTCACTGTACTCCAATGGCCTCCACAGTCACCAGATCTCAATCCAATAGAGCACCTTTGGGATGTGGTGGAACGGGAGATTGGAATCATGGATGTGCAGCCGACAAACCTGCAGCAACTGCGTGATGGAATGTTTCTGAGGAATGTTTCCAACACCTTCTTGAATCTATGCCACCAAGAATTAAGGTAGCTCTGAAGGCAAAAGGGGGTCCAACCCGGTACCAGCAAGGTGTACCTAATAAAGTGGCCAGTGAGTGTATATATAGAGTGTGAGTGTGTGTGTGTGTGTGTGGTAATTAAATTACAGAAAACAATCAGTAAATACAAATCAAAAGAACGTATTTAAGGAAGTCTGGTTTCCGGCTATTCTAGAAAACTAACGAAGCGTAACAAACTTAACCAGAAGTGGAGCGCGCGAGAGCCCATCAAACACGGACTGGGCGGTGGGGGGAAGAAAAAGGCTAAAAAGGCAGCTTGGGGGCCCCCTGGTGGCTCCAGGGGCGTATATAGAAAGAACCTACCCTGCTCACTGGTGTTGTATTCCATCGCTCACCTGAATAGATGATATATAACTGGCTTTATCTGTGTTTGGTATAGGTGGTGCAGGGCTGCAGTCAACTAGCAAGTGGGGCTAACTTGATTTAAGGCGCAATGTGGATTTTTAATATCAAGTCCTGGAAACCTACAACCACATTTATTTTTTTTTCTTTTCTGTTGAACTCTATTCCCGCCCAGCTGCAATGCGTGCACACACACCAACCCTCTGGTCTTGGCGCGTGTGAAAAAAGAGCTCTGCGTATGTGTGGATGTGTATTTATGAAGACGTCTCGCTGTCTTCTCTTAGCCATGACAATCAGCAGTAAATCTATGTTTGACCTGTGTGTGTGTGTGTGTGTGTGGGGGGGGGGTGTGGGTGTGGGTGGAGGCGTGCGCGGTGTCAGTTGCTCCTCTTCGAAGTTTGCGGGGCCCTTATTAATCAACCGTGACTGGTCTTATTGATTGGACTCCAGCCTTGTTAGGGCATTTTGTCACACACACACACACACACACACACACACACACACACACACACACACACACACACACGTGCACGCCCTGACTAACAGCACCCTTTGTTGGTGTGTGTTGCAGCCACTCTGCGTGCGCTCTATCTCAGCGACAACGACTTTGAGATGCTTCCCCCCGACGTTGGCAAGCTGACCAAGCTGCAGATTGTGAGTCACTTGTCTCAATACAGGCCTCGGGTCACTGTTTTGCTCTCTCTCTCTCTCTCTCTCTCTCATAGGGTTAGGGTGATATCGACAAAATCAAACGTTGGTCATAATATTTTATGTATACCTACTGATCATTTCGGGTGATGACTGTTTCCATAGGACAAGACATAATCGCCTTGACGACCTAAATGATGGGAAATGTAAATTTAACACAGCTTGGTTTGAAATAGACACTTAGTAGATGGCAATAAGATTAATGATAGATATATACTTATATAACAGATACACTAATGTAAATAATGGACGATGAGCCTAAGATTATATTTTAATTAATAAGATCACATTGAAAATGTATTGTATGTGTTTTGTGTGAAGTCCTTGAAAACAAAAAGATAGTGCTTGAAATAGTATTTGAAAGTCCTTGAATTTCATCTTGTAATTCTAGAAAAAAATAAATATATATATATATATATATATATATATATATATATATATATATATATATATATATATATATATAAAATTTGGCATTTCAGAAGGTGATGGCTCATGCCCGAATTCACCAAACAGACTTAACGTTGCAGCCACATGGCAAGCTCTGAGCCGGAGCTCGCGGCTTGTCCGTTCAATTAATTTTCAAAAATGTGCGCCCTGACTCAATGAAATATTATTATATATTTTACGATATGTCCACTTGCTTTGTCCACTTTAGAGGGCAGAACAGAGCACTGGCTGCTTGTGAGAAGTGCCGATGCACAAGAAAGAAGTCACGGTGCGCCAAAGAGTTAAACGTAGCAGTGCCGGTGCTGCGTAGTGATGGTTACCGGCCCGCTTCGAGCACTGACGTCAACTCAGCCACTTGCATATGGAGCCACGGCTCACGTGTTTTTCATAACCAGGGCTGAATGACTTTCTAGATGTGTCCTCGCCATCTTTTCCTCCCTTTAATTCTTCTTTTCCCCCCTCCTCTTTCTCCTTCCTCCTCTAGCTGAGTCTGAGGGATAATGATCTGATCTCGCTGCCCAAGGAGATTGGGGAGCTGGCCCAGCTCAAGGAGCTCCACATCCAGGGAAACAGGCTGACGGTGTTCCCCCCCGAACTTGGTACTGACCATACACACCAAATGCACACATATAGGGCACAGTTTCAATGATGTTGCTCCTTAAAAACCTGCACTTGTTCTTTATAAACAGTCAGAGAAATATTGAGGATTTTTATTGTATTTACATTTATTTTACACAATAGTAGCGATGCATCCTCGATGCGATGGTTTGGGGAAAAAAAACAACAACCAAAAATAACAAAAAGCCTGTAGTTGCAGTATCCAATGGGTGAATGGTAGAAACGGTAGAATCAAGATTTTTCTTTTGTCACATGTACAATACAATGTGCCATAGTGCTGCAGAGATTCCTCTGTAAACCCAGACCTGGCAACCTGCACGCATTTTGTACCAACTACGCAATTCTTAGTCAAAATACACAGGTACGAAATGCCAGCTGAAACTACACAGTTTATTTTTAAATATAGTGTGTGTATTTTTATATAGTGTGTGTGTGTGTGTGTGTGTGTGTGTGTGTGTGTGTGTGTGTGTGCGTGTGCGTGCGTGCAATAGGAATCGGCCAAGAAAACTACAATGGGTGCATCTCTAATTGATAAACATGTTTGGTAACTTTAGGAGATGATACATTTCAAGGGGTATATCCTAATGATATGAATACGTTTATTGTATATAGTTAGCTGTAGTAGCTCACATAGGATGTGATGAGCCTCATTACCAGACGACTACGGTGTGAATAAGTGATGGAGTCATTTAGCTGCAGTCACTCAAACACCACGGAGACTCCCCCTTACACTGTTGTGGTAGTCAACATATTTTCCCAAGGTTGGCAGGTCTGGAATCCCATTTGAATTTGCATGCTCAAATTTAGTACAGGCTCTGCACAGTCCGCAGCTCAGATCGGAGTGGTCTTTTCTTCAAACAAAGCAAATAAAAACTAGATGTAATTTACTCTGTTTCCTGCTGCTACTCCGCTGCAGAGATCGCAGATCGCTCGTGAATAAAATTTTGCCCGTGTTCTCACGGTCCCATGGCAAATGCCCAGTGGCCCGGCACGGTCCGGGAGCTGTTGGTTGAGAAACTGCACGCGAGGACATTCCGTCTGTGATGGTCGGGTTTATTTCCCCCTTTCATCGCCACATCTTTGGAATTACTGGACATTCTGGTCAAAGGCGCATTCTCCCTTGTATACAGGAGAGGGAGACGCACCAGTGCTCCTGTGCGTTGCCGCCGATGTGGACTTCCGACACGGTTACCAGGAATATTTCTATCTAACTCTAATGTGCGTTCACTGTTCAACAAACTGGATGAACTTATATTGAACTTTATTGCTCATCACATGTGAATTGATTCGCTAACGTTAGCCAAAACATTTGAAATCAATGATTTATTCATTAAAAAAATAAAAAATACACAATCGGCAATTTCAGGATTTGAATAGTATCTTGTTTTTTTTATATACAAATTCCATTCAAATTTTTATATTTTGTTCCTGCAGCCCTTATGTGCAAGGAAATGCTCATTGGCAGACTCCAAAGTAAACTGCAGAAGGTAAGGACATGTATAGAAAGAGAAAATAAGAATAAATAATACTAAGTATTGAGTCACAGTATTAAGTCTCCCCCTTCGTTTTCTGTATATTTAATTGATAAATAGTTTATATTAAAAAAGAAATACACATGGTAACGCCTCAGGGACGGCACCGCATGGAACGACACTTTTCAGGGCTCTCAAATTCTCAGGAGAGGCAAAGTAAACTACATATACAGTATATCAAAATCCGACTTATTTGCAAAATTGAAGATCAAGTTCAAGTTCACCTCACCTTATGTTCCTGCTGCGCGGTAGCAGACAGCCAGCTGTTGTAATAATCCATCCAATAAGTAATTTGGCCAAGCGCCGCGTTACGCTATCAGAACTCCGCCAGGTAGAACTGCTTTACGCCAATATTTTACGATACGGTGCTTTGTTACTTGCGCACGCATTGGGCGCAAGTGTGAGCAAAGATGGCGGAATGCAGCCCTTCGGGAAATACAACACTTGCCCGTCTGCTACCATGCAGCGGCAACGTAAGTTATGGGCGAATGAAAGTTGACATCTTTAATTTTGCAACATAAATTTGTACCATGGACACTGTATTACAGGGAAAGGCTTACTGTTCAGAACCCTGGTTGTTTGATACTGTTCTATACCTTAAAACGGTATACCGTTACATCCCTAGTGCCCACGGGCCTTAAACTTCCCGATAACTTTGTATGCAGTGGACATGGGAACATGAAGGTCTCCCGAGGTGAACTTGTAGTCTGGAGGTTGTGCACGCTTGGCTACCGTCCTCAATTTGACTTCCTCAGTCAATCCTCTGGCTTGTCTTTCTTTTCGCCATGCTGCGTGCAGTGACGCAAAACAGAAGAATTAGTACTCCTCTACCACCCAAAGTAGGGCTGTGCGATTTGGCCAAAATCCTCTGTCGATATAGGTAATTTCATATCTCGATAACGAGATATATATATAGCGATATAGCACGTTTTCCGTGTATTCAATCAATAAATAGTTCATATTAAAAAAGAAAAACACATGGGGAAACCTCTTTGTAACAGGCAGTTGTAAGGTACTTTCAGGGCTCTGGAATTCACAGGAGAGGCAACATAAGCGACATATATATCAAAATCCAACTTATTTCCGAGACTGAAGATGTAAACTTTAATTCACTGAAACTTTGACCTAAAACGCGATCGGCAAACGAAAAGCTGCTCGTGTTTGGCTCGGTCGTCACCCTCCCTTATGTTGTCGCAGCGCGGGTAGCGGACACGCAAACGATATAAATCTTCTTCCTCTGTTTCTTTCGGCTGCTCCCGTTAGGGGTCGCCACAGCGGTTCACCTGCCTCCAAAACAAATGTTATAAATCATCCAATGAAATCTCATGAAATAAAATGTAATAATGCATCCAATGAGGAATTTCCAGAGGCGCCACGTTCCTCCATGTTTGTTTACACTCGCTCCCACCCGCAGATAACATAAAGCGGCGTGACATAAAATTTTGCCTTAAAGCAGTTCTGCCGTTGATTTTGCGATATAGCGATAGAAATGGTATAAAAAAACATATATACGATAGTCATTTTTCGTCTTACGATAAACAGTATATCGTCATATCGCACGGCCCTCATTCGAATGTGGTTGCATCATAAATGCAACAGATACATGGACTTACACAGGAGTTATTTTGGGATTTCTGAAGCTAGTCCTAGTCTTTGTCCCTCTTTCTCTGTCGGTTTCTCTCTACCTCTGTCCGTCCTGTCTGTCTCTCTGTCCGTGTCTGTCCGCCTCTGTCTCGCCGGCAGCATCTCTGGGGAAGCGGGACGTTTAGGACTCGGGGAGAGAGGAAAGGGAGGACAAAATGCAAAGAATGGGCAGGAGAATGGACGATGTGGGGAGAGTAGAATGATAAAAAATAATAGTCAGAGAGTGAGAGAAAGTGAAACGGAGGGGCTTATTAGAATCCGCGCTGTCACGGCCCCCTAAGCCCTTTGCGTCTACTCCGGCCTTGTTAGGGGGAGAGAGAAGGAGTGAGAGAGGGATGCATGGGTGAAGGGAGGAATAAATCTAGTGGGGGAGGGGGGTGTCGAGAAACTGTGAGAATGATCTTCAGACGGATAGGATCGCCTTGTTTGTTGACTAGCTGGTGGCTGACCAGTAGCATGCTCCTCCCTGACCACGGAGCATGTTAAACAGGGCTTGGATGTCCTCAGCCTTGTCGGAGAATTCTCCGTGTCACGTATTGTGAGGTGAACCCGGCTCCCACTAAGAGACACTGAGACGTTAAAGGGTTTTATTTTTGCAGAAAGTAAAATGAGCACAATACAGTGCACAAGAGTGGAACAAGATTGACTCAAGAATTATTCAGAGAGCAGTTTCTTAAGTAAGAAGAGAAAAATGCTGAAGGGCGGGGAAGGCTGAAGAAAAAAACCCGTCAAGACCACAGACAACACAACACAAGATGGTACATGGTACGCGATCGTTCAGACTTAGGACCAGCTCTCTGACCGGTCTGTTATGTGCGCTGCGTACAATACCACGGCGTCTCAGCGTCAAGCATCTCATCACCGTTCTCAGTCTCGTTCCCCCAGTCTGCCAGTATTCGCTACACTAGCGTTCGCAATCGCCACGCCCCCTCACCGTGAAGTAACACGGGTCCTCGCTTATCGATCAATTCGCTTAACGGCCTGGTCCTTGGAACGGAACTCGGTCGTTAAGTGAGGAGTACCTGTAATGTGATTTAAGGAATGATTGTCCCTTAATAATGACAACAAAAAATCATTGTGTGAACATAGTTGCTAATGACTAATGCATGCTATAAGTGCGGGTAAACATAATTACACACAAACATTGTCTTTGTCATTATCATTAATGGGGCAACCTGGACTCAGATTGGGGGTGGGGAAAGAGGGTGGACTACCTCTAATCCCGGCCTGAACCCTCGGAGTTATTCTGCCCCAATGTCGAGGATTAGTAGATTTTCTGCAAAAAAAAAGGCATGGCCGTTAAACTGTTAAACTGAGTCTTTGTGTTGGAGGTCGGTGGAGTCAAAAACCCCATGGCTTCCAGTCCGTGTCCTTGAACAGACTTCTCTTTTTCTGTTGCAAGGCGCCCACCTCTGGGTCCGGAGTGTGGTGTGACCACGGTGGATGTGAGGGGTGCGTGGGGGGAGCTGTGGGACAGTGTTCCAAGGGAGGAGCGCCAGGGTTGGGCGACCGGCAAGAGGATGGCGACGGCGGGGAGGAAGATGGTCATACAGGCGTGACCGATCCTTTCCTGTTGAGGGGGCACCATCACTTCACACGCTGGGCTGGGATCGTGACCTCAGTTCACGTCCGATGATCCTCCGTCACCTCCGTCTGCTTGTCGTCTTGCAGAGGGATGCGTGGACCCACATTGGTCGTTCTGTCACATTAACCGCTGCTGCTGCGGTGGATCACTGCTGAGGAGGATGTGGAACGGCCCCAGGAATCTGGCGGAGTTCCGGCCCTCTCGCCGAATGCCGCGTCACACCACCCAGTCACCTGGTCGGAGGTTGTGCAGTGGTCCTTCGAGTGGGACGGGTAGGGTTGCTTGGGCGAGAGGCACATGTTATGACGGCATCGCTTGGGCTGCGTCCACTATTGTCGAAATGGGGATCGTGGATCGATCGAGTGGGTACGCAAAATAAATCTGTGATTTACAAACAGTAATGTTGAACAGCCGACTACAACCTCAGTACCAAAGAAATGCATGCACCCTAGTGTAACAAAACAATAATATTATTACAATTTCTAATATGTATGGGATAAGTATCTTAATCTTATCTTATAATATTCATAGAATATTAATTTGGCCACAAAATAACCGAGAGTGTGTAAATCGTACAGGGTCGTTACATTTTCTGTCAGCATTTCTCGAATGTTGCCTGAACATAATCCCACCTACAAAATCCATTAATTATGTGAAAAAATAAGGAGATTATAAAAGTGATAAATGCTAACGGGACAATCTGGTCACCAGTGGTTCACGTGATGTCATTCAGCCGGGGCTTTGACGGAGGGAGACGGACCCAATCGCATTGGCCTCCCTTTCAGCACTTTATGTGGGGGAAGTCCGGTCACACCGTGTGATCATCATTACTAGTGGCAGGCAAGAAAACCCAATCAAGCTTACCTTCACTGGGATCCCATTTGGAAAGCAAGTCAATTATCACTTAACAATATTTTTACCACCACAGGGTGTCAGCTCGACGAAGTCCATCATGAGGCGACCGAAGGGAGCACTCAGAGTAGGATGCGGAGAACTGGCGGCAGTAACAGCTCTCCCTGCATTGTTCTGAGCGCAAATAACACATGGTACACAAAAACCGCGAAGCCTGGGATCTCGAAAAGTTTACTTACTTACTCACTTCTCTAGCCATCCTCCCCTTTGACGCCGAGTCACTACATGAGCCAAACACGCAAAGCAATGAAAATGCTGGCGGGGAGATATGGCGTCCCCGTGCTACTACGCCAAATGTCTTTGTCACCATAACCTTTGGCTTTCTGCAACTAGAGTCTGGTGCGGGATGCCTGTATTTGCAGGGAAGCGAGGTTTAATGAGGAAACCTGTGTGTGGGGGAGTCAACCATTGTAACATTCAACGTTTATTTAACATAAACAATATCTGATACATCGCCGGCTGTGGCGGCCGTGTCAGGGTTTTCCGTTCCCTAGAGATGGGGTCAGAGACATTAGTGACTCAAATGAACTGTTTTGTTGAAATGGTCTTTGTTGAATTTTCACCTGGTTCATTAGGATGGCATTGATCCCAGTTGCTCCCCCCCAGGTCCTCCTCGAGGCGGGTCTCTCCGTAGTTAAGTAGCAATTTTTTACCGAATTTCCCTGAATTCCTATGAATAACCGTTGACGGGAAAACCTCTCTATTACAGCAAGGAGACGTCAAAGAAGTTTTGCTATCGTGTTACTAATAGAATCAATATACCTGCAATCTCGGAGGGAATACAAGTATAGTCGAGCGCAAACCATTCAGAAGCCTGGGCGGAAAAGTGCCGAAAAGAAACCGCAACCGAGTATGCCACATGTGGGTCACCAACCGGTGAGCTTTGTGCAGACCCATCCACAAAAAAGGTTCCATATACTGAAGCCAAAAAAAAAAAAAAAAGCTGTCACTTGTTTTTTAGTCTGTGGTTTTGGAATATCCAAAATGACGGCAACTCTAGAGCTGCCGAGGGGGGGACCCTGAAAAAAAAAAAAAAAAGAATTAATGTCATGACCCAAATAGTGAACATTTTTTAGTATTTTAGGAGGGCTTGTGTATCCTCGACACATGACTCCTCATCTGGCGAGTAGATGAACAAATCATCAACATATTGGATTATTGTACTATCATTTGTAAATTTGAAAACCAACTAAATTGAAAACAAACCATGATTATGAGTGTTGTCTCCAGGAATGCTGGAGGAAAAAAAAACCCCAGTGAAACATTTTGATGTACCCGGAACTTGAGACAAAATGGTCGTGGGATTTAGGAACAGCAGGTGCTCTGTGATGGACGGCATCATTCACAGCACGCACATCTTGAACAAAAACAACAACAATAAAACACAGACTCTGCCTTCTTGACCGGCAATATGGAGATGAGGGATGCTGTACAGGCAACCAACACATTTAAAAGTTGAGTGTTTAATACAGTATTCCTATTTTGCTTATATTATTTTAAGCTTATACTCTTAAAGGTGCAATCAGTAACTTTGAGTCAACGGGCACAAATATCAATCAATAAAATTGAACAACCTAGCAGCCGTCAAGGCTGATAGAAGACTGACTGGCGTTGATCATAACATTGATCTCGTTTTTAACTCTAAAGGCATTATGTGTTTCGTTTTAGACTGCTAATCGTACCTTTGGCCAGGGTCCATTCAGCTACAAGTCATGTCATTCTGTCTTCTGCATAGACAAATTGTTAGGTTTTTTGGGATTTCACTTTTCACTTTTAATCAAAAACGATAACATAGCCAGCATTGAAACTGAGACCGTCTCTGTTATAAACATAATAAACAAAACCACTTTGTCCTCAAATGTGCCTAATTCTGTCTCTGCCTAATTCGTAATCCACTAATTATTTGAACCAGTCCCAACATTCTGAAGTATTATTTAATTTAAATAAGCCAATAACCTTACTGCAATGTAGTGTTCTTCGAGAACATTCAGTACCATGTGATATTAAGGATATGGATAAATATAGGTAAAACAGCTGCAAACGCACACAATCAGATAGATGAGGCCATTACAGGAGTGGAGCGTCTTTCAGCAGGATATCAGCCAGAATATTCTTTGGTAATTCACCTTCGGTAATTTGTACTAGCAGTAACCTAGAACTGAACTTCTGAGCATTGTAGGGGTTGCTGGTGGCCACACATTTTAACATTCACCAACAAGCAAATTAGGAACCACTCAACACAGCCACACTCAAATAAACCCTCAGTGTGTGTGTGTGTGTGTGTGTGTGTGTGTGTATGTATATATATGTATATATATGTATATATATATATATATATATATATATATATATATATATATATATATATATATATATATATATAGTGCGATATAACAAAACAACATATATTGTCCAGTGCAACCCCCTCCTCTTGAGTCACTCCCTCAGTTTAAGTAGTTTGTGTCACGGGCTGATGTCCCGTGGGAACGAGAGTCTTTTTAAAAGGACGTTACTCCGGGGATCCCAGAGTTACATCCTTCACTCTGGTGGAGACGAGACAACCGGTCCCCGGGGCCATGACTCCGGGAGTGGATGGCCCGGTTGATATTTGAGGGGAATCGGGTGGAGGGCGACGGAGGGATGACGCGTTATTCCCGCAGACCGAACCGCGCTGCCAGGGATTGGAAGACATGTGACGGAGTCTCCAGACGGCTCCTCTTCCGGATGTGTCCGTCCCCGCTGACAGCTCGCGCCATACGACCGTTTGAACATCCCCTACTTCCGCATAGGGGCGTAGAGGAATGCGTCCTGAAAGGCCCAGAGCGCCACAACATTGCTTCAAGAACCCTACATAAAATCAGATACTGGAACCCTATATGATGTATCTAAATCTAGCCAAGGCCTTCCAATCATGCATTTTATCACACAATAATTCAAATTCAGCCTCTTAAATAATTGTATTTGCAAATCAGTTAAGTACAAATGGCAGCAACGTCAATGACTGGCAAGGGTCTTTGAATGCTGGAGATGCTATGGCCTCACTTAACTGCAGATCAGCTCTTTGGTGACGGTGGTTCACAGCCCCATGCAAAACAGCGAGAGGTTTCCTGCTGCGGCGCAGTGGATCACTGTTCAATTATTTTCAAGGCTGTAACAAGACGCCGAACAGACTGGTTGGTAAATATCTATCAATACCCGATTACTCTTGACAAACTTGACACAAAAAAAATGTTGATCATATAACAACTATTCTGGCCTCTCTTCACTGGCTACTAGTGCAAGTTAGAGCTGATTTTAGGGTTCTTCTTTTAAACTTATAAGGCCTTCCATGGACTTGCACCACCTTAAAATTCTGAGATAATTATACTATATACACCAGCATGCCCTCGATGCTGGTCTCCTGGTCATTCCCTCAGTTAACAAAAAAATCAGTCGGTTTCAGAGTATTTGCCCACCGTGCCATTCTCTGGAATGGCCTCCTAGTACATGTCAAAGAAGCACACTCATTGAAATCTTTAGATCAAGACTGAAACCTACCTATTTGTTTCATTACAGCCTACCCGAGAACAGAGGACTTAGTCGAGTCCATCATCTTTTCAGATGTACCTTTTACACGTTTTTAATGTGAACATTTTATATTGATTTGAATTTTTTGACATGTGTAGTCATCATTTTGGCTTTGATGCCGTCGTTTTGTTGTGGCTATTTTGTTGGCTTGTGTATCAGGACCAAGCCACACGGTGATTCTACACTTTAAATGATTTGATTGACTGATTAAATTACAACATTCATTACTTCACTTGGTATTTCTAAATTATTTCAGATTTTTTTTCATATTCTGCTGTGTTATTCATTTTTAAATTAGTTGGTTCCTGCAGTTTCCTCTGCTGAACTCTCTCCCTCTCTAAATGACCTTCCTTGGCAGCTTTATCTTCAATGGTTCTTCACACACACGGAGCTCCTGTATTTTATCTTATTTATTTTACTTTTACCGTACAAAACTGTCTCTCTAAAAAGTTTGTGAAACTATCTGGGAATAATGCCCGAAAAGCTGGTCTGTCAGCGCCTCAAATAAATAACGGATCTAACAAAAATAAAATATATCTCTGTTTGCTTCCTTTGACGACGCACCGCGTAACACCGCTTCTACAATTAAAACACTTGATTGTGTCTCCCACTCCGTTCTCTCATTGCGAGATATTTTCTTATTTATTTTATCTCAGGAGTGCGGCCCCCACCTTTTCAGATTCTAAACAAACCCCAACTCCGCTGCACTGATGCTTTTTTTTCCTGTTCTGTTGTTTTTCACATTTATTTTACAGTTTCAACTTTTGGTAAGTGAACGCACATATATTCCATGCACTTACCTTGGCTCTCACAAACAAAACAGCTCTTCCTCTTTGCCAACCAATTTGCTCATTTTTTCAATGTATAGCAATAGTTACTTTATTCAATATCATGGCTGAGATGACTTCTCGTGATTAAAAATGCTGTTTGATTATACTTCAGATAATTACCAGCTTCACCGCAAAAGTAGCCAGTAAAGATTTGAACACACACACACACACACACACACACACCTCCCAAAACTGTAAACTCTATTCACCTGTTTCCACGCATGTTTCAATAACGCAAAACTCTTTCTGCAAAACCTTACGCAAATGTGGCCAAATAAATCGTCCATGCACTCTGTGTTCATGAAGCAAACACATGCTCTCGATATAATGAACTGAAGTCGTCACAACCTAAACTCAAAGACCACATCTTTCTCCAGGTGCAAACACTAAGCCTCAAAATTGTTAACACACCAATCAGAATTGCAGGGTCAATACATAGGGCCTATAGGCGTGGCCATATGCTAGGGAACAATGGAACAATGGATCCTAACAATGCCCGAGTTGCATTTGCTACATTTGGAAATAAAGCTTTTTGAAAATTCTGTTTTTTACTGTGGATGGACTCTTCCTTACATGTTTTGTCAGCGTGACTTTTCAAAGGTCAGGTTTTCCACCAAAACCGCGCATACAGCAGTATTTCTCCTTATCCACTGACGCAAGAGGTATTTTTCAGTACTGTTTTGAATTTCTCTCGCCGGCGGTGTTCCTGAAAGGGTTATCTGGATTTGTCGGTGCTGTGAATTGGCAAAGTTCCAAATGATTTCTCTGAAAATCTATTCCAAACACTTTGGTCGCAGTGTTTTGAATGAATCCCTCCAGCGGTGTAAGAAAACAGTCATGTAGTCTGCGTTTCCGACGGCTTGTATGTGTCGTCTGAGGGCAAAGTTTGAATTGGGACCCAGAAGTCAAGTGTTTGTAAGGTGTGACGTTTCCTTTTTTAAGATGGTGTCTGAATATTTTGAGGAGAGGGTGAGACCCACTTCGGCATGCAACTAAAGACTGCTACAGTTGAACACAGAACATCATTTAACTTTTTTGTTCAATCGCTTGGTTCTCCTATTCAGTGTGGACTGTCTCACTCAAAATAACATTTACACATTTTTGGCTTCACCTCAGGTTGGCCTTCTCTCACCTTGATGTTCTCCATCTCTGTGCTCCACGTTCCGTTCTGGGCTTAGCCTCCCAAAAGTAGAGAGTAAACTCATGTGCTAACTTCTCTACAATTTATTTCCTTTCCTCCTTCTCGCTGTTTCTTTCTAATATATTTACTACAATCCTTTTTGCCCCCCCTATCATCCCGTTCCAGACTCTGTTCTCGGCACTTCTTTCAACCTCATCTCTCTCACTCTGAATGACCTTGAACACACACACATTCACAGACGCAGTGCTTTTCTTTCCTTTTCCTTTTTTTTTTCTTACTTCACAAAGAGAGAGCGTCAGCGTGCTACCTCTCTGGGCTCTATTTCAATATTTATATTAATATTTAGTTATATATTTTATTAATTCTTTCCTGCGTGTTTCTTTGCCGCACCAGCAGTGCCAAGCTTCCCCTGGCACCGACAGATTATTGCAAACTATTTTAAACACATTAATTTAATTACGTTGACTTTTGTTAAAAAAAAAAAAAATGCTTGCTCTCCAAATCGATGCAAAAAAACCCCACAATCTCCAAATCAGTGCAAATTGGCCTTTTCCCACAGTAGCACTACGTGTTTCTTTTTTACTATTTTAAACACGTGATAGTGGAACTTGACAGTTCCACGACCCTTTCTACTCTACGCAGCACATAGGTCTGTCTGAGGGGTGGCGACTGTTAAAAAAACAAACAAAAAAAAAACGCACATCTCCAAATCAATGCAAAAGCAAAAAATTCACAATTAGAAACAACAGAATTAGTTAAACAGTTAAAAATAGTTAAAGCAATGACAACAGCATTCAAGGAAAAACATTGATTTTCTAAACTTCTACATCTCTGATATGTCGCTTTCATAGCAGTCTGTGCATTGGGAACCAAGGGTAAGCATTTCCATTATTATTATTATTATTATTATTATTACCATTTTTGCTAAATGAACCGAGGGTGAGTTATATCAATTAGAGCGCATGCACGCACACACACATTTTCAGTTCCAGTGGTTAGAGGTCAACCAGTAATATTTGCTGGCTTGGTGTTAATTGATCTGGGAGCACATTTTGTCAAAGGGTTCCTGTTTTCTGAATGGCTTGATGTAGATTTAAGTTCCACAAAGGGATTTACCATTTTAACAGATCAAAACTGAACCTTTTGGGCAAAAAACAAGCAAATAGATGTCCCTGTTTTGTGTTGCACGGCGGTGTATGCAAGCCGCAAGCGCAAACTATTCATTTCTGGTTTGTTGTATCATGGTTGAAACACTGGGCGCGGCAGTTCATTTCCTATCAGTTACATTGTGAGCAAACTTAATCAGTGTCCTGTCAGTCTTTTGGTTCTATGTCATCGTTTGAAGTCAACCACCTTCTTTTAGCGTTCAGACGGCACCTCATATGGTTCCAGCGCCTTATCACGCCGTGTCAGTGTGTCAGGCCGTGTGGACTGCAGGTGTTGTCTCGTCTCCTGCACTCTCTCCGTCTGCTCAGCTGGCTGTTCGTCTCTGTCTCGCTCCCTGTGATGAGGCTGCCTCTGGTAGGCTAATCAGAGGGTAGCTAATTAGCCCCGCTGTGCCTGGCATCTTGCACATTGGCAAGCTGACCTGCGACCGTACCCCTGTCAGGGCGGACAGCTACACGGGGAGCTAACCAATACTCATATGTTTTTTAACCAATATGTTTTTGTTAATTTTTCATGCCCACATTGGTTATTATGGGAACATCTTGCTACGTCTGCATTTTTTCCTCCAGTCTGTGTGTAAAAGATAAGACTCAACAGCCCGTGAATGGCAGTACCATACTGCCTTTTCCTGCACATAGCTTTTAATTGCCACCTCATCGAGATGGCATGGGTGAGTCTAGATGCTGTCCGGGTTCCTCTGTCTCGACTGTGATTTTATTGTTTTTATGTTTTATTTATCTCCCATCTTACACTTTTCTTTTTTTTTTTTTTTTTTACAAATCTACTTTTGGTATGGTCACATACAATCATGAAATGCTTCTGAAGATCAGGAACCTTACGGCTTACTATTTTGTGAACTTTGGGACCGATCCGACGTAGCGCACCAAAGTGTACCAGCCGGCGTAATGGAGACAACAAGAACAGGAGAAGGCCCAAAGAACACAGAGGGAAACGACCTGGGGTCCAAGGCAGGCTGACGAGCAAGGCAAACGGTCCACCCTTGCCCAGTATCCTGCTCGCAAACATCCAGTCACTGGAGAACAAGCTGGACGAGGATTACATTCCAGCGGAACACTAGGGACTGTAACATACTTTGTGTCACTGAAACATGACTGACTTACCTCGTACCAGACCACACGGTTACATCAGCGGAGTTCTTCTCTACTGTCTGCACGGACAGAACGGCGGAGTCCGGTGTTCTATCTCAGACCTGCTCTCCTCACTTGGAGCATCTGACCATCATGTGCCGTCCCTTTACCTGCCCCCGTCCTACCTACCTCCCCGTCCTCAGGAGCAATAACCTTAACCCAATAATATTGGGTTAGGGTTATTGCTCCTGAGGACGGGGCTCTGTCCCTGCTCCATCAGCGAAGGGAGTCTGTTTGGGAGGTGCGGGGAGAAGGGAAGTGGAAAGGGGAAGCTCTGGTCTTAGAGCCAGGAAAAAAACCAAACGGGACTGTACGGATTGCACGTCTGTTGTCGACACATCGTCCAAACAATCGCATCTACACTGGAACGGACTGTCCCTTGCCCCATATATTCCGGCATTATTGTGGTATGTGTGAAAAGGCGCAAGATGGAATTGTTGAGATAGGTAGCTGCATGTGTGAATAGTGAAAATCACTAGCGGTGCCGTAAAGATTATCCCAGTAATTTACCAGGATATGTGTGAAAGGGGCTTGACAGAGATACATTTATGGTAGGAGAAAACTGCTTGCTGCGCATACATTCTCTTGTCTTTTGTATGTGTACAATAAGATTCTGCTCATTATTTCTTCTGAACAACACACCATGTATTATTGTACTAAACCGGGGGCGTAGTCGCAAGACACACCCAACCCTTTCTCTTAACGCGCCTTTATGCTTAGCCTATAAACTTCTGCTAATGCCTCTTAACTCTTTGTACTAATCGGGTGTACCCTGGGGGTGCACTTGGACAAAGTTCCCGACAGTTATTCAATTTACTTAAAACTTTAAGAAGTCGTACTTTGACTTATTTCTCTCCGCACTCATCCATCTCAGCCAGTGAACCTGTAGGCTCCGGAGGAGGCCTGTCCAGAGAAAATATTCCACTCTTCACTGCTCTCCGCTCCATCATCATCTCCATCATCTCATCCCCCCCATTCCCGCCCCTGTTTGGTGTGCGTCTGTGGGTTTTGGTGTAATTGCTTAATCCTTGCTTTTTCCTCATCCATCCGGAAATGTTCTGTCCTTGTCTTTTTTAAAATTTCTGTCTCGTTCTCTTCTTCACCCGCCCCTCTTATCTTTCCGGGACCGTAGGTAACCTGGACCTAACGGGCCCAAAGCAGGTCTTCAAGGCGGACCACAACCCGTGGGTGACGCCCATCGCCGACCAGTTCCAGTTGGGTGTTTCACACGTCTTCGAGTACGTCCGCTCAGAAACCTACAAATAGTAAGTAGTATTGCCAGCAAATATATCCATTGTCAAACATTTTCCGCATTCTTTCACCCGAGACAAAGTAAATGAAATGTAATTCCGTTCACCTGACCTCGTCCAACATAACTGGGGAAAACACTGCAGCGTTTGCCTCCAAATGTCGTCTCTGCCAGCTTAACGATGATTGACAAAGCCCTTACGGGCGTTTATAACCTGGCTTGTCCACAGGGAAACTATCCCACCCGAAAAACCACAAAACCAATGGATAATTGTGCCAATTTCTCCGGGTATAACCTGCTCACCCAACAGCTGAAAGTCTGCTATTTACCGTGAGAGTTTTTATTAGTCTACTAGCTACCACCGTGGCCTTTTTTAAAAGCAGGGCACATTTGTGTCTGAATTTCGACTCCTGCTTCTTTCGGGTTCAGAAGGGAAACGGCATGGACTGTTGTACTTTAATGGTGGGGTGGGGAACGGTGTGCTGGTATTTCTCCCCCTCTTGTCTGTTGGAAGCGGGAGGAGAGACGAGCGTAAATCCCTCCTTCTGAATGAGTTTCAAACCGCCGTTCGGCTCTGGGAGGCGCACTCTGGAACTGATCCGTCCGTGCGTGAGAACATGCATGCGAACACACATTTGTCCGCGCATCCGCCTGCGAGCATGTCTGCACATCGCTCCCGAGGCCGGCGTTCCACGCGCTCATGCGCATGCGTGTGCACACGTCAGTGCCTGGTGTCGGGGCAGAGTGGTGTTTGGGACGCAGGAGTTTAGGATCCTGCCTTTGGGATTACGGAATCCAGCTTGACGGCAGAGGGTTTGCACTGGGGCGACCACATTTGGCAGTGTTAGAAGTGTCCTCCTTCCATCCTTTTTTTGATTTTTTAATTTTATTTATAATGGTCTCAAAAGTTAAAACAAAAAAAACAGTGGAGGTACATAAGCATCTTTACCACAGGCAAATGCAGTAGAAATACTTGACAACATAATAAACATCAGGTTTTCCTGTTTGTTTGTTTTTTTTGGGGTTTTTTTTTCTTTCAATTTTCTCTATACATTTCTCAGCATTGCGGCAATTCGAGTTATTAGTCTACTTATTTTTTCATTTCTATAGTACTGCCATAGCGTTAGAGTTGAACGTAGCATATCCGTTGACACGTGGCATATGTAATATAAACTCATAAACTACGAGTTGCGGTGGACTTCTGAATTGACCGGACTGCTGACTCCAAAGACCATCTGTCATCTGTCATCATCATCTGCTTCCTCAGCAGCTGTCCAGGTGGGATGACGGAGGACTCTGCGTACAACTCGATATTATGAACCCCCCCCCCCCCCCCACACACACACACACACACACACACACACACGCACACACACCTTGTAGCCGATCACTACCTGCCAATTGAAGGCCAGTCTGTTATGATGAATCGCTGTGCCACAGGGGTCCAACCCCCTCCCCCATCCTCAAAGTTGCACACAGCCCCGTGTAACGACAGGCACAAACTTTTATTCCCCCCGCCCTTGTCGGGCTTCTGTTCTGCTCATTTATTAACGCAAGTGCAAATCACTGCGCGCACACACACACACACACACACGGCACTTGCAAACTGCCATTTACTCACGTACAACGGCAAGAGGACAGCAAACCTTTGTCATTTAACACAACTGAAAAAACTAAAACTACTAAACACTAAAACTAACAAACAACTAACTCACTAAACAAAGTAAAAAATATAAAATGGCTCTCGTGAAGGTTCCCTTTTAAAAACAGCCCCAAGTTCCACATCCAAAGCTGACATCCTGACTCGTAATTGGTTGGGGATGGTATGAGGATGGTAGCTCAGGAGCTAGAGCTGGTCGTCTAGTAATCTAAAGGCTGCTGGTTCGATCCCAGGCTCCTCCTGCTAGCATGCTGTAGTGTCCTTGAGCAAGACACCTAACCACTGATTGCTCCTGATGGCTGCGTCCGTCGGCGTTTGAATAATTGCAAGTCACTTTGGATAAAAGCGTCTGCTAAATGTAATGTAATGGTTGACGTATTTATAAATTTTTTGTTCCGACGGTTGTTCTCGGGCCGGTTCTAGGTCAGCGTTCGGAGCAGGTTAGCATTCACACACCAACCCTCCTCTGACAAGGGGGAGTGGGGGGGCAGATCACCTCAACTCACGGCAGGGAGATGATATGTCCACCGTTAATGTTTGTGGCTGCAAATGCAAAGCTGTAGAGACGTAGTGACCGCGCTTTGCCCCAGAAACCCCTGTCGTCTCAACTAACTCAAATGTTTATATATATATATATATATTTATTTATTTATTATACTTTTTTTTTTTTTTTTTTTTTTTTTTTTTTTGATGAGCTCACCAGATTAAATTCCTACTGAAATGTCGGCGAAATAATCCGCCTCCCGCTGTGCGCGCGCACACACACACACACACACACACACACACACACACACACACCTCTTTTTGTGTGTGTGTGTGTAATGTAAGGAGAATGGGTTGGGGTGAGAGAAACACCCATAGGCTTTAAAGTGTGTGTGTGTGTGTGTGTGTGTGCGTGTGTGTGCGCGTGTGCGTGTGTGCTTGGGTGGGGCTATACACATCGGAAGCAATGGTGTATGTGTCATTAAAGGACGGGTAGAAAACGTGTTGTGGGTTTATGAATGATAGAGATAGAAGTATGAGAGGTTTCAGGGGGAAGGTGTGTGTGTGTGTGTGTGTGTGTGTGTGTGTGTGTGTGTGTGTGTGTGTGTGTGTGTGTGTGTGTGTGTGTGTGTGTGTGTGTGTGTGTGTGTGTGTGTGTGTGTGTGTGTGTGTGTGTGTGTGTGTGTGTGTGTGTGTGTGTGTGTGAAGACGCCTGGATGTGTGCATGGACCGCTGCCGTCGGGCGGGCGATAACGGCTGTCAGAAGCTGTGGCCCCACAGCTTCATTCACACCTGAGGAAGTGTCCTTCACCTACCAACACTCTCTCCGCGCACGCACACATGCAAACCGACAGACAACCCCATCTGTCTCCAAGTCTGTCTGTGTATTTTGTTATTAACAGTCATCAGTTGTTACATCCAGAAAATTAATTGACCTTGGAGGACGCCTAACCAACGAGTTAACTAACCAGGACACAGACAAACACTCATGCCGTAGGACAGACATGTAGGCCTTCTGGCCCAGCGTGTGGCCTCACTTTAAGTCACTTGAGTGAAATATGTTGCCCTCTCTCTCTCTCTCTCTCTCTCTTCATTTATTTCTTGCTTTATTCAAGGTTTTGCCTTCCATCTTGTACCACTGGAACCAGTAGATACATGTGTTAAATTAAGGTGTTTTTTTCTTTCTTTCCCTCGCTCTCTTTCTCTCTCTCTCTCTCTTTCTCTCTGTATCTCTCTCTCTCTCCCTCTGTCTATTTATTTCTTGCTTTATTCAGTGATTTGTCTTCCAGCTTGTACCGATGGAACCAGTAGATACCAAACGTGTTAAGCAAAGTTTTTTGTTTTTTTCTAAAGCTCATCTCTCGCTCTCTTTCCCTCCCTCGCTCTCTCTCTCTTGCTCTCTCTCCCCCTCACATGTTTTCCCTCACACGCAAGACAAGACGTCTCATCTCTGCCGCAGTTAAGCGAGAATTGCGCACGACACGAGCCAAAACGTAACATGATCTCTTTAAAAAAAAAAAAAAATGCACAGACATTTTTCTAGCCCGCTCCAAACACTCCCATCACAATTTGTATTTGTTGATACAAGAGTGCCACTGCTAGTAGTACTAGAGACTCGGCAACAGTAACGTGTGTACACTGTTTGTATGCACGGGAGCGTACGTAAGGTGTAATTTGGTTCTCACTTTTCTTCTTTTTTCTTGCCTAGCTGCACCCAGACGTGTGAATCTCTGCTTTGCTGTCAGAATGCTCTTCAGGCTACAGGGAAAGACGCAGATGCTTCAGTGCAACCAACCACGCTCTCCCTCGTACTCCACTCGGGGACTACACATACTGTATTCACCACTAGTTAGAGAAAATAAACCAAGAAATTACAATTGAGGTGCCGATCACAGCTTACTGCAAGCGTCTCTGCCAGACTTGGTGGGAGGCATCACAGCATCTGGACAAAGTCCTGGCTGTTGAGAAAAGGCCAAGGGGAATACAACTAATTAAACTTAAAACTTCGAGAAGTCGAAACTGAGGTGGAACTGGACTCTTGCTAGGTTTTTTGTTACAACTCAGGAAACATTTTAGGAACTAGTAACACAATTCCAGGGTATTTGGGGGCCTTTTTTCACCGTAGGAACTTAGTGGATGATTAAATTACCGAAATTAGTTCCAATTGGGGAGTTCCCGGTCAGGAAAAAGTCCCTACGAGTGAGGTAGTACTTTTTGGTGAACCGTAACTATTGGTTTATAGCGCTGAATGGTGAAACGCAAACTCTGTGACAATCCTGAAGCACACCATTTTATGATACCCGCAAACAGCGGATGTAACAAACAGTCTGGTCCTGTTTCAAAAGGTTCCAGGCCGAAACGGTTCCTCATTTAGTTCTTGGACGTTGCACGAAGGCTATGTCTTTGCTTCATTTCGAAGACTGCTCATAAAATGTAGTCATGGAAACTGATGTCACCTCTTGATAACCCTCCCGGCTTGACCGTGAAAGATGCTGCAGATTGGAATGGAATTCTACGTTTGGTCTATAAGGCTACTGTAGCACCGCGCAGGCCAAATTGGCCCAAAACATTTTTTGCTCATGTGTGACTCAGATCTGTTTGTTTTTTTTTGTTTGTTTGTTTGTTTGTTTGTTTTTTGTCTCATGACAGTGTGAACAGCACAAGTCACATGTGGGTTGAGTTGGGCCGCTTTCACATGTGGTCCTAAATTGGACACAGGTCATATTTTTTGAAACGCGACCTCAGTCATTTGAACAGTCAAATCGAAATTCATGCGACTTTTATGTCACTAGAGCAGGGGCTCTCATGGCGGTCCAGCGCACAATATGTTCACGGACCAGGGACGCAAAAAAATAAAAAATAATTACCCATGTGTTTCTAGAGAAAAACTAGAGAATACAACTTTTATTTTACTTAATTTCCTTATTGTGAACGAAAGAAAAAAACGCCGCCGGGTGTATTTTCCTGTCATGTTTACTTCTTAAATGACAGCGCGCTACTTGTGCGCATGCGGGTCAGCTCAGGACAGTGACCCAGTCACACTGGAATCTGATGTTGACCACATTCAAACATTTATGTGAACAGCCAAACAAAAAAAATGTATCCGAGCAATAAATCCAAATTGAGCACGAAGGCTTTCCGTGTGAACGTAGCCTAAAGGTCCTTTGGCGCCCCAGGCAAATGGGCTCCAATTCTGTGTGTTTGCGTGTATTTAAGGGTTTACCTTCCATGCATATTTCATCTGGGAGCTTGTTATGTCGACAAAGAGAGACAGAGTTGGGTGCTGTTGATGTGCTGACAGGCCCGGCCCGTCTCGCCTACCACGTATGGCTCATAATGCATTAGCATGAGATAAACCAACCCCTCCTCTCCTCCACGTGACGGCATCTTTTATTCATCCCTTCATCGCTGTAATTCTCCAGTTGTCTGTGTGCATCCCTCTCTCTCGTTCGTGCTGGGTGCATAAACACAACTCGCTTTCCAGAACACACATTCGTCTTCCGTCGAGTTACGCACAACACAATCCTACAATACACTGCTAACTCCTAACTAAGTTAGAGCGGGTTGTCCAGTAAGCGAAAGATTGCCAGTTCGATCCCCGGCTCCTCCTGGTATCGTGCTTATGTGTCGTTGAGCAAGGTGCTTGACCCCCTAACTGCTCCCCGGGCTCCTCTATATGGCAGCCCACTGCTCCTAGATACGTCAGTTACTAGGATGGGTAAAATGCAGAGAAACTGCAAATTTCCCCGTTGTGGGACTAATAAAGGTCTATAAAAAAACAAATAATAATAATAATTATTGTCCGAGCTGGCACACAAACTCGCTGTGAAACAACAACAAAAAAAAAATCTTCATACTCATTCTGCCTCTTTGCAAAGATATTTCCAAACAACATCCATGGCAGCCAACTTTCTCTCCTTCGGACGGCCACAACACTCCTAACCTCAGACTCGCGTCAGGTCACTGGAAAACGTTGGAGAGCGATAGCTGCCTGCCATACGCTGGGCGGTCCGCCACTGAGCGACACGGCGGAAACGCCAGCGCTGAGATGAGTTCCTCTCCCCTCTGCTGCCCATGTGCTGGCTGTCAAGAGGAGATAGGAGTGTTCCGTGTCCATTAGGCTCCCCTCCGCTCGCAGCGACCACATCATTAGCAGCTAATTAGCTTCTAATTAGAGAGCCGTGTGGGTCTCAAGTCCACATGTGTGACAGGTTTTTACACGCAGGCTTGACCCAGAGTTGTCCCCCCCCCCCCCCCCCCCCCCCCGCCGGGTCGCCATCTTTGTCCTGAGGCCAGAGGAGAAAGACTTAGTAGAATGATACTGTGCTGCTATCCTGCTGTGGTTGGGAGAGAGCTGCTGAGGTCAGTCTATAGCATTATGACAAGAGCTACTCACATGTCAACTACCTAACCACCAAAGATGGCGCTTCACAAAGTATTTTTTAGGAGATTTAAAGCTGGGCAAACAAGTTCTCTTGGGGCCGAGAGTGTTTCTTGCGTGTCTTGCTTTATAAAGCTACCCCTGTAGCTTGAATGTTATTCTCCCTTGTAAGTCGCTTTGGATAAAAGCGTCTGCTAAATGACTAAATGTAAATGTAAATGATAATTTTATGTTTTTGTTTCGAGAGGTTTCTACTCGGGTCACTTTCTATACTACCATCATCCTGCTTCGCTTTCATGGAGTAGCAAAAATATTCCACGTGAGCAGTTAGAGACTAAATGATTTGCTGGAATGCACCTCAACGAAAGTTGATGAGCTCGGTTGGAGAGTGTTTTATTTATTTATTTATTTATTTTATTTATTTTTTCATTTTATTTATAAACTTGACAGATTTGCCCGATCAGTCTGGATATTTGAACCTATAACCCTTAACAAATAAGTAAATATATTAATTAATAATTAATAAATTATTACAATTTAAACCGCTAATCATATTGCAAGGACCTTTTGGAAATTTTTGGACCCGTATTGACAAAACAGCAAAGAAATTAACTGATAAATGAAAGTTGAATTCTGCCCCCCCCCCCCCCCCCGGCTGATCGACTGTGGCACGACTAAGTTCTGTTTCTCCGGAAATATACCGTCGCCTTCACACTGTTCCACTCGCAAGACTCTGTGCAACATGGCTGCTGAAGCAGCGGCCGTGCATCGTTCTCCGTCAACTTTCTGCCACTTGCATCACCCTCTCCCCTCCACTTTCTTTCTCCTCTGTAGATTGTATCGGTTTGTCCCCCCTCTTTCTTCTTCCCCCCTTCATCACCGCGAGCCATTTCTGCTTGGCCAGGCGGTGGCATTTTTATTCTGCTGCATAGGAGCAAAGGCACCCCGAACGCACACACACACTTAAAAACACAGATGCTTTGTGATATACTGTATGTATGTGTGCATGCCTGATATGAAAGGTTTGAATGACGTTCCTCTCCTTTATCTTTGGTCTCTTGCCCTCTGCGGCCCACGGGAGGCTGTGGGGGGTGGGGGAGGTCCAAGGCTGTCTTCCAACCTCCTTTTTGCGTTGTGCACCTCAGACCCCGTGTGTCCTTGCCTCTCGGCCATTTTTCTCCTCGCTGCAAATGGGGCAAGAGGGAGCGGGGCGTACGATTGGTGCGCCGGAGCTTCGGGAGGAGCCTCAGTGGCTCAATATGACTCGATACAATTCCCTGCAGAAGTCAGGATTAGAAAGCCGGGCTACCAGCAGCCACGCAGCCTTGGCCGTAGAACACTATCCAATGCAGACCAAGCCAAAGTTTTTAATAACAGATCTGATATTTGCACCCATCTGATAGTGAGGCTACATACCAGGGTGTGCCCGCGCACACACAGGCTTGGTCGCAGTCTCCCATCTTTTCTCATTATTCGGGCTCGGGGCGGGGAGCCTAGGGCCGGGTCCCGGTGAGGGGGCCCCAGCCCATAGTTAAACACACACATGCACAGGCATCGGCAGGGCCAACGGCGAAGCCTCCTGCACCCTATCGATCACACAGCTCATTAGGGAAGTACAAGACCTTCTCATTCTTTCTCTCTCTCTCTCCTCTTTGTTCTCTCTTATTTTGTCACTCCCTGTTCTTTTCCTTTTGGCCACCCTTTTTTTTTTTTATTGTCCATGACATTTCCTTAAAAAAGGTTCCTCCATATCAGAAGTGCTTTATTGGCATGGCAAGAACGTATTCATACTAACAAAGCAGGCTATGGCGAAAACAAAGAATGATTCTTTAGTTTCTCTCTCTCCACCTATTCCCCCCTTAATCAAAGAGTGGGACGCTTGCATTAAGGCCACCCTGGATAGAAATTCACCGTGCCCTCTCTGTCTCTTCGACCCGCCCAGGAGTCTGCATTATTTAGGAAGTGTTGAAAGAATACCATGTTGTCCATCGGTGGTGTAACGGAACGTGGATGATCCGTGATCCGTACGGGTCCCACTCCATGGTTCGGCTCGCATGTGAACCACGGATCAATTGCGAAATGTAACCATCATAGTGAAGTACACTTTCACTGCCCCTGTTACCTTTTAAAGTCATAATTCCATAAATCTCTTTGCATAGTTGCAGTGAAAAGAAGACTGACAAGACGGATGCGTGCTGTGTTTTACTCTGAAGTGCAGTGATTGGTTCACGGTTCGTCGCTCTACGTTGCTGCTACTTTACCACAGGTGGTGAAGGGTTTGCAGTATGTCGCCGCTGCGCGTCTGTGCGTCCGCCATGTTGGCGCGGTCAAGAGCCGCTAGTAAACAAGTACGATGTGTATTGAGAGATGCAGACTTCTCTACAAAATCGCTTTTTATTTCATTGTTTAATTTAAAAGTTTAATTCTAAATTCAAATTTTCATGAAATTTAGTTTAGTAAGTAATTAAGTTCCTTAGTAAAGGAAGAAGGTATCATACATGCCTCATATTGCACTTTAAGTAAACAATTGAGTATTAAATATTTTATATATTTTTTAAGATTTTTTTCAAACATTGGACATCTTAAATCTTGTTTTCGTTTGACCATGGGCAAAATGACCTTAATTTCAGTGTTTTACACAAAAAATGGAAAGCAAAGCTATATTTGTCTCCCTTTTTTTGGTGTGTGTGTGTGTGTGTGTGTGTGTGTGTGTGTGCGTGTGCGTGTGCGTGCGTGCGTGCGTGCGTGCGTGCGTGCGTGCGTGCGTGCGCGCCAAGGTGGTGAATGAGTATAGCAGGTTGACATATCAGTCAGAAATGATGATGAAGGCCGCTAGGTCTGCAGCCATTAGCTGTGCTCGTTTGTCACACCTCGTTATTATTGTCAATTAATTAATCACAGTTTAGAGCTTTTTACGTGGGACGTTCTGTTTTTTCCTTTTTTTATTTTGGTTTTGCAAATGACAAGAAAGAACGTCGCTTCCCCCACCCCATGAACCCAAACCCAAAAGTAGAAAGAACTACAACTAAATATCCGAGGGTCCCATATATGAGAAGCTTGTGACTCAAAAATATTCCTCCTGCCTTAACAACCTCTCCAGCTCCATTCTGTTATTCCTGCTCTTTCTCACCTCTCCTCCCATAAACCCCAACCCCGATTTAGACTCCAAGCTCCTGGTTGGCCGAATGGGGTTGAGTGATGATGGCTCATGGGTGAAATAGTCGTCGTTCATTCGTCGGAAATAGCATAAGATGTATTTTACTGGGATGTTTTTTTTTTTTTTTTGTTTGTTTTTTTTGTTTTGTTTTTTTGCAAGATATTGACGTGAATGGTGGATTCCCTTCTCAGTTCCCAACAAGAGATACTGCTTCCTTTTGGTGGCCAACCTGTTATTTCCCTTGACAGGGATTGGATGTTCGTCTGTGACATCATTGCGGAATCCCTCGTCAATTCCCTCGGTGGTTAATTATCAACATAAAGGAATTTGGCGAAATGTTGACGAACAACTTTTTACCCGTAAGCGCGAGACATGGCCTCATGGGACTGCACGCGTCACAGTGGGCTCTGAAGACATTAACTCCTTGTTAAGCGTTAATGCACATACACTCCAGGCCCAGCTGTAATTTACATCCCAGTTGGATCATGTTTTACTTTATTTTGTTAAGTGGGGGGAGGGCCATAGTGTTTCCACACCATTGTTATAGTAGACTGCTAAATTGCCTAGCAGCTCTGGTGAAAATGAGTCGGCTGGGAGAGGGAGGACCATATCGGATCAATGGCCTATGGCCTCCCAGTACATTTATCAAAGGGCTTATGAGAGTTGAACGCACACGCACGCGCCCACACAGATATACACACACACATGCACGCATGCACGCATGGGCATTTTGCAGCGCCTGAACACAGTGTACCATCGTGCGCAAAAAGAACAAACACACACCGAAGCAACGTAAATGGAAAAAACGACAACTCTCAATCTCTCCCAACCCCTTATACACCAACCACACACACACACACACACACACACACGCACACGCACATGCACACACACACACACCCACTCTCACCCATGAACCGAGGCTTGTCTTGATTAATTAAGCCGCGTGGAAAAGCAGCGCTCCATAAAGACACCATCAGGAATCTGAAACCATTAGCCCGCCTTCTCCTACCCTCGCCTTTAATTGGCCCTAACAGTTCATCACCGGAACCCTTGCCACACACACACACACACACACACACGCAGACGCACGCACGCACGCACGCACACACACACACACACATTTTCAAGGCAAATAAAGGAAATGGGAAATCTTTCTGTTGATCTGTAGATAGCACCGTTGTCGGCAGAGCTTATATTAAAGCGTACTGAACTATTAGTGTGTGTGTTGGGGGGCTCTGTGGATACCCCATGTCCCCCCTGGGCTCCGGCCTCCTCTTCAGTGTACAGCAGACTGTGACGGAGGGAGGGAGGGAGAGGTAGGGGGAGAGGTAGAGGGAGGGAGAGAGAGAGGGGGGGGGAGAGAGAGGGAGCAGGACAGCTGGTGCAAACCTCTTGTCTGTGCAGAAAACAGAGCGAGAGGAGGAGAGAGGACTCGACCCAAAGACCCCACGGGACCGAATGTCGACTCTCTCCTTTTTCAGACTTTCCGGGGGTGGGGGTGGGGGTGGGGGGCTCCTCTGACACCCAGAGCACACGGCAAAGATCCATCAGAATCGCCAATCACAACCCCTTCACAGAGAAGAGCAATTTGGGGGGTGGAATTAACCAACTGCAATCATGCCTGTTACTCTCCTTTCGAAGAATTTTGTCGCATCCAATTGTACTTCAGTACTCACTGGATGGATGGACTTTATTGATCTCCAAAGGGGAAACTTATTTGGCGTAACATGCTCACATTTCAGTACACCCACAGGTACCAATGATTTTACATGATACTCAGTACTCGTTACTGTTTTCAAAAGTATTAATACTTATTGCTCCCTGTCAACAGTAATTTTTTACACGACTCATATGAATTTTCCGTTACACCCCACCAAGTTGGTAACTGCGTCCTTTCTACTCAAAATGCAAACTTTGCGCGTGTGAATGTCAGGGTTATCGAAGGTAAACGCAGCCAAGGCTTCAACTACTGACGCTACCTGTGTCTCTACATATGTACATGTACGCACATACGCAATATATATATTGTATATATGTGTGTGTATATAGTGTGTGTGTGTGTGTGTGTGTGTGTGTGTGTGTGTGTGTATATATATATATACGTGTGTGTGTGTGTGTGTGTGTGTGTGTGTGTGCGTGCAGTATATAGTAATTTATTTACTGGGAAAAATCAATCAATACAAAACAATACCGTAAATGTATTTGGCATTTAAACTACATCCTTCAGATTGGACCACATGCTACGACCTTGTGCTTACGGTTCTGTAGCCCCTCCCTCCCTCTCTTCTCACTCACTCAACATCCACCGAGCACAGCGGTACTTCATTATCCACCGACGTATGACGCTGCATTTGCTGAGGTAAAATGGGAAGTGGGGGAGTAATAATCAAGCACAAAAATGTGAGCGCAATGTTAACATATAAAACGTGAGATGCACCGATCGATCGGCCGCTGAATTCACACGCCCGATGCTGTGCTCATGTCGTCGTCCTCGTGCTCCGATAATCAAACCCGATACCAACGTAATGTAACGTGGTGGCGTAGTTGACGCTCGAAAAAGAGAGCGAAAGAAAGGAAATTGTGGGCTGTTTGGAGGTACTTCAAGGTAAACGAAACGAAGAACATGAGATTAAGTTGTTTATTTATCACCTGACAATGTTCTGACATTGTGCAGACCATGTTCCTATCGCTGTCACTACAGCGTCTGCTCTGGTTGTTCCTGGTGAGGAACTGGATTGGACTCTTTTTTTTTTTTTTTTTGAGACTCAGTTCTTGACGAGTCACTCTGTTAAACGAGTCGTTGGATTTGATTCAGTTGCTGTAACGCACGGTGAGCGAAGGAGGACTTCCAGTGAACGAGAGTGAGAAGAGTCGGCCATTTATTTTATTTGTTTATTTTTTTGTAATGATTGCATCTTATTTTGTAATGTCAATTACCATACAAATATAATAGAAAGGTAAATTGGCACTTAAAGTGAAAGAGAGTTTCATTTGAAGTTTGAACTGGACATTTCCATGTTAGTTATATGTTGGGTTCTACTAAAGCTCAGTGAGAGTTCCAGGTTGAATTATACTGAAACTTGGTGACAGTTCATATTCAATTTTATTGGAACTCAGTGACAGTTTCATGTTCTGTTATTGTTCCATAGTGAATTATGAGCAATTAATAAACAGTGTCAAAATCAGCAATCTCACTACTGTGGTAACTGAAAATTGCAGCGGTGGTCCATATGTGCAGCTGTCCAATCACGTGAGCGTCATCAGATCACATGATGTATTTATCATTGACCTACAGCAGGTTGGAAATCTGCTGTACGTATCTGCAGGTCGGACTTAAAAAAATCAGAAACAGGAGTCGACCAAGAAAATGACAATGGGTGCATCTCTAGTTGGTAAACATGTTCAGTTACATTATGAGATGATGCATTTCAAGGGGTATATCCTAATGATATGAGTACGTATACTGTATATAGTTAGCTGTAGTAGCTCAAATACGCTGTGATGAGCCTCGTTACCAGACGACTACGGTGTGAATAACTGATGGAGTCAATTAGCTGCAGTCACTCAAACACCACGGAGACTCCCCCTTACACTGTTGTGGTACTCAACATATTTTACCACGGTTGGCAGCTCTGTGAAATGCACAACTCAAGTTAATCCTTTAATTTGAATTTAAACTTTTTTTTCATCATCCTAAAATCACTATAGTAACATGAACCCTCTGTAACTTCTAAACATTTCCTGCCTTTATTGTTTTATGACAACGATCGTTTTAAGAAAGTTCCACTTTTCAGATCTTTCACTTTTCGAACCTGTAACCAGACAACGACAATTGCCAGAATGCAAATGGCGGCGTCCTCCCAGCCATGTGGTTATCACCGTGACTACAACATGTTATATTTATAATCCAGTGTTGGTTTTCCCTATTCCCTACTGTTTTAAATTTTTAAACGGTTGAACAATTTTTTTCTTTCTCATAGCGTGCTCTTTCGAATAACATAATTACCGCAGTCACGCTGACTCCTCGAACAAAAGCCTCGTAGCCCAAGTATTTATAAAAATAATTTTTCAAAAAAGAACGAGTTCAGGGTTCATTTTATAATTTTTTTATTCTTCCGGAGCCGATAAGCCAGAGAGTGTCATTGTAGAGACACCTCCCGGCTCTATTCCTATTTCTGCTCCTCCACTCCATCCTGCCGACTAGTTAAAGGATTTTATAAGTTCTCGTCCTCTCGTCCGTGTGTATGTGTGTGTGTGTGCGCGTGCACGGATATCCATTCACTCCCTCCACTGGGCAAGGGAAACCTTCCCCGCTCCCTCTCTGCCAGGATCTGTCCTCGGCATTCGTCTCAAGTCCCCTGTGCCTCTCCCTCCCTGTCAGAGGGAGGGGTGGGGGGAGGAAGATAAAGAGCCGGGGAGGGAGAAAGAGAGATGGATATGTCGGAAAGTTGAAAAAGGCAGGGTGACGGAGAAGAAAGACGGACAGCCCCCCTCCACACCCTCCCATCTCATCACAGAGCTGTAAAACAAGGCCAATTTACTCCCCGACTCCCAATGCCAACTTTCTCCCCCGCCTCCGTCAGTCTGTCTTCGCGGCCTCGGTCGGGCCCCTCGTCTGGCGCTGACCAGGCCCCCGGTCGGAGCTCGTCTCGTTTTCAGAACCTGGCTGGAGGTTCGCAGCAAGAGGGGTTTGGGTTTTCGGACCCGACTGGGCCTTTTATCCCAAACCTTGAAGATTGACACGTCGGAGGGATTCCCCCTTCCGAGGGCCAACAGCAAAACTCACCAAAACAACTTTTAAATGTATCCAGTAGTGGTTTACCTCAGAGAGGCACTATCGAGCTCCATAATAAAAGTATTCGTATAATTGTAGTATAATAATAGTAGTAGTCATATTGAACTCTTAACTCATTGGATTGGATGTTGTTTTTGTATTGGATGAACCTTTTTTTCCCTTCTGCAGACCATAAGGGTCTATTCTTGCCTCTTCTATTCTATAAGCAAAGATTTCCAATCACCCATAATAATTCAGTAGTACAAAAGTAATAATAATAATAAGAGGATGGTATAATGACTGTATCGGGTCATTCTTTGGCCAAGCACCGATGGCCTCCGTCGCCAGGGAGAGATCTGAATAGACAATCTAAACAAAAGAAAGAGCTGTTGTCGTCTCATAAACTATGACAATATTTCAAACCAACCGATGACTATGACGCGGACGCTTCTGGTACTCGGGTACACTTGGAATGGACGTCGTTCAGGGCCACTTTTTTTTTTTTTTATTATTTCAGTTTCTTTTGGGTTTGTTTTCTCTCGGCGTTCCACGGCAATCATGTAAACGGTGGCCGTGATCATTGGCTACTCCTCTCCTTTCATTTGTCAGGCTGTGGGCATTGTCGGGGTTCTTTTTTTGGGCCCACTCTTCAAAACATCTGTGCCGGACCAACTTGGCCGCGGCGTGAACCTCTTGAAGGGCCCCAGGAGTGCCAACCGGGGGCCGGGGGGGTAAATTGAGGATCAGGCAAAGAAGATTCAAGATTCGAGTTTCAAGAGGTTTATTTGTCGCATGGATATACATACAGTACGTTCATACGTATAAGTTCCGTCCTCTGTCGTCCTTGCTCTGAGCGGATTCAAAATCAAGACACAAAGTCTCACCGTTAAACTTATCTGAAAATGTGGTTCTTTTGGGGTTCTTCCCCTTTTCAGGTACGTTGATGTTGGTAGAGATGCATGGTGCCGGGGGGCTGAGCTAAAAGCTTTCCATTTCTCTGGGAAGCCCAGTACTGCTACTGCTGCGACAACCTCCAGACACTCTGCTGGTCCCCTGGGGACGGCTGGGTGGGGTGCGGCGGGGGTTGGTTTGGGTATTCTGAGTGCTTAGCCACCCCACCCAAGTCTGCGCTCTCCTCCAGGGGTTAGGATGACACGGCTGGCTGGGCAGCTCTTCCAAGCGTTGCTGGGGAGGGAGAATTCAGTGTGTGTGTGTGTGTGTGTGTGTGTGTGTGTGTGTGTGTGTGTGTGTGTGTGTGTGTGTGTGTGTGTGTGTGTGTGTGTGTGTGTGTGTGTGTGTGTGTGTGTGTGTGTGTACATTCTTAGATTCTCTCTCTTATCTCTCTTAAGTTTGGGCATTGTGGTGTGAATAGAACTGGAGATTTGAGGGGGGTGAGCTTTTTCTTATTTCCCAGGAAGAGGTCCTGACGCTGGGCAACCGTGAGTCCACAGCCAGCCCTCTGCTCGTCTGGGTGAGAATGTGAACTTGCTTCCTCAGACTGTAGGAAACTGAAGGGTGTGTGTGTGTGTGTGTGTGTGTGCATTCCCCTTTGTGTGAATTTTTGTGTGAGCCTGAATGCCTTGGGGGGGATTTTGGGTGTTTTTTTTATGTAAGTGCATACCCACCCTAAATCACCCTAACTAGTTACCAACCATGAGCCTCTCATAAAGGTGTGTGTGTGCGTGTGCGTGCGTGCAGCATTTTAATAATGTCACTTCATTTGCCATTTACCCCCAGTGCAATGTTCCCATCTCCACACGTGGAGGAGGGCGAACGGGTGAAATCGCTCACCCAGGTGGTATATATACACACACACCTCCTCCTCAGCCCAAACTCTGGCAATGTTTTCCCAAAGCTCACTTAATCACACCCTGGTACGAGAAGGTTTATTTGATAAAGTACAAAAATAATCAGAAGAATGTTTGACTTTAATAGCAAGGGAGCTGAGGCGCTCATGACCTTGGTGTGTATGTGTTGTGTGCGAGCGTATGTGTGTGCACTTTTTTTAATACATGTACTGGCTGTGTTTGTATTTACGTGTGTGTGTGTGTGTGTGTGTGCTTGTGTGTGTGTGTGTGCTTGTGTGTGTGTGTGTGTGTGTGTGTGTGTGTGTGTGTGTGTGTGTGTGTGTGTGAGAGAGAATATTGAACACTTTCAAGTGGAGCCCCACAGTGACCCAAGTGGCATTTACCTGCTCTGCAATTAGAGTTACAGCTCTCAAAGGGTACCGCTGGAGCACCCCTCCCCAACCCCCACACACACACTTAGTCACACCAAAAAAAAAGGGGAATGGATTTAAAAAAAAAAATATATATATATATATATATATTAAGGAATAAAACCTTTGCACATATTTATGACTGCATATAAAGCCCTCGTGAGCTGTGAAATACAAAGTTGAGAAGCCTGCTATGCTAAAAACACAGATTCACTCTCATTCACTATCAGTTTGGGATGAATTCTTTACAAGCCTGAAATTTGTGCGTTTTTTGTTGTTTTGAAATGGAATAGATTGTTCAGAGAAGGAAATAGGTCTTCTTGGTTGAAAAAAAAGTGCCTGACTCCAGGGGCTTCTTTAAGTGCAATAAGTGCATGTTAAAGAGACCATCAGACTTGTGACGCCCTCGACACTGAAGGAAGAAATAAATGACGAGATATCTGTATTTTGAGAACTTTTTATATATATTTATTTTTAGTTTTAATTTCCTCCACAGCTTATATTAAGGTTAATGATTTTATTTGTAGTATTTCCCTCGCTCCGTTAACTTTCTTTATTGTTTATTCATTTGCTTAATTGGTTGGTTTTTTTACAATTTAAAAAAAAATAGGAATTAAAAACAATGATGTTTTAATTCCCTGTATAGCTTATTTTATTTTTAATGTTTCCCTCATCAATGTATTGTTTTGTAACAATTAAATATATATTTTTTAATTAATTAATTCATTTATTCATTAATTGGTTTCCTATACAGCTTAGACCAAGGTAAATGCTTTTATTTGCAATGTTTCCCTCACTCCATTAGCTTTATTTCAGTATATTTTTGCTAAATGTATTGGCCCAAATTGCAAATCGCCGTTGTGTCGCACGTGCAGTGCTGCCGGAGTCAACAATGATCAGGCATTTAGCCAGCGCTCATTAGGGGAGGGAGGGAGAGAGAGAGAGAGACTTGCACTCTCTGTCTGTCTCCCCTCCCCAGCAGCCCCAGTTTGGAGATAATTGTCTCTTTGTGGACCCTTTCTTTCCCCCCAGCGGTGCGATGGTGCTCAGCTGGGAGAACAGGGAGAGGGAGGGAGAGAGGAATACAGAGGGGGATGGAGAGACGTGAAACACTTGATTTTACCCTATTCATTGGAGGCACTTTGTCAGGTCAAGTGGCCGTCACATCAGAGTTCACGGCTTAAGGGAAGGCGGTCGCTCAACGCGTGGGAACACTCTCCTCGGGTGTCGGGCTGGGGTTGCCCAATTTGACTTTTTGTAACTTTGCCAACTTACCAGTCAGTGTTTTCCCGCTCTGCCCTGTGTTTACGAGCCAAATAGCACAGGAGTCATACGCCAGAGCCTTTAAAAGCGTACAGCGGTTTGACAGCAGGTGAGCGGGATGGGTTGAGATGGCAGCGGGTGGGACTAGGGGGACGCGAACGTGAAGAGATCTGAAAGATATATGAACATTCCTATAGCTTTAACTTTGCAAAGACATTAAAGCGCCGTACTGGGTTCCGGCATTCGCACAGCCGATATGACCGTTTTTAAAGCAAAAAGACAGCAGCGAACAGGAAGTCCTGGGTGGTGTATTGAGATGAGTGGGTCGCGTGGCGGTTGACGAAGGGGGTGAATTCTACTTTTTCCCTCCAGCTGATCGCCTCCCTGCGTCGGCGCCAGTACTCTTCTTATGGAGTGTACTGGCGACGGTGATCGCTGAAATCGCGATCCTTTTTCAGCCCGAGGGCCCCCTCGGCGGATAGAGAAACAGAGCAGGACCCCCAATTTGTGATGCAATTTTGTCTTGCATTTTGAGCCCGATCTATGATAACATATTTGGGATCCTCAGTTATGATGCTTGCGGTTCGTCTGCGTTTACATCAGATTTAGATGTATTTACGTAACTTTTGTTCCCCTGGTAGATGGAAACAATTCAGTGAAATCCACCTACACAAAGGTTTCATAAATCTAAAATTGGGTTTGAAATGCTGTTTAATATCAATTCAATCATACAAACCATTTACCATGTGTTTTTATTGAAGTTCAGCCATGCACCCTGATCATTGTATGTCAGAGACAGAGACACACACACACACACACACACACACACACACACACACACACACACATATATACATATATACATATATATATATATATATATTTGGTCCAAAATACATTTTAACATTTTTCACAAAGATAATTTTGATATAAGGTTCGCGGATCCCCGGTTGAAGACCACTTGTTGAAAGTAATAATGCTACTGTCGTTCTAATTTAAATTCCCCATTTCCGCCCCCATTGCAGTTTGTACGGCAGACACTTGCAGGCCAACCCGGAGCCCCCCAAGAAGAACAACGACAAGAGCAAGAAGATCAGCCGCAAGCCCCTCGCCACCAAGAACAAGTGAGGAGAGACAGAGGCGGAAGGAAGGAAGGAAGGAAGAAAGGAAAAAAAAAAAAAAAAAAAAAATGTAGAGAGCGACTCACTGCATGTGCCTTGACCCCCACCACACCTTGTTTTTATTCTCTTATCGCCCTTTTTATACTGCAGTGTAAACGCTGAACTTACTTTGAAACCTTTTCTGCTTTTGGTTCCCGGTGAACGATGCTTGCGAGTTGGAGGAAAAACATCATTCCTCATCTGTGTATCAACCAGTTTTAATCTCCTGTTCAGCTTATACCAAGGTTCATGATTTTACTTTATCTAATTATTTTTTAATTTTTTTAAATTTTTTTGTGATGCATTGACAGAATTGAACACATTTGGCCCGCAGGGCCAGGCCAATTCACAAATATGCGCGTTAGTCTGGAGTCCCTCAGTTCATTTTCAATTTCCAAGGGGCGTTTGCGTCCAAAATGTCTCTGGACGCCATTGGATAGACCTACAACCAATCAGAACATTGAATGCACCTACAACCAATCAGAGCAGTGGATAGACCTACAACCAATCAGAGCAGTGGATAGACCTACAACCCATCAGATCAACGAAACGTGTGACGTAGCGCTGAGCGAGGGAAGTCAACTTTTACCAAAAAGTACGGCAAACATCTTTCCCTAAAACAAAAAGCTTTGTAGAGAACGTAATGCGTCCAGTTTGTTTAATACTGTTGCAAACGCGGATTCAGCAGACACAGCAGCGGCAGCCATCTTGGTACGGTGCGGCAACAGCTCCCTGCATCGTCATCGTATCAAACCCGCCCCATATTTGATATACTCTTGTGCTCGGCCTGACCCTGGCAAGGTTGGGTGTAAATCTGTCTGAATGGGAGGGTGGCTAGACGTATTCTGCAGAGCAAATGGAACATGAGCTCGCAGATTTGTCAGGTTCCCAAACTAGAACATATCACAAACCAGCAGATAAAAACTGAACCGTTGTCAGTTAAGCGCCAGTCATCACAATTACCACAGAGTAATAAACAATGTACCAATTTATGTCATGTAGTAATAAACATTATTACATTGTGTAGTAATAATATAAACATGTCACAGACACAAACCTCCAGTAGAATTCCATATTTCACACGTTTCAGACAATATCTTAATTTAATGGATAGGTTTGCTATTTTTTGCAGCCCATGCCCCATTGCACTGCATTTAACCACAGTGAGACTCTGCAGCAGAGTGGTAAGTTTCCTCGTTGGTAAAGTATTCACCCACGTTCAGCTGTGATTATGTGCTTATAAATGATGGGAACCGACATTTCAATACGAAAAAAAACCCATCAAACCCACCCTTTAATGATGACGCGACGCCGCTGGGGGATCGCCCGCAGTCTTGACTTATGGCCTCGACTTTGATACCTGTTCCAAAACCAGCGCGGGCCATCGCACCCGATGATGCCGACGCGCTTTCAGACGATGCCGTGGAGGTGTCTGAACCCCTCATTCACCCCCCAACGTCTTCCAAGAGGCCTTCGTTGTTCCCGCCTCACCCCGCCCCTCCCGACCCCCTTCCAGTCCTTTGCTAAGGGGCCGGTTTTCCGATAAACCCCGGCCGGCAGCGGGCTTGTGTGCCCACACGCACGCACCCCACCCGAAGCACCCTGGCAGGAGAGAAGCCACCGCGGGGGGGATCCGAGGGGCGTCGGGCGATGAGACTAACCTCAGGCTCTGACTTGAGAGGGAGCCCTAACAAGCAAAAAATACAATCTCTCTCTCTCTCTATGCATGCCTCTGCATGCCCCCCCGTACTGTTTTAATACGCATTTACAATGTCGCTCCGTTGTGTTGATAAAGGTGTGTGTGTGTGTGTGTGTGAGAGAGAGACAGACAGACAGACAGACAGACAGATTGTGCGAGCGTGCGAACGCATGCCTTGCTCGATTCGGGGTTGGATTTAGATTTAACTCCGTCTCTTGGATCCCGGCCACAAGAGTAGTCTCTATCTTGCGCGCCCACGTGCGTGCGCGCACACTCTCTTACACTCTGTGTAGTGCCTTTTTATTTTAACTGCCTTGTTTGCCAAAGCGGAGAGAGGTGTCGGGATCTCCTCGTGTGTCTCTGGTGTTCAATTGTCTCTGAACTGCGGCTGGCCTAGGGCTCCCAGCTCGGCCCAAAACACCGTCTGAGGTCCCTCCAAAACACAGGGCAACAAGTAGATCGGAACAATAGGACATCGATTTAAAAATGTTCTATCTATATATATATATATATATATATATTCTTCTTTTTTTTATAAATTTCTTTTTCCTCTCGACACTAGACACTGGGGGATCCAAAAAGTGAGTCGCAGTAGTGAACTACAGTCCTTAAAATACTTCAGTCTCCATCTGAACTCAATTACAGCTCCCTATTACGGTATTCTTTTCAGTAGTGTGTCTGTGTGTGTGTCTGTGTGTGTGTGTGTGTGTGTGTGTGTGTGTGTGTGTGGTGACTGATTTCAATTGTTCTATTTCATCTGTCTCAGCGTCTATCTGGGACGCACCCAAAGCCGACGATAGCCTGGACTTTTTTATCACACTCACCAAGGGCTATTTATAAATCCCGCCCCACAAATTTTTATTTTTATTTTTTTTTAATAAAAGATCGCCCTGCTGTCCCATCACATTTCAGCCTGTTGCAAAAATGAATGAATGTAATCCTCACCGTTGTTTTTTCAATTTTTATTATTGTTATTATTTATCAACCATGCGCTCATTAACACTTGCCACGATATACTGTAACGGCCATTTGCTTTGTTGATCAGTTGTTTTGAATAAAGCGATCAATGCTGTTTGAATTGAATCTGTCTTTTCATTGCGGTTCTGTGGGCTGTCCGATTTTTTTATTTTATTTTTTATCCCCTTCAGTTCGAGGGGCGGAGAAATGGCCCCAAGTGGAGGAGCACAGGTATCTTGGGGGGTGGGGGAGGTGGGGTCTGTGTCAGGAACCAGGAACCTTATTACTGGTACCCGGTACTTAGGAGCATCATGTTCCTGAAGTCGCCAACACTTGGAAAGTGGTCCCGGTCCCGAAAAAGTCACCGCAAGCTTTTTTTTTTTTTTTTTTAACCGAGCAACTGGAACCACTGGGGCAGAGTTTCCGGTACAGAACAACGCCGATGGTTCAAATACAAACTAAAATCGAAGCGACAAGTTGCTGTTGATACTTGCCGTTTCAGACGCAAGGGCACGCGTTGAGTTTTTGGGCTCACTCTGAAGTTGTGATTCATATTTAATGCACTTTGAGCATCAGTCTAGCATCTTGTGCTTGAGTCTTAATGTCTTTCTTTTCTTTCTTGCCCTGCTGATCTGATTCTGGTACTTTCAACAAACGGCGGCTGCGGCGCACCATGGTTTCGCAGGGAGGAAATCCGGGCAGGGGTGGGGAATCCATCAAGACCTGACCTACAACAAAACATAAGATAAACACACTCCGACAGGCACACACATTCACCAGCCCTGGCTGCAACCAGAAAAACAACCTTTTAGCGGGTCCCGGATCTCGCTGTCAGCCTTTCAGCGCCGTTTCTCCCTGTAACAGCAAAGCACAACTCCTATGGAGAGGTGCGCTGCTCTGAGGCGTGTGTGTGTGTGTGTGTTTGTGAGAGAGAGATGGTGTGTTGGTCTGCCTGGCCTGCTAACCAGGTTCACGCGCACACACACACACACACTCTGGGGCTCAGCGGGCACAGCTGTCTGGCCATCGAAGCAGAGGCGTTCACACCACAGGACTCCTGTCTGACACACACCGCTCCTGCCTCCTTCTCTCTGCCCCTCCATCCCCCCCTTTCTCACATCATCTGTGGGGCTGTAAAATGCCGTTGCCCCTGCAGTACAGCTTCCTGTCCTACAGACTCGTCAGCCAATTCGCATACACGGTATATATTTATATGGTCTCGCAGGAAACTGCAGTGGAACACGTTCCATAACTACCCATCTCACTCGACTGACCCGGCTGAACGGAAACGTAACCTGCCGGCTGGAGTTTGGAGTTCCAACTGTACTGTATATAGACACTTGGACATGCGTTAGTCTCCCCTGTGTTGTGTTTAGCGGAACCTCTTAATTACGCCGAAACAGAGTAATAATTAGGTGTATGCTGCCCCCCCAAGGGGGGGTTGTGCACAAAGCACCCCCCCCCCCCTGCAGACGCGGAGGCACAAACCGCCGATTTCTTCGCGTAGATGCGGAATCTGCTCTCCAGATGGCGTCCGTCCTGTCGGATGGGTTCGGTTTAGGGGCTGGCTGAGGACGATATCCTACGGAGAGAACCTGCTTGATGCTGTGAAACGGCTCCTCCCCCTCAGAACAGTGCGGCGGCAGCGGTTCAGTGGGAAGACGGGAAGACGGTCCTCATAAATCAACTCACCGAGGAGCTGGTCTCCGGTGAAACGGCGTTCGACGCATCATAGTTCCAGTTTGACCGGTCAAACCCAAAATGCACCACCGCAATCATACAAGGCCTGCCGTGGGGGTTGACGCCAAACTACCCGGTCGTGACCTTCCTTAAATCCCTCGCAAGGGTTCGTTCAAATCGGAACCGGCATGACAGAATCGGTTGCGGGCTCGCCGCTTTTCCGACGCGAGGAACCTGCAGGGGCAAGGTCCTCTCCGCCTGGGAACTTCCCCTTTTCCCCCCGCACGAGCAACTTTGTTTCCCCCGGAACTGTTTCCGCTCGAATGGTTTCCCGGTCTGATCCAGGTTCCGAGCCGCTGGCGCAGAGTCTGCCCTTCTAAACACAGTGCCGACCGGTCAAACGCCATGTCGGCCGCATTTGCCGAGCGCGGCGGCCTCCGTTTTTGACACTCTCTGCTCGCCGGCGGTGCCTTTGTTTCATAGGAGGAGACCGGAACGACACGTGGAACCGCACAGTCGCGCTCCTCGCGTCACCAACTTTCCATAATCTCTCCCGGTTCAGAGGTGCAGAGCCAGATCACATTTGGTCCTGTTTACCGTGTAAGGAGATGAGGAGTAGCCCCAGGGGAGCCTGGAGGTGCACTGCAAGGGGTTGTGATCCGCGCCTGCCGGGTCATTTACAAGTTCCTGCGAAATTGACTTTGAGGCCGGCGTCCAGGGAGAGAGTTGAGGGACACGGCCTTGTCAATGTCTTCTGACCCAAGCCAACACCCTCTGCCGTCGTATGAAGCCCTCTCGATCGGAAACGAGAACAGAGCGGTCAGAGCGCTGCTTTGGAGCAGTCCCGAATCTTTCCCCTCGTTCTGCAGAGTGAATAATCTTGAATGTTCTCAGGTTTGTTTTCTCGTGGCGGCAGATTAACCTCACCCCCGTCGTTGCAGAAGAATTTCTCCCACAGATGGCCCTCTGCCTCGGTGGGGAAAGCGGCCCCGGAAAGCCTGGGAAGCTGTGCAGGGGGCACAACTTTTGGAAAAGGGGGATCATCTTCCAAAAGTTCAATAGTCATTCAATAGTCCTGCCAGAGTCCGTTAGAGGGGCCCAGCTCCGGTTGAAAAAAAAGCGAAGCCCTATGCAGGGATCCATGTGGGGCGGGAGGGGCGGGGGCCACGCCCGGAGATGAGCCTGCCGTGACCTTTTCCCCGGCCCGTCCCAATATGAGATTAAAGGTAAAGAGAAAAACACCCACCGCCCGGGGTTCTCCTCTTCCCTCCCAAGTCCTCGCCGAATAAAGTTTGATCCTGTTTGCTCTGTTTGTGTGTGATTATACATCTTCGTTCCTCGCCCTCCATCCAAACCCTTCCCACCCCCTCCGCTCGCCTTTTTTTTTTATTTTATTTTTTTTATATATCTTATTCGGCAACCCGCTCGTTTTTCGATTCATGTCACGCCCTCCAAGGACACGGCGGGTCCCCCCACCCCACCCCACAACCCCCACCCTCCCCCCTCCCCCTCCGCCTGACCAAAGCCCATTGATTTCTCACTGTGGGTGATTTATGGGTGGAGGGTGTGTTAGGGCGGTCCTAACTGTCTTTAGCTACCCCCTCCCCGGCCCCCCCGCACTATGACACCCTAATGAGGGTGGTGGGGCAGGGGGCAGCAAAGGGGTTAAACACCTGGCCGACCCACCCGCCCCCAACGTCCTGCTGGATTACCGGGGGGCCGGGGGGGGGCCGGCGACGCCTTTTAAACGGCAACAGCCCCGGTCACTCCAGGGAGAGAGAGAGAGAGAGAGAGAGAGAGAGAGAGAGACCGGTAACGTTTGCGCTCTCCCGCCCGTGCCGCCCCAGAGAAAGTTCGGCCGTCCCGACATACGGTGTCTTCGGCAACGGCGTCTCACCGCGGTTAAGGTCTTGGTGAGCGTGCAGCAGGACAGTCGGGGACGCTGGCGGTGTGAGACGGGTTCAGCCGAACTCCCATTTGATTTTCGCAGGGAACCGAGCCTCGAGTCACCTGAGTGACTTCTAATGACCAGCCCACCCTCCACCCTGCAGGGGAGGTGACTCGCAGCCGAACAGCCTGTCTAACGGCCCGTCTAACAGACCTGTCTAACAGACCTGTCTAACAGGCCTGTCTAACGGCCTGTCTAACGGCCTGTCCCAGATAAGGTAAGACCCTCTGGGGCGGGGTGTTCGGGGGGGAAAGCTCTCCTCATTGAGCGGTCGGAAAACCCGGGATCCAACCGCGCGGGGACCTTCGGGTGTCCGTCACCCTGTTATGAAGCGGTGATGGAGTTAAAACGCTTAGAATGCTGCTGCTCCACCCGCCAGGCCTGGGGCGACGTGCCGGCAGGACGCTCTCCGTTGTATCCCAAAAATAAATAAATAAATAAATAAGTTGCGCTTACCGCAAAGAGATTTAAGGCAATTAATCATTGGCGGACGGCGGTATTGACCGAAGTGCCGTTTCGCTGATCGCCCGTTACCCCGGCGGCTCCGTTTTGGGCGGCCCCCGGAACCATGCATCAGCCCGGCGCTCTCGATAAAGCCTACGTCTCCAACCGCCTAATGAACCCGGGGCGGGGGGGTAGGTCTGACTTTAATGGCGTCGATGGACGATTGTTCCCCCGACGTCCGCCTCGATGGCGCAAGACAAACGGCCGCGTCGGTTTATCAGAGCATCACGTGATCCCAGGGGCCACGTGCGCTTATTTCCTTTGTTTGACCGCTCATCCATTTGCTCTTCATCGATATTGTCGTTTTCTCCATCGCCTCGGTTTAATCGACGTTGTCTGTCTCGGTTCGTTGGCGGCTCGGGCCCCCGGACAAATTCCCGTCGGTCCAACTTTTTTTGGGGGGTTCTTTGGTTGGTTTTAGGTTTGGCTTTCTTCAAAAAAATGCAACTTTACGCGGGCCCGGGTGGCTTTGCGTTCGCAAAAATTCATTCGTTTCGTTTTTATCTCAGGTCAACCGCAATTATACAAACCCTTCACTGAGCTGCGATTGATTCCGCTGTGTCCATCGTTCATACTAATGGCATACATGTACCCATAGCGGAACGGGGAATATCGATTATCGGTTATTATTATGTTCTTCCCCGTGCACCTCCTACGGGGACGCCAAAGATACGGCCCGCGGGCCAGATGTGGCCGCATCCTTGGCGTCCCCGGGTTCCAAAAACGTGCACGGGGCATTGGAGGCAGATGCAGGGTGATGTCACTTGTAATAGCCCCATGTACGACTGGATCTCCATCTTCTATAAAACGGCTTTATCTTGCCCTCCCTTCCCTCCCCCTCCCCGCTCTACCCTCCTCCCTCCCTCCCTCCCTCCCTATCGCTCTCTCTCTCTCTCTCTCTCTCTCTCTCTCTCTCTCTCTCTCTCTCTCTCTCTCTCCACCTCCCTCCCTCCCTCTCCCTCTCTCGCATGCCCTCGGCGCTGCTTTGCAGGATCAGAATCTTACTGTTTGGCGCCGATCGACACCAGACACGAGGTCCATTTTGATTTAAAGAGCCGCCCCCCCCCCCTCCCCTGCGGAGCCCAACGGGTCGGAACCAACTCACCCCGGGCGCCCGGTTGGAAGGCGCTGGATGCTGTTCTTCGGGACCTGAGCCGGGAGGGTTTACGTCGGATCCAAAAAAAAAAAAAAAAAAACTGGAAACGGCGGGCGTTGTTGTTTTGTTTTTTTTGGGGGTTTTTTTTGTTGTTTTTTGTAGTTTTATTTTTCGTGGCGCGCGTCTCTGCCTCCCCCGGACGCACATGGCTGGGATTTAAAAGCGCCGGAGAGACGCCGCTGAAGCAGCGCTTTTCTAACTCGCGTCGCGCGTAAAAAGGAGGAGGGAGGAAAAACAACAACAACAACAACAAAAAGAAAAAAGAAAAAAGAAATAAACAAAGAAGAAGAAAGAGAAGAAAAAAAAAATCTGAACTTTCTGACTCTGGAGCCCGAGCGAGACTCGAATAAGAAAACATCAGCACAAAAAAAACAAAGTGTGGAGGAAAGGAGGGAGCGCCAGATAGGGAGGGAGGACCGGGGTGGTGGGTGGGGTGGGGGTGGGCGCAAGGGGGGCTTGGCCCTGAGGAAGAAAAACCCAAAAAGTTAATCAGCGTTACCCAGCCTTACTTTCCCTTTTCTTTTTCTGTCTTTTTTTTTTTTTTTTTACTCCGTTTGTTTTCATCTTAAGAGGAACCCCCCACCCGCCGTCACCATTCCGCCTAAAAGCAGACAGGAGGAGCGGCCCGCGCTGACTCGACTGGTCGGCAGGAAGCGGCTGATCGCGGCCGGGGTCCTGGGCGTCGTCATGGTCCTGGTGCTGGTCATCCTCATCCCGGTCCTGGTGAACTCCGCGGGCACGTCGGCGCACTACGAGATGCTCGGCACGTGCAGGATGGTGTGCGACCCCTACGGCACCAAGTCGCCGAGCAGCACCGCCACGGCGGACGCGGCGGTGCGCGACAGCGGCCTCGTCCAGTCGTTACCGACGTTTATCCAAGGCGCGAAGGGGGAGCCGGGCCGCCCGGGGAAGGTAGGTCCGAGGGGGCCTGCGGGCGAGCCGGGACCCCCCGGCCCGCGCGGGGAGAAGGGGGAGCCGGGCCGACCCGGTCTGCCGGGCCCGCCGGGGCCCAACGCGGCCGCCGGGGCGATCAGCGCCGCCACGTACAGCACCGTGCCCAAGATCGCCTTTTACGCGGGGCTCAAGAAGCAACACGAGGGCTACGAGGTGTTGAAATTCGACGACGTGGTGACGAACCTGGGGAACCACTACGACCCCACGGCGGGGAAGTTCACCTGCTCCATCCCGGGGATCTATTTCTTCACGTACCACGTCCTGATGCGCGGAGGGGACGGCACCAGCATGTGGGCAGACCTGTGCAAGAATAACCAGGTAACCAGGTTAGATGACACCCCCCCCCCCCCACACACCGAAAACACACACACACACACACACACGAGTTGGCCGCCTCTCCTTTACGCACAGGGTGCAATGAGTATTTGTAAGTTCCCTCATCAAGATCGGTAAGTGATGAATCTGTTCTTCTGTTCTCTGTTGACGTGGCCACGCCGACGCCGACGCCACACGAGCCTCCTTCATTCACTCAGATCAGTGTTTCAAAACGGGATTTGTTCATCCCGTGCGTCCTAACGCGCTTTTACGCACGGCGCGGCGCGATTCGGTGATTCCCGTTTTCCTTCGGGAGCCGGTTGCGGACGTCAAGCAGCCCTCACATTTCGGGGGTGGGCCTCGTCGGGGATCCGTCTGGTTGCCTGATGAGATGAACCCCCTTTGGTTTGTGCGTAATGGCAGAATGGAAATCCATAGAGAGAGAGTCCCAAACGGGAGGGCTTTCTCTCCGGTTAATTTAATCCATAAATAGTGTGAGACAACTGACGGCGGTGACCGTAATCCAGTTTCAAATTAGGCCTGATGGCTTCAGCACATTTGTAAAACATGGTCTTAAATAAAAAAATATTAAAGCCAAAGCCAAAGGGAACCGTTATAAAACAACTAGATAAAACAACAACAACAACAACAACGACGACGACGACGAATTTGCTGTCAAATGTGCGTCCTCCCATTAGTAATCACATCGAATGAAGGAACTCAGTGGGTGAACCAAAAAAATGATTCCGTGATAAAAAAGACAGATTTGGTGTGAACTTTGAAAGTGTTGGAGCGTCATCTTACGAGGGAAACCAGCTCGGTACCTAAATCAAATAACTGTGAGTGATGGACATGTGCTAGACTGAAGTGTTTTAACACATTATAATTACAATACATATGATATAATATTATATATATATATATGATATTATAATTTCTTATATATAATATTATATATATGATATTGAAATATATTTGCTTTAATAATACTTGTTATTATCATTATTATTGTTGTTGTTGTTATTATTATTATTATTATTATTATTATTATTATTATTATTATTATTATTATTATTATTATTATGGTTCTAATGACCCTTCATTCTATGTTAAACGACGACGACACCCCCCCCCCCCCAAAAAAAAAAAGTGGCAGCAACTACACGCACACGCACACGCACACGCACGCCCAGTAATCCCCAGCTCTGTTCGTGGCCATGTTTTATCCATAAGGCTCCTCTGATCACGGGGCCGTGCGTGGTGGTAGCTGTCAGGGAGCAGATCTAATCCGTGTTCCCCCCCCGGGGGGCGGGGGCGGGGGCGGGGGTGTCACCCCGGCGCGTCCACGACTCACCGAGCGCGCTCCGCCAAGCGCGTCCCCCCCGAAGCCCCCTCGTCCGTCACCACCCCCCCCCCCCCCCTTTATACACAAAAAAACATCGATTCTCAGCAGAAGAGCCTTTTTTTTTTTTTTTGATAAACCCTCCGAAGAGTTTTATGTTCAAATGAAAAGGGAAAAGAATAAATAAATACACGTAAAGAATAAAAGCTGTAAGCAACGTTGCGGTTCGATTGGGGCCCAATGCCATCGCTGCTGGCACAACACTATGAATTAACAAGGCGGCTTTGACTTGGGAAAATAACTTGGTTCCCTTCCCGCCTCACATTTTTCCCCCAACTGACTAAATCACATTTCTCTTACCTATTTGTTATGGTTTCCGCATCAAATTCTAATTAAGCAGAATTCTTTCTTTCTTTCTTTCTTTCTTGATGGTTTCAAAAGGCCATCTGAATATGGAACTATTTTCCTTCCAACTTAAAGGCAGGTGGTGTCCTTTTTTACAATGCATTTCATTCTTGATTTATGATAATAATAATAATAATAATGATAATAATAATAATAATAATAATAATAATAATTATGATTATTATGATTATGATGATGATGATTATTATCATTACTCAAATTGTTTTCACGTTGTCATCGTCATCACGTCTACAAATACGCTTACGAGATATATATATATATGTGTGTATATATATATATATGTGTGTATATATATATATATATGTGTGTGTATATATATATATATATATATATATATATATATACTAAAGTTGTTCCTCTCCAAAAGATGACTTTAGTGATTTCCGTTCCTGGGTGGCAGCTGCATGAATGCGGGAATGAACAGGTTCAATCAAGCGCTGATTCACCCCTCTAAAAGCTCCTTCCTTTATGATTTTCATAATAAACCATGATGGCGAGGTGAATTCGGCCCATTGTAGTGAGCGTCTTCGCGGAAAGACGCTTCCAGATCTCGGCCTGTTAATGTTAAGTGTTCAAATTAAACATCGAACATTTCACAAGTCACACAAGTCGCAGGCTTGCGAAGGGACTGTCAGCGGTGGTTGAGGGCTGGCAATTTTATTTTCTTTTAAATATTTGAAAAACTGAGTTAAAGACCCTACGCTGCTGTCAAATATGAACACCCCTTTTAACCTCGTCGTATCTCTTCCTACCTTATCTCATCTTATCTTATGAGCGTCAAATTTCCACACGCAGCCCTGTCCAGGCAGTGCTATAACGATCTCGTCCGATCACCTCGACGGTCGTCCTGCGTTGTCGGGCTCGGCGGCTCTGCTTTTCCCCCGAAATCCTTGCGTGAGAACGTGGCCGGAGCTGCAAAAGCCCACGTCGTGCTCGTGTGTCGCCGGGCGTGTCCTCTGACCCTGTCGCACGTCGCCCCCCCCCCAACCTGCAGGTGCGCGCCAGCGCCATCGCCCAGGACGCCGACCAGAACTACGACTACGCCAGCAACAGCGCCGTGCTGCACCTGGAGCCCGGCGACGAGGTCTACATCAAGCTGGACGGCGGCAAAGCCCACGGCGGCAACAACAACAAGTACAGCACCTTCTCCGGGTTCATCATCTACGCCGACTAGACGGCGGGAGGACAAACCGTCTGGAACTGTTTACCCCACCTGTCCCGTCCCCCGCATTCTTTTTTTTTGGGAGTCAACACGCCCATCATTCATCCATCCGGGGGGGGGGGGGGCCTGGCGGTCATATTCTCCCCATTTGGGTCACGGCAGACTTCCGAGGCTACCCAGCCAGTACAGCCACCCAACCCCCACACGCCCTCATCCAAGCCAGTGTAGCTGGGTCTCATTCTGCCTGAGGCTGCAACCGCAAAGTCGTCACCGCGACGCTCTACGTGTAACCGCAACTTAACCAAAAGGCCTCCGAGCCCCTCGTTCGGCCTCCAGATGCACCGTCTCTCTCTCTCTCTCTCTCTCTCTCCCTCCGCTCGGCCCTGCTTCTGGGCGTGGCATCTTATCAGTTCTCTCACCCTAAAAATACTTTATTAATCCCCGAAGGGAAATTCCAGTGTTGCAGCAGCAAAGACATACATGACAAAACACTCATACCTTACAAAAACACACAATGACGTAGATTGTTTTCTGAATGAATTACTATATATATATATAAAAATATATACACACACACACACGCACAATTCAACTAAATGTTATTGCACAGAGTACAAGTACTCTGTGCACTCTTACTACCCATCCTAGTAAGTGACGTATCTAGGAGCAGTGGGCAAGGTGTCTTGCTCAAGGACACATCAGCACGCTACCGGGAGGAGCCGGGGATGGAACCGATTACTAGATGACCGGCTCCACCTCCTGAGCATGTAGTCATGATGACGGTCTTTTATTCTTTATTATTTATTTATAACCTACTGTATGTGTCCATCTCTCCGTTTTTTTATATGTATATACACATATGTATGTTTGTGTATATATATATATATATATATATATATATTTATATATACATATAAAATAACTGATGTTTGATGACTGCATGCCCCAGATCCTCAGCTGACCCTCTCAGGGCTCCACGGAGGGCTTTCACTTTCAAACGGATACAAAACGAAAAAGAAATCCAGATCGGTCCAACGAGGCGGAGAGGATTTTGTGCAGCGATGAACCCCACGTTCCACAAAATATAAATAAGCTTAATTCTTTATTCTTTATTCGTTTATTCTTTACTATACCTTATGAAACCTTCTGGGGGAAATTACCGCCTTTGGCCTTCCCAGTAGGCCGTATACCCAGCAGCGCTGGGCTGCTGCCGCGTGCCGCGCCGCTCCGCTTCTCGGCCGAGGCCGTGCTCAGGGGGCCGCGGCAGGAGCGCACGACCCCGACGTTCGCTGCGCTTCACACGCGCACGAACACTCCACACAGGGAATTTAAAAAGATTTTAAAACTCATTGGCGGGACCAGATTTACACGACAATACATTTTAAACACGTGGTGGGCCGCGCTGAGTGGGCTGGTGGGCCGGATGTGGCCCCCGGGCCTGTCGTTTGGCGACCCCTGGTTTAAGACCCCAAATGTGCCAATTTGGAACGTTTATACGAATACGCTGTCGCTTCCCTCTGATAGGACTTGGATTCACAGACAATAGTGTATTTATAAACCGGTTGGAAATCGTTGAACCTACTCGACCTTTGACCCCCCCTCCCCCGCCTTGTACATGGAGTTAAACTGTGTCTCCCAGTGCGGAACCCCAACTGTACCAAAGTGCTCTGTGGCCTCACTGTGGCAGGAAGTTAACGGAGCTAGACACGTCCCAACCGCACAACCCCCCAAAAAAAACCTATCCATCGATCCCTCCCTCCCTCCGTCCCTCCATCGCTCCATCCCTCCCTCCCTCCATCCCTCCATCGCTCCCTCCGTCCCTCCATCGCTCCATCGCTACATCGCTCCATCCCTCCATCGCTCCATCCCTCCCTCCCTCCATCCCTCTATCGCTCCCTGCGTCCCTCCATCGCTCCATCGCTACATCGCTCCATCCCTCCATCGCTCCATCCCTCCCTCCCTCCATCCATGTGTCTTTTTTCCTGCCTGTCAAAGACTTGGGGACCAAAACAAACCCGTAGCAAACACTTTATTCCGCGGCGATGAGCCGCTTACATGTTTACATTCTTTCTTATCTCATTCGTCCCTGATTTGATTTTTTATTTATTTTTATTTTTTTTTGTAGAATAATTAATGAAGAAAACAAAACAAACATGTAACGCTCCGGGTGTAGCTCTAGGTGTGAAGTCTGGCAGTGTACAAGACCAGCGCGCTATGCAGCGGTAGAGGAGAACGTGTATGTATCCATGTACAGTGACCTTACAGATAGTTTATGAAAACGGTGGAATCGCCAAATACTGGAACTCATGTGTACATAGTGTGGTGATTCAAATCTCTCTCTCTCTCTCTCTCTCTCTCTCTCCCCCCCCCACCTCCCATCCTCGATGTACAATATGTTGAAAAGAGCACACGAGAAACTGTTATTATATAGTCTATTAATCAATGAGACATTCACGCATTAATCACTTGATTGTCTTGGCATCGTGTTGGGTAAGCGCCGGGTTTGCACGTGCGTGTGTGCGTGCGTGCCTGTGTGTGTGTGTGTGTGTGTGCGTGCCTGTGTGTGTGTGTGTGTGTGCGTGCCTGTGTGTGTGTGTGTGCGAGGCGTCGATGGATAATGTGCACAATCATTTTTCCGTCATTCTGTCAGAGGAAGGAGGAGAGGACGGTCCACTTGTGTGCTGTACCAATTACCGATGATGTTTTCCATTAAATGGACAGAACCAAAGCGACGTCTCGGCCTTGGCCTTTGTTTGTTGGTTTGTTGGTTTGTTTGCTTGTTTGTTTGTTTGTTTACTTTGCGAATGGGGAAAACGAACTGCCGGGCAAAGGGAAAAGAAGTCGCACTGGCTCTCGTGCTGCGTTCCAAATCAAAGTCGGACGAAAAAGAGCCAAACGGACGCTTTTTAAGTCTGAATTCCGAGTTCTGCTGTGACGTAGGTTGAGTAGCTCGTAGAATTCACAACCTCGGCAAATAAATGCAACTTTTGCTGCCGCCCTCCATGTCTGCCGCCGACAGGAGCGACAGAGCAGGTTCAGTGCGGTGGCGGCGGCGGCGGCGAACAAATTGGAATTACGGCAACGCATCGTTTGGAAGTCACATCGTCCTCACTGGTTTCACCGACATCCCAGCAGAACAATAAGGCTTTGCTTGCACCCTGGGGTCCCTCAAACATAATCAAACAACGCCAATCGTCTCCCTTGCGACGCAAAGTTTGAACGTTTGAGTTTGATGTTGAAACCTTTTTTTCAGTTTCGTTATTTTACTTTAGCAGAGCCGCGTCATTTACGAGGGCAAATGCCCACGGCCGCCCAAAGTGAATCTCAAAGTTCCCACAAAGCGTGAAAATTGAAAATATTCCGTCGACTCATTTAGTTTGAACTCCGAAAAGACAAGTAAAGTTTATGGTTGGGGTCATCGAAATTCCAAGTAAATAGATTCAACAAAATAACCAATCAAAAACAACAACAACCTTCAAAAATAAATTAAATGAAAAATAAAAATACATATACTTAAATATATACTGTGTGTGTATATATATATATATATATATATATATATAGACACACACACACACACACACACACACACACAAAACACATTTCTTGTTATTTTTGCAATAAAACAGGTATGTAAATGTGATGGTGCAGACAGCCGCCGGCGCTGGAGAACGGCGTCCTACTGCTTTCCCACCTCCAACAGGGCTCCAGATGGAGGAGGAGGGGGCCCCGTGCGGGACGGAGGTCTGTTCAGGACCATAATACGACACGACAGGTATTGGTGAACGATAGTCCTGCTCTTTCCGTTCATTTTCAATTTCCAAGGGCCGTTACCAGCCAGCGGGGCGCAGACCAAAATGTCTCTGGACACAATCGGATGGATCTACAACCAATCAGAGCATTGGATAGACCTAGCGAGTGAGTTGGTAAATTCGACTTTGACCAAATCCCGTCAGAAGTATGACAAACATCTTTCTTATCAACAAAAAGCTTTTTAGAGAAAATAATACGTCCAGTTTGTTTCATGCTGTTGCAAACGTCAACAGACCGTGCCACATCAGCGGCAGCCATCTTGGTAAGGTGCGTCAATGGCTCAGCATCGTCGTCATATCAAACTCGCCTCATGTTAGATAAGCGCTTGTGATTGGCCCGACCCTGGTAAGGTGGGGTGGAAATCTGTTTGAATGGGAGGGTGGCTAGACGTATTCTGCATTCTGCAACATATGAAACATGAGCTGAGATTCGTCTGGTTCCCAGGCTAGAACACCCTCCGATGAGACACATTTTAACGACTGGGCTGGAGAGGAGGCGATGCAGTATTTTGGCAGTGTAGTCATCTTGGGACATTCAAAATGAATCGTGTGTTGGTGTTTGGTGGTGTTTCCGTGTAGCAGGCAGTCCAAATAAAACACACACTATATTCTGTTTTACAATCTGTTTTTCAATCAACTATATATACTATATATACTCTGTATACTATATACTCTGTATCTATGCAGCAGATCTAAACTGAATTCAACATGTGTAAAAGTCATTATAAAACTACATTTGCACTATTATATTCACTTTGTTATATAGTTAGGGATTAGGGTTTGTGCCAATACTGCTCCATGTTTTTTTCTGAATAAAGAAAGAGAAAGAATGATAATTAAATAATAATTTATTATTGAAAGAATCATTTTGATATCTGTCTTTCTGCTCTGTCTTGTTCCGTATGCTTTTATTTCAACGACGTCTCTTGTCCTTTAACTTTTGACGCTCTTTCTTTTAGGATTCCATACGGCACGAAAACAAGCCTTTTGGCTGCGTCCGCTGTATTTACTGCAGTGCTTATTAACGTTCACTGTCCCTGTTGAATAAACGGATGAAATTAAACGAAAAAATAAAAATAAGTAAATAATAGTATCTCGCCGAGGGAACTGGAACAACGCCGGCGGCGAGCAAAAACCAACAAAGAGACAAAAAACGAAAATCAGAGCTACAGATAGATAACACGACGTATGTTTTGCATAAATCACGTCAACAGAGTTGGGGCAACCAGAAGACGATCGGTAAATCCATTCCTTCTCCATACGGTGAACGACGTCAACGTTGAGATATCGATCGAGATATCGATCGCGTGCACGGTGGGGGGTTGGTTTGACCTTGTACCCCCGCGTGCTAATTGCTTTTGCACCTTTGCCCCCCCCCACACCTAAGCTATTTCCAACCAATCGCGTCCCATCTCCCGCCCGCTCGTCCCGGCCAATGAGATGAAAGATCCTCCTCACTTCAAATTTCACCCTCCTCTTTCTCTGTATCAACTTCCTCTTTCTGAGGGCGGCGGTGGTGGTGGCGTGTGCGCGTGTGCGTGCGTGCGTGCGCGTGGGGGTGGGTGGTGATAATGACAATAATGAGACTTGGGTTGTAATTTGCTCCTGCCTGGCTGTCGTTCATCACTCAGAGACACCTGTGTACAGAGCCACCTGCTTCATAGGACCCAACCCCCCTTCAATGTCCTTCAAGACTCTCTGTCTGTCCCCTGAACTGTAATTAATCACCCCAGAGCAGCGAACACACACACACACACACACACACACACACACACACACACACACACACACACACACACACACACACACACACACACACACACACACACACACACACACACACACACACACACACACACACACACACACACAGGCGCGCACGCGGCAGTTTTTGCCATGGTTGTTGTGATTTCGAGATTTCGAGCCCAGCGCACGCGAAAAAAACCAGTTGCAAATAGGCTTGTACCCTTTCCATTCTGATATTTGTGACCCACCGCTTACTTTAGAGTCACATTTTGAAATTTGATTTCCCCCCCCCCACATATTATGAAAGTGTACAATGAGAACTCCAAAACGAAGTATCGCTTGTGGGAATCAAGCAAATATTTTGGAAGCTATGACTAATTAAAGATTACCCAACACCCACAACACTAACCCACTTGGAAACACAGTCAGCGCTTTCGGTGGTTTCATTTGGACAGTCCAATCGCTCCTTCAGTGAGATAATGTTGAATGTGTTTGACTGAAATAATGTCTGAATCATTCATTTATTAGATATATTGGAAAACGCATAATTCAAGTTAATACTTTAATTGTAAGTATTTCTTTTTTTTTCTAGGTTAATGCTCACAATAGTAGCATGACTCCTCTGTTATTCTGTATCTTCTAAACATTACTATCTCCGACATTTATTGTTTTATATTTTTTTATTTTATATTTTTTCTTTTCACCGGAAGCAGAGATTTCCTGCTTCCGGTGTTTATTTCTTGTCGTTGCGTTTAAACATCGCCTACGGAAGCGACGTCCGCACTTCTTCGTCGTGTCCGCTGAGCCAGTGTCAGCACAGTAGCCTTTTACCGTTTATCAAAACAGTTTCACATTCTGACTTCACATCACAGGGAATATGGAAGGACGATCTTGATCTGCACGTTTGCATCAAAGGGAACCCTAAGATCACCGTCCGTGCGGTTTTGAGTGACTTTTTTCCCCCTGCGAAATGCGGGTGGATCAAGTAGCCTCGACGTTTTAATATTTCTATAATATTTAGAAATCAAACTTAGTTTTGAAAACACGTTCCAAGAAAATAACTTGAGGAACATAAATCTCATTTTGGACAAAAATTTCTGATGTTTTTCATGTCTGGCGGCCCCGAAATGTGCCGGGTTAGAACGTGTTGGGTCACATTTAGGATCACCATTCAAATCTCTCTGCAGTAAATGCAACGGCGACCTGTCAAATGGAATGAACAAATACTAAATACGAGCAAAGTTGCTCAGTATGGTCCTTTCACAAGGATATCGAGGTAGGTTTCACGCCACGTCGTTTTAATTCTCAGAAATCGGAAAACTGAGACAATATTTAAACTGTAAAAGAAATGTCAGCCATCACCAAGAAAATGGTCAGGTTTAATGTAAAATATGTGCTGTGAGCTGACTAGTAAAGGGGCTAAAACTCAATTTGACACTGGGATGGTTCTGTAACATTTTCCTTTCCTGGAACATCTGAAGATCCTGAACCGTCCACTGTAAAAGGCGCTCGGACCCTTTGTGCCCTTTGTGTATCGCCGTCCTCCTCCTGGAGCCCCTGGATGTCCAACACTCCTCCCTCCGTCCGTTTTGGCTCTCTTTCCGAACGTCCACCAGCCTCGCGAGGGGCCCCGTCAGGTGCATGAATAATGGCGGATAAAGCCGTTATCGGCACTTCATCATCCCCCTTCTGACACCAACTTGGCAAAGACGGGAGATGCTGTGGAGCCAGATAGGGCTGAATAATCTGCTCCTGTGGTTATTACGCCACCGATTCTGGAGTTATTCACCAAAAGCTTCGGGGATGCACTTCTTAAATCAGATATTTTCTAAACACACACACACACACACACACACACACACACACACACACACACACACACACACACACACACACACACACACACACACACACACACACACACACAACACACACACCAAGACACGTTACATTCTACATGAGATAATATGAACCATTGGGAACGGCAGTGTCGATAAGTTAACAAAATACAATACAGTGTACTTTTGGAATATACACAAGGGTGGACGCATGCATCTGTGTACACACACATAAGTCATGAACACAAATATATATCCACATCCCCCCCCCCCCCTCCCCCCCACACACACACACACAAAGCGGTCGCCACAAACAGGCCTCTGGGGTGTCATAGCGAAGAAAATCAGAGATCTCGGCAGTACATAAAAAGCAATATTGATAAAGACGTGAGGAGGGAACTGTGTCATGCATCATCTCGCCGTGAGGTTGGCACGTCGTGCAGATTCTAGGGGCCCAGAGTCGGCTGGAGAGGAGGCTTGAAAATCGACCCCCCCCCCCCTCCCCCTTCCCCAGCTTCCATCTCTGAGAGCTATTAAACCCGAGGGGCATCCATAACCGTGACACGTTGTCCCGTTTATCGGATACAGACAGCAAACAACTCTGCGGTACGGGAAAAAAAGAGAAGACAGGGTGTTGTAAGTCAAGACAGCATAGGTGCCGACATTTTCAATATAGTGAGTTGTCGGTGTAATGGGTTTATCAGGCAACGTGTTCAGTTGCATTATTTCTCCTTGGTTTTACTTCATGGGAAGACATTGCAACCCAGTGGCACCCGATGCAGGGCAAGATGTCTGATTTCCACCAGAAATTATCATAGGCCATCTTGCCCAGCTGCAGGAAGTTCACGCAAACTCTTCACCAGCGTCGGCGCATCCAGGCAATGTTAACAAACAGTCAGGAGATCGGAGATAATTCTCTGTCTCTGTTTAAAGACAGTGGTGAATGTGAAATTCTTATATACCTGCTTTATTAAAAAAAACAAAACTGTACACCCCGAGTATCCCTACAATACACCGACATCACCCACGGACAGGGGCTACGTTTCAGCACCAGGAGCAGCGGCTCCGTTCCAGCACCACGGACAGTGGTCGAGGTTCGGGAACATGGACCCGTCCGGGGTGAAGAACCACGGACAGCGGCCCCTAAGCGCGCGCCAAGCGCTCTCGGCTCAACCTGGTGCATTCCACCTTCTTCGAATGTATGGACAGCTGTGTCCAGGCATGTACTCTACGGCTGCTTTCTATGGCGCAGGGATAAAATGAACCCACCCAAAGAAACCAAACAGTAACAATAACTTTAATACTTACTTTAATACTAAGTACAGATGTACTTTGTATTTCATTAAACAGTATAACGTCAATAACTTGGAAGGTGGGTGAAATTGAAAATGGCATGTCATTGGCTGAAGCCTTGTTTGATTCCATTGACTGCTGGATGAAAAGGGCTTGGATTTCTGAATATTTCCCACCGCCCGCCTCTCAGTCACCAGCATCGGTTTATCACTGACCAGATCACTAGCTGGTTTCGGCAAGGATATGGCCTCCGCCGACATAGCTCTCATAGCTTTCAGCAAAAACATGTTTTTGGCCCATTCCAGTTTGGGTTGAGTGAGTTCTCCTCAGTGTTTATCAAAACCATGTCCCGCTTTGCTGAATGCACTCCCATCGTCCACGTCCACACTTCCACCTGCATCCCAGACTTTCGGAATCTTTCACACTCCATTCAATTTCAATGGGCGGACGTACGGTGTACAACATGAAAGCATTTCAATATTTATTTCTCAGACTTTTAAAGCTATAATTGTGGGAGCTAGAGTTTTATTTTCTGAGATTTTTTCATCCATAACACCTCTGTCCCTCCCATCCACTCTGCACTGGAAGAGTCATTTTTGATGGACAAGGGAGGTAGATTGACAGACATCTCCCACCCATCTCCCGGTGGAACTAGAAGGATATATTGTGATACCCCCTCGGCTTTCACCGGAGACCGAATTTCACACAATGCAGCCTTCATGAAAAACACAAGGCAGGCACCTTAATCCCGCACAAATTCCGAAGCGGTTTTGTCGGGGGTCTGTGAACGCTGCGAAAAAACCCCACCTCCAGCCCAAGGGAAGTGCACGCCGCGCCGATTCCTCTGAGAGGGTGTTAAAAGGCTGTGGCTCGCCTGTTCACGCCCGTTGAAATGCTTTGTTGCTAGAACGCAAAACCTCTGGATTGGTTTTGGAGTTGTTAATTTATTTATTTTTCTCGGCGAGGAGAGCTGGAGGATAGAGAGAGAGAGAGAGAGGGAGAGAGAGAGGGAGAGATCAATTAATCCCAGCGTAAACGTGGAGACTACAGGGGGGAATCCAAAATGGGTATCCCCCCCCCCCCCCCCCCCCCCGCCTTCCCCGGGGCAAACTTAATTCACACTTAACTCCAAAACCACTTACCACCACAAGACCATCCGCAGTATCCACAGCGTGAACAACTTTATCTTATTTTACTTTGTGTTCATCGTGTACAAACATAACTGATCCCATAACACGATAGATAGATAGATAGATAGACAGACAGACAGACAGACAGACAGACAGACAGACAGACAGACAGATAGATAGATAGATAGATAGATAGACAGATAGACAGACAGATAGACAGTGCATGTGTGTAACTGCACCCCTCCTCCACAGTATGCGACAGGATTCCCGGGCCCTCAGGGACCCCGTAGGGAGCGAGGTTTCCCCGTTGAGAAATCAGAGACGCTATGAAATTTAATCGCCGAACGAACCGAATCAAACATGGCGGCGGGGATTTTATATTACCTGGGAGAAAAAAAATAAAATAAATCAAATCTGCCGCCATTGATTGTAGCAGCTTCAGGGCCGCCGGGAGCAAAGCCACAAAGACGCTGTAACTGTCTTTCTCCCTCTAATGAAGCGTCTGGGGCAGGGGAGGCGCTTCTGACCACACCCACGTATTCAAAACAGGCTTTTGAGCAGGACGCAACCAGCGCAGGACGCTGTAGCCGCCGCCGCCGCCGCCACCGCCGCCGCCGTCAACCTGCCACCAGTGCAGCTCCTGCATCGGTGAGGCGCTCCCCTCCCCTCCCCCCCAAAAAACCCTCCACCCGCCGCCCACCCCTCCAGGAAGGTGACGGAGCTGTCACAGCGCATCGCCTTCAAACAGGCAGCCGGGAACATGAACGCCTGATACCAATCTGCTAAATCCGCTTGTAAACCAGCCGCGTCGATGCCGCCGATAAATGCTTATGCACGGGGGCTTACGAACGGAACGAAAGCACGCGCGCCCACACACACACACACACACACACACGCACGCACGCACGCACGCACACGCACGGAGGTGCATCTAAATGTTTGCGTGCATAGAGGCAGACCCCACCGCGAGCACACACCTTCCTGCACTGGCACCGAAGTGAGGGCCCATCCTCGCGGCGCACTCCTCGACCAAAGGAAGGACGGTCAGTCTTGAGGCCGGTGCTCACCAGCGCAGTGAAAGAAAAGGAAACAAGCAACACGAGCAAACAACCAGGGAGACGGAGATCGCAGACTGCATGCGCCGCGGAGAGGAACTCAAAAATGTTCCTCCACCTCCAACCATAAGGGCACGCACGCACGCGAGCTCGCACACACACAGACACACACACACACACACGTCCTTTCTACTCTCTGTATTAGCTTCTTATAGCAGCGGCGCTGATCTGATCAGAAGTGACAAGTGCCGTGCAACTATTTGGACGCGGATGTGATCCACTTGGCTCACCGCTGATCAAATCTCCCCAAGAAGAGACTATTAACTCCAAGCAAATTGTGCCAAGTAGCTTAAAGGGGCCCTTGTCTGTTCTAATATCGCTGATATGTCCATTTGTTGTCAGGGCGCGAATGAAAGGAAAGAAAAAAAAAACTCTCGCCGCCTCTCCGGTTAAAGTGTGTGTGTGTGTGTGTGTGTGTGTGTGTGTGTGTGTGTGTGTGGGAAAGTGCATTTGTCACGCCGTCTTGCTCTCCCCCTCTCTCTCTCATTCGCTCACGCTCGCCCTTTTTCCTCATCTGTTTGATGTTTGCCAACACACACAAAGAAAAAGAGAGTTAGAGTGTGTGTGAGAGAGAGAGAGAGAGAGAGAGAGAGAGAAAGAGAGATAGAGAGCGAGAGAGAGAGAGCGAGAGAGAGAGAGGGAGAGAGGGAAAGAGAGAGAGAGAAAGAGAGAGAGGTAGAGATAGAGAGAGAGAGAGAGAGAGAGGGAGACAGGGAAAGAGAGAGAGAGAAAGAGAGAGAGGTAGAGATAGAGAGATCGAGAGAGCGAGGGAGGGAGGGAGAGGGAGGAGGAGCAGGGGTGCTCTCCACACTTCACGACGCTGCGGCTACGACTAAGACACCAAATGTGTTTTTCTATGAGGCACCGTTCCGAACCTTCCGAAGCAGGAAGCTCTAGCGGCCCAAGAGTTTTTGGTCACCTCCCCACCGCACCGAGGGAGAGCGGAGGTCATTTTGGACGCCCTGCTGCTCCCGTCGCTCAGCGCATTAGTTTTTTTTATTTTTATTTTCTCGTATAAAGCAAATGTAGTTTTATAAATCAGCGGTTTACCGGTGATCAGCGGGTGAGATTGCCGATTCTTGGCTGTTTGACCAATTTGACCGATTCAGTACCTTCCTTCCAAATGTACCGCCTCACTTGCGGGGACTTTTCCGGGAACATGAACTACTCAAGTGGAACCCCCCAAAAAAAGGGATAGCCCTGTGGAAAGTACAGGGAACTGCTCCGTTCAATAACGTTGCGCACAGGCTACCTTCACTCCCGTCCGCCTTTGACGTGGTCCAGCGACGACTTTCGGCAGCCACGGCAGACCCCGCGAGAGGGCGGAGCGCATAGGTTGGCGGGCGGATTTGCTTACGGACACGCACGCACGCGCGCACAAACACGTGCGCGCGTGCACACACACACACACACACACACACACACACACACACACACACACACACAGACACACACACACACACACACACACACACACACACACACACGCAGGCCGCTGCCAGTGTGTCCTGAGGGACGCAGCGGACGTCCTCCCTGTCAGAGACACATGCCAGGGGCGTCCATCACCGCGGCGCCATCGTCCGGGTCGCAAACGAGACAACAGCGGCGGCGAATCCGGACGGAAACCAGCCCTCTGTCAACAACAGAAGCTTAGGGAGGGGGATGGGGAGGGTGGGGGCGGGAAAATATGGCAATTTGGCAAATATGTAGAAAGTCGGATTTTGATATGTATATTGCATTTTTCAGCTCATTTTGAATATTCTCTGCAGACACCGCGCTATACTGTATATTATACAGTATATATACAGTATATGCAGTATATATATATATATATATATATATATATATATATATATATATATATATATATATTTGTTTTTTCCTTTCACAATTAAGACGGTGAGCATTAGCAAAAGCTTATTGTGTGTACAGCAACGCACTGACGCTCACCGTGATCTTGAGCAAATGTGTCTTGTGGAATAAACTGATTCTAATTCGGATTCTGATTCCGATCCTGATGAAAGTCGACTATTGAATGTGCGTTTAATACAGATTAGGTTGCAAAATAAATTGAAATTACACACATTTAGATGAAATGACATGCATTCTTATGGGGTCAAACTCCAGCACACTTTATCAAGCACCGCAGTGAGTTCTTTATTGCCATCAAGTTAAATGGAGACGTGGAAGTTGGATTGACTTCCTCATTGATTGATTCACTCATTGATAATTTGTTATTTCATTTAATTTCCTGTCGTTTGACGATTTTGTCCTTGACATTGGAGTTTTTACCTCATAAACTGAGCGGTCTGTTGGGAATTTAGGAAGGAACTGAATTTCGTCACCTCCGTCAGATGAGGTAGCTCGCCAAACAAACAAATAAATAAGCCCGAGGTAACCTAAAAAAGCTGGACGCGTGACTCAAGAGTCTTTTATTCAAAGTGTTATTCGATTCAAGATTCAAGATTCAAGAGGGTTATTCGTCACATACATATACATACTTCCATACATATACAGTATGCAGTGAAATGTCAATGTGATTACGCACAATATGTTCTAGACTGAACACAATAGCTGCCTAAAAATTTCCACTTGACTAACTCACTGATTCCTAAAACGCAATGCAGTGATCTGTACCGATATTCTAAGTTGTGTCCAGGTCCAGTTTTATTTAAATTTTTTGAGCCATTTCATATTTTGCTGTGACGCAGTTCATTTTGTGCTGACACTAGTGGAGTTTAGGTATCTCGGGATCCTATTCACAAGTGAGAGAAAGCAGGAGTGTGAGATTGACAGAGGGATGGGTGCAGCGTCTGCAGTAACGCAGGCACCGGACTGTATGAGGAGAGAGCTGAGCCGAGAGGCATTAGCTCTCAATTTACCGGTCAAACTTTGTTTGAACCCCCACCTATGGTCATGAGTTCTGGGACATGGCCGAAGGACTAAGGTCCCGGATGCAGGCAGCAGAAATTAGGTCCCTAGGCTCAGCCCTAGAGATTGGTTGAGGAGCTCAGCCTTCCAGGAGGACTTCAGAGTAGAACCGCTGCCCCTCCATATGGAGAGGAGTTGAGGTGGCTAGGCGGCTGTTACTATGTCGAAAAATGTCAAAAACTTCCTTAAACGACATACTGCACAAAAAAGGTCTAAGTATTGTACGCCGAAAAACGTCCAAAAGCGACAAAATTAACCATGTTGAAAAACATCACATTGTACTACACTGAAAAACGACAAACTCCTCCGGCATCCTCTCCCTTTCCAGGACGGCGGTGCGACAGTGTGGTCAGGAAGGCCACTGCCCTGTCACCTAAACATTCCCATACTTCCCCAGGTATGTCATCTTGGCCAGCTGCCTCTTCACTTCTTTAATGCTACTCCCACCTCATCCTTGCTAATTTGCTGCACTTGTTGATCCACTATCCCCACATCATCCACTGTTCTCTTGCTCTGATTTTCTTCATTGATCAACTCCTCAAAGTTCTCCTTCCACCTTCTCAACACACTCTCGTCGCTCGTCAGCACAATGCCATCAGTATCCTTCATCAGCTGGACATCCTTCCCAAATTGGTCCCTTTGTCTTGCCAATCGGTACAAAATGAAGTCCTGCCCCGTGTGAGGGTCGAACTCACGACCTTCAGATTATGAGACTGACGTGCTGCCTACTGCGCCAACGAGGCTCCAATGGATGCAGCAAACATGAAAGTTTACGACGCTGAAAAACGTACAAAACGGACACAATACATCAAAGAATTGTACGCCGAAAAATGTCCAAAAACTACATACTATACTATTAAGAAAAACATCAACATATACAATGCTGAAAAACATTCCAAAAACAACATACTATACTATGTCGAAAAATGTCACAATGTAGTTTGCTGAAAAAACTTCCAAAAAACGACATGCGAAAAAATCCAAATGACATACTAAACTCTGTCGAAAAAACATGAAAGTATCTTCTTCTCTGGGCTGCTCCCGTTAGGGGTCGACACAGCGGATCATCTGCCTCGAATACCTTCTGTTCTGCGCATCTTCCTCCGTAACACCAACCGCCTGCATGTCCTCCCTCACCACCTCCATAAGGCTTCTCTTTGTCCTTCCTCTTTTCCTCTTGCCTGGCAGCTCCATCCTCAGCCTCCTTCTCCCAGTGTAACTCTCATCTCTTGAAGATGGGTACCAGTACACTTCTTCTCCACTTCTTCAGCATCCTCTCCTATTCCAGTCCAAAAATGACCTACTGAACTCTGATGAAAACATGGCAATATACTACGCGTAAAAACTTCCAGAAACGACATGCTATACTATGTCTATGAGGGTCGAACTCACGACCTTCAGATTATGAGACTGACGCGCTGCCTACTGCGCCAACGAGGCTCCCATGGATGCGGAAAACATGAAAGTTTATGACGCTGAAAAACGTACAAAACGGACACAATACATCAAAGAATTGTACGCCGAAGAATGTCCAAAAACTACATACTATACTATTAAGAAAAACATCAACATATATAATGCTGAAAAAGGTCCCAAAAACAACATATTATACTCAGTCAAAAATTGAACATTTCCCTGCTTCCACAGGTGTGTCATATGGACCAAGTGCCTTTCCACTCCATCTTTTACCCCTGACCTCCTCATGCAAGACCCCACTTGCTCTCTCGGCAGCCTATCATATGCTTTCTCTAAATCCACAAAGAGGCAGAGCAACTCCCTCTGGACTTCCCTGTACTTTTCTTCATTCATCAACTCCTCCTTCCACCGACTGAGAAGATTCCCATCATTGGGAATGCCTTTCCACTCTCCATCTTCTTTAATGCTGTTCTCAGCTCATCCTTGCAAATTTGCTGCACTTGTTGATCCACTATCCCACATCAGCCACTGTTCTCTCGCTCTGATTTTCTTCATTGATCAACTCCTCAAAGTTCTCCTTCCACCTTCTCAACACACTCTCGTCGCTCGTCAGCACATTGCCATCAGTATTCTTCATCAGCTGAACATCCTTCCCAACTTGGTCCCTTTGTTTTGCCAATCGGTACAAAATGAAGTCCTGCCCCGTGTGAGGGTCGAACTCACGACCTTCAGATTATGAGACTGACGCGCTGCCTACTGCGCCAACGATGCTCCTACGGATGCAGAAAACATGAAAGTTTACGACGCTGAAAAATGTACAAAACGGACACAATACATCAAAGAATTGTACGCCGAAGAATGTCCAAAAACTACATACTATACTATTAAGAAAAACATCAACATGTATAATGTTGAAAAACATCCCAAAAACAACATAGTATACTCAGTCAAAAATTGTCAAAATATAGTACGCTGAAAAACTTCCAAAAAACGACATGCTATACTACGTTGGAAATGTCAAAATTTAGTACAGCGAAAAAAATCCAAATGACATTGTAAACTCTGTCGAAAAAAATGAAAATACCTTCTTTTTGGGCTGCTCCCGTTAGGGGTCGACACAGCGGATCATCTGCCTCCAATACCTTCTGTTCTGCGCATCTTCCTCCGTAACACCAACCGCCTGCATGTCCTCCCTCACCACCTCCATAAGGCTTCTCTTTGGTCTTCCTCTTTTCCTCTTGCCTGGCAGCTCCATCCTCAGCCTCCTTCTCCCAATGTAACTCTCATCGCTTGAAGATGGGTACCAGTACACTTCTCGGAAGGCCACCGCCATCACACCTAAACATTTGCCTGCTTCCACAGGTGTCATGTGGACCAAGTTCCTTTCCACTCCATCTTTTATCTTGCTGTCCTCACATCATCCTTGCAAATTTGCTGCACTTGTTGTTCCAATATCCCCACATCATCCACTTACTCTGATTTTCTTCATTGATCAACTCCTCAAAGTTCTCCTTCCACCTTCTCAACACACGCTCGTCAGCACATTGCCATCATTATCCTTCATCAGCCGAACTTGCTGGACATCCTTTCCAACGTGGTCCCATTGTTTTGCCAATCGGTACAAAAGCATGACCTGCCCCGTGTGAGGGTCGAACTCACGACCTTCAGATTATGAGACTGACGCGCTGCCTACTGCGCCAACGAGGCTCCAATGGAGGCAGAAAACATGAACGTTTACGACGCTGCAAAACATACAAAACTGACGTATGTCAAAATACATCAAAGAATTGTACAACGAAGAATGTCCAAAAACGACATACTATACTATTAAGAAAAACATAAACATATATAATGCTGAAAAACGTCCCAAAAACAACATACTATACTCAATCTGCTCCCGACTCTCGCTACAGATCACAATGTCATCCGCGAACCAATCATTATCCTTCATCAGCTGAACCTGCTGGACATCCTTTCCAACTTGGTCCCATTGTCTTGCCAATCGGTACAAAATGAAGTCCTGCCCCGTGTGAGGGTTGAACTCACGACCTTCAGATTATGAGACTGACGCGCTGCCTACTGCGCCAACGAGGCTCCTATGGATGCAGAAAACATGAAAGTTTACGACGCTGAAAAACGTACAAAACTGACACAACTCATCAAAGATTTGTACGCCGAAGAATGTCCAAAAACTTCATACTATACTATTAAGAAAAACATCAACATATATAATGCTGAAAAACGTCCCAAAAACAACATACTGTACCCAGTCAAAAATTGTCAAAATATAGTACGCTGAAAAACTTCCAAAAAACGACATGCTATACTACGTTGGAAATGTCAAAATTTAGTACAGCGAAAAAAATCCAAATGACATACTAAACTCTGTCGAAAAAAATGAAAATACCTTCTTCTTTGGGCTGCTCCCGTTAGGGGTCGACAGAGCGGATCATCTGCCTCCAATACCTTCTGTTCTGCGCATCTTCCTCCGTAACACCAACCGCCTGCATGTCCTCCCTCACCACCTCCATAAGGCTTCTCTTTGGTCTTCCTCTTTTCCTCTTGCCTGGCAGCTCCATCCTCAGCCTCCTTCTCCCAATGTAACTCTCATCGCTTGAAGATGGGTACCAGTACACTTCTCGGAAGGCCACCGCCATCACACCTAAACATTTGCCTGCTTCCACAGGTGTCATGTGGACCAAGTTCCTTTCCACTCCATCTTTTATCTTGCTGTCCTCACATCATCCTTGCAAAATTGCTGCACTTGTTGTTCCAATATCCCCACATCATCCACTTACTCTGATTTTCTTCATTGATCAACTCCTCAAAGTTCTCCTTCCACCTTCTCAACACACGCTCGTCAGCACATTGCCATCATTATCCTTCATCAGCCGAACCTGCTGGACATCCTTTCCAACGTGGTCCCATTGTTTTGCCAATCGGTACAAAAGCATGACCTGCCCCGTGTGAGGGTCGAACTCACGACCTTCAGATTATGAGACTGACGCGCTGCCTACTGCGCCAACGAGGCTCCCATGGATGCAGAAAACATGAAAGTTTATGACGCTGAAAAACGTACAAAACGGACACAATACATCAAAGAATTGTACGCCGAAGAATGTCCAAAAACTACATACTATACTATTAAGAAAAACATCAACATGTATAATGTTGATAAACATCCCAAAAACAACATAGTATACTCAGTCAAAAATTGTCAAAATATAATACGCTGAAAAACTTCCAAAAACGACATCTGTACTATGTCCAAAAATGTCACGCAAAAATGTCACGCAAAATGTCAAAATATAGTACGCCGAAAGAAATCCAAAAATGACATACTGAACTCTGTCGAAAAAGCATGAAAGTATCTTCTTCTTTGGGCTGCTCCTGTTAGGGGTCGACACAGCGGATCATCTGCCTTCAATACCTTCTGTTCTGCGCATCTTCCCCCCTTCCACCAACCGCCTGCATGTCCTCCCTCACCACCTCCATAAGGCTTCTCTTTGTCCTTCCTCTTTTCCTCTTGCCTGGCAGCTCCATCCTCAGCCTCCTTCTCCCAGTGTAACTCTCATCTCTTGAAGATGGATACCAGTACACTTCTTCTCCACTCCTTCAGCATCCTCTCCCTTTCCAGGGTGGAGACAAACAGTGTCTCCGCTCCTTGCATTCTCAGCTTTTCACCGCCCTCCCTCCCATTCAGGCACATGTATTCTGTCTTACTCCTGCTGACTTTCATTCCTCTTCTCTCTAACGCATGCCTCCACTTCTCCAGGCTCTCCTCAACCTGCTCCCGACTCTCGCTACAGATCCCAATGTCATCCGCGAACATCATAGTCCACAGAGACTCGTGCCTGATCAGCATTGCAAAACCAGAAAGGGTTCAGAGCTGATCCTTGATGCAATCCCACCTCCACTTTGAAGGTCTTTGTCACGCCTGTTGCACACCTTACTGCTGTCTGACTGTCCTCATACATATCCTGTACCACTCATACCTACTTCTTTGCCACCCCTGACTTCCTCATGCAAGACCCCACTTGCTCTCTCGGCAGCCTATCATATGCTTTCTCTAAAGCCACAAAGAGGCAGAGCAACTCCCTCTGGACTTCCCTGTACTTTTCTTCATTCATCAACTCCTCCTTTCACCGACTGAGAAGATTCCCATCATTATCCTTCATCAGACAAACCTGCTGTACATCCTTTGTCTTGCCAATCGGTACAAAATGAGCTCCTGCCCCGTGTGAGGGTCGAACTCACGACCTTCAGATTATGAGACTGACGCGCTGCCTACTGCGCCAACGAGGCTCCCGAGGATGCAGAAAACATGAAAGTTTACGACGCTGAAAAACGTACAAAACTGACATTCGATGTCAAAAAACGTCATGTCTTGACGTTTTTTGACAAAAATGACATACTATACGATGAAGAAAAACGTAAACATATACAACACCGAAAAACATTGGAAAATGACATGCTGTACTGTATTGAAAAACATCACAATGTACTAAGCCGAAAAATATTCAAAAATGAACTACTGAACTCTGTTGAAAACATGGCAATATACTACGCTGAAAAACTTCCAGAAACGAGTTTGCTATACTATGTCTATCCTCCTCCCTTCCACCAACCGCCTGCATGTCTACCTTCTGTTCTGCGCATCTTCCTCCGTAACACCAACCGCCTGCATGTCCCTCCTCACCACCTCCATAAGGCTTCTCTTTGGCCTTCCTCTTTTCCTCTTGCCTGGCAGCTCCATCCTCAACCTCCTTCTCCCAGTGTAACTCTCATCTCTTGAAGATGGGTACCAGTACACTTCTTCTCCACTTCTTCAGCATCCTCTCCTATTCCAGGGTGGCGTTGCGACAGTCTTGTTAGGAAGGCCACCGCCATCTCACCTCAACATTTCCCTACTTCCACAGGTGTGTCATATGGACCAAGTGCCTTTCCACTCTCCATCTTCTTTAATGCTGTTCTCAGCTCATCCTTGCAAATTTGCTGCACTTGTTGATCCACTATCCCCACATCAGCCACTGTTCTCTCGCTCTGATTTTCTTCATTGATCAACTCCTCAAAGTTCTCCTTCCACCTTCTCAACACACTCTCGTCGCTCGTCAGCACATTGCCATCAGTATTCTTCATCAGCTGAACATCCTTCCCAACTTGGTCCCTTTGTCTCTCCAATCGGTACAAAATGAAGTCCTGCCCCGTGTGAGGGTCGAACTCACGACCTTCAGATTATGAGACTGACGCGCTGCCTACTGCGTCAACGAGGCTCCCATGGAGACAGAAAACATGAACGTTTACGACGCTGCAAAACATACAAAACTGACGTATGTCAAAATACATCAAAGAATTGTACAACGAAGAATGTCCAAAAACGACCTACTATACTATTAAGAAAAACATAAACATATATAATGCTGAAAAACGTCCCAAAAACAACATACTATACTCAATCTGCTCCCGACTCTCGCTACAGATCACATTGTCATCCGCGAACCAATCATTATCCTTCATCAGCTGAACCTGCTGGACATCCTTTCCAACTTGGTCCCATTGTCTTGCCAATCGGTACAAAATGAAGCCCTGCCCCGTGTGAGGGTCGAACTCACGACCTTCAGATTATGAGACTGACGCGCTGCCTACTGCGCCAACGAGGCTCCTATGGATGCAGAAAACATGAAAGTTTACGACGATATAATGCTGAAAAACGTCCCAAAAACAACATACTGTACTCAGTCAAAAAATGTCAAAATATAGTACGCTGAAAAACTTCCAAAAAACGACATGCTATACTACGTTGGAAATGTCAAAATTTGGTACAGCGAAAAAAATCCAAATGACATACTAAACTCTGTCGAAAAAAATGAAAATACCTTCTTCTTTGGGCTGCTCCCGTTAGGGGTCGACAGAGCGGATCATCTGCCTCCAATACCTTCTGTTCTGCGCATCTTCCTCCGTAACACCAGCCGCCTGCATGTCCTCCCTCACCACCTCCATAAGGCTTCTCTTTGGTCTTCCTCTTTTCCTCTTGCCTGGCAGCTCCATCCTCAGCCTCCTTCTCCCAATGTAACTCTCATCGCTTGAAGATGGGTACCAGTACACTTCTCGGAAGGCCACCGCCATCACACCTAAACATTTGCCTGCTTCCACAGGTGTCATGTGGACCAAGTTCCTTTCCACTCCATCTTTTATCTTGCTGTCCTCACATCATCCTTGCAAATTTGCTGCACTTGTTGTTCCAATATCCCCACATCATCCACTTACTCTGATTTTCTTCATTGATCAACTCCTCAAAGTTCTCCTTCCACCTTCTCAACACACGCTCGTCAGCACATTGCCATCATTATCCTTCATCAGCCGAACCTGCTGGACATCCTTTCCAACGTGGTCCCATTGTTTTGCCAATCGGTACAAAAGCATGACCTGCCCCGTGTGAGGGTCGAACTCACGACCTTCAGATTATGAGACTGACGCGCTGCCTACTGCGCCAACGAGGCTCCCGAGGATGCAGAAAACATGAAAGTTCAGGACGCTGAAAAACGTACAAAACTGACACACTACATCAAAGATTTGTACGCCGAAGAATGTCCAAAAACTACATACTATACTATTAAGAAAAACATCAACATATATAATGCTGAAAAAGGTCCCAAAAACAACATACTGTACTCAGTCAAAAATTGTCAAAATATAGTACACTGAAAAACTTCCAAAAACGACATCTGTACTATGTCCAAAAATGTCACGCAAAATGTCAAAATATAGTACGCAGTGCAACTCCCTCTGGCCTTCCCTGTACTTTTATTCGTTGATCAACTCCTCAAAGTTGTCCTTCCACCTTCTCAACACACACTCGTCGCTCGTCAGCATTGTTCATCAGCTGAACCTGCTGGACATCCTTCCCAACTTGGTCCCTTTGTCTTGCCAATCGGTACAAAATGAAGTCCTGCCCCGTGTGAGGGTCGAACTCACGACCTTCAGATTATGAGACTGACGCGCTGCCTACTGCGCCAACGAGGCTCCTATGGATGCAGAAAACATGAAAGTTTACGACGCTGAAAAACGTACAAACCTGACGTATGTCAAAATACATCAAAGAATTATATGCCGAAAAATGTCCAAAAACGACATACTATACTATTAAGAAAAACATCAACATATATAATGGTGAAAAACATCCCAAAAACAACATACTATACTCAGTCAAAAATTGTCAAAATATAGTACGCTGGAAAACTTCCAAAAACGACATCTGTACTATGTCCAAAAATGTCAAAATATAGTACGGCGAAAGAAATCCAAAAATGACATACTAAACTCTGTCGAAAAAACATGAAAGTATCTTCTTCTCTGGCCTGCTCCCGTTAGGGGTCGACACAGCAGATCATCTGCCTCCGATACCTTCTCTTCTGCGCATCTTCCTCCGTAACACCAACCACCTGCATGTCCTCCCTCACCACCTCCATAAGGCTTCTCTTTGTCCTTCCTCTTTTCCTCTTGCCTGGCAGCTCCATCCTCAGCCTCCTTCTCCCAGTGTAACTCTCATCTCTTGAAGATGGGTACCAGTACACTTCTTCTCCACTTCTTCAGCATTCTCTCCTATTCCAGGGTGGCGTTGCGACAGTCTTGTTAGGAAGGCCACCGCCATCTCACCTCAACATTTCCCTGCTTCCACAGGTGTGTCATATGGACCAAGTGCCTTTCCACTCTCCATCTTCTTTAATGCTGTTCTCAGCTCATCCTTGCAAATTTGCTGCACTTGTTGATCCACTATCCCCACATCATCCACTGTTCTCTCGCTCTGATTTTCTTCATTGATCAACTCCTCAAAGTTCTCCTTCCACCTTCTCAACACACTGTCGTCGCCCGTCAGCACATTGCCATCAGTATTGTTCATCAGCTGAACCTGCTGGACATCCTTCCCAACTTGGTCCCTTTGTCTTGCCAATCGGAACAAAATGGAGTCCTGCCCCGTGTGAGGGTCGAACTCACGACCTTCAGATTATGAGACTGACGCGCTGCGCCAACGAGGCTCCTATGGATGCAGAAAACATGAAAGTTTACGACGCTGAAAAACGTACAAAACTGACGTATGTCAAAATACATCAAAGAATTGTACGCCGAAGAATGTCCAAAAACTACATACTATACTATTAAGAAAAACATCAACATATATAATGTTGAAAAACAACATACAACATACTATAAGAACATACTATAAGATACATCAAAGAATTGTCAAAAAAACGTCAAAACATGACGTTTTTCGACAAAAATGACATACTATACTATGAAAAACAACGTAAACATATCCAACACTGAAAAACATTTGAAAATGACATGCTGTACTGTATTGAAAAACATCACAATATACTACGCCGAAAAATGTTCAAAAATGACCTACTGAACTCTGTTGAAAACATGGCAATATACTACGCTGAAAAACTTCCAGAAACGAAATGCTATACTATGTCTATCGTCCTCCCTTCCACCAACCGCCTCAATGTCCTCCCTCACCACCTCCATAAGGCTTCTCTTTGGCCTTCCTCGTTTCCTATTGCCTGGCAGCTCCATCCTCAGCCTCCTTCTCCCAGTGTAACTCTCATCTCTTGAAGATGGGTACCAGTACACTTCTTCTCCACTTCTTCAGCATCCTCTCCTATTCCAGGGTGGCGTTGCGACAGTCTTGTTAGGAAGGCCACCGCCATCTCACCTCAACATTTCCCTGCTTCCACAGGTGTGTCATATGGACCAAGTGCCTTTCCACTCTCCATCTTCTTTAATGCTGTTCTCAGCTCATCCTTGCAAATTTGCTGCACTTGTTGATCCACTATCCACTATCCCCACATCATCCACTGTTCTCTCGCTCTGATTTTCTTCATTGATCAACTCCTCAAAATTCTCCTTCCACCTTCTCGTCAGCACATTCCCATCAGTATTCTTCATCAGCCGGACATCCTTCCCAACTTGGTCCCATTGTTTTGCCAATCGGTACAAAAGTATGACTTGCCCCGTGTGAGGGTCGAACTCACGACCTTCAGATTATGAGACTGACGCGCTGCCTACTGCGCCAACGAGGCTCCTGTGGATGCAGACAACATGAAAGTTTATGACGCTGAAAAACGTACAAAACAGACAATACATCAAAGAATTGTACGCCGAAGAATGTCCAAAAACTACATACTATACTATTAAGAAAAACATCAACATATATAATGTTGAAAAACGTTCCAAAAACAACATACTATACTCTGTCGAAAAATGTCACAATGTAGTTTGCTAAAAAACTTCCAAAAAACGACATGCTATACTACGTTGGAAATGTCAAAATTTAGTACAGCGAAAAAAATCCAAATGACATACTAAACTCTGTCGAAAAAAATGAAAATACCTTCTTCTTTGGGCTGCTCCCGTTAGGGGTCGACACAGCGGATCATCTGCCTCCAACACCTTCTGTTCTGCGCATCTTCCTCCATAACACCAACCGCCTGCATGTCCTCCCTCACCACCTCCATAAGGCTTCTCTTTGTCCTTCCTCGTTTCCTCTTGCCTGGCAGCTCCATCCTCAGCCTCCTTCTCCCAGTGTAACTCTCATCTCTTGAAGATGGATACCAGTACACTTCTTCTCCACTCCTTCAGCATCCTCTCCCGTTCCAGGGTGGAGACAAACAGTGTCTCCGCTCCTTGCATTCTCAGCTTTTCACCGCCCTCCCTCCCATTCAGGCACATGTATTCTGTCTTACTCCTGCTGACTTTCATTCCTCTTCTCTCTAACGCATGCCTCCACTTCTCCAGGCTCTCCTCAACCTGCTCCCGACTCTCTCTACAGATCCCAATGTCATCCGCGAACATCATAGTGCACAGAGACTCGTGCCTGATCAGCATTGCAAAACCAGAAAGGGTTCAGAGCTGATCCTTGATGCAATCCCACCTCCACTTTGAAGGTCTTTGTCACGCCTGCTGCACACCTTACTGCTGTCTGACTGTCCTCATACATATCCTGTACCACTCATACCTACTTCTTTGCCACCCCTGACTTCCTCATGCAAGACCCCACTTGCTCTCTCGGCAGCCTATCATATGCTTTCTCTAAATCCACAAAGAGGCAGAGCAACTCCCTCTGGACTTCCCTGTACTTTTCTTCATTCATCAACTCCTCCTTCCACTGACTGAGAAGATTCCCATCATTATCCTTCATCAGACAAACCTGCTGTACATCCTTTGTCTTGCCAATCGGTACAAAATGAGCTCCTGCCCCGTGTGAGGCTTGAACTCACGACCTTCAGATTATGAGACTGAGGCCGAAAAATGTTCAAAAATGACCTACTGAACTCTGTTGAAAACATGGCAATATACTACGCTGAAAAACTTCCAGAAACGAGTTTGCTATACTATGTCTATCCTCCTCCCTTCCACCAACCGCCTGCATGTCCTCCCTCACCACCTCCATAAGGCTTCTCTTTGGCCTTCCTCTTTCCCTCTTGCCTGGCAGCTCCATCCTCAACCTCCTTCTCCCAGTGTAACTCTCATCTCTTGAAGATGGGTACCAGTACACTTCTTCAGCATCCTCTCCTATTCCAGGGTGGCGTTGCGACAGTCTTGTTAGGAAGGCCACCGCCATCTCACCTCAACATTTCCCTACTTCCACAGGTGTGTCATATGGACCAAGTGCCTTTCCACTCTCCATCTTCTTTAATGCTGTTCTCAGCTCATCCTTGCAAATTTGCTGCACTTGTTGATCCACTATCCCCACATCATCCACTGTTCTCTCGCTCTGATTTTCTTCATTGATCAACTCCTCAAAGTTCTCCTTCCATCATCTCAACACACTCTCGTCGCTCGTCAGCACATTGCCATCAGTATTCTTCATCAGCTGAACATCCTTCCCAACTTGGTCCCTTTGTCTTGCCAATCGGTACAAAATGAAGTCCTGCCCCGTGTGAGGGTCGAACTCACGACCTTCAGATTATGAGACTGACGCGCTGCCTACTGCGCCAACGAGGCTCCAATGGAGGCAGAAAACATGAACGTTTACGACGCTGCAAAACATACAAAACTGACGTATGTCAAAATACATCAAAGAATTGTACAACGAAGAATGTCCAAAAACGACATACTATACTATTAAGAAAAACATAAACATATATAATGCTGAAAAACGTCCCAAAAACAACATACTATACTCAATCTGCTCCCGACTCTCGCTACAGATCACAATGTCATCCGCGAACCAATCATTATCCTTCATCAGCTGAACCTGCTGGACATCCTTTCCAACTTGGTCCCATTGTCTTGCCAATCGGTACAAAATGAAGTCCTGCCCCGTGTGAGGGTCGAACTCACGACCTTCAGATTATGAGACTGACGCGCTGCCTACTGCGCCAACGAGGCTCCTATGGATGCAGAAAACATGAAAGTTTACGACGCTGAAAAACGTACAAAACTGACACAACTCATCAAAGATTTGTACGCCGAAGAATGTCCAAAAACTTCATACTATACTATTAAGAAAAACATCAACATATATATAATGCTGAAAAACGTCCCAAAAACAACATACTGTACTCAGTCAAAAATTGTCAAAATATAGTACGCTGAAAAACTTCCAAAAAACGACATGCTATACTACGTTGGAAATGTCAAAATTTAGTACAGCGAAAAAAATCCAAATGACATACTAAACTCTGTCGAAAAAAATGAAAATACCTTCTTCTTTGGGCTGCTCCCGTTAGGGGTCGACAGAGCGGATCATCTGCCTCCGATACCTTCTGTTCTGCGTATCTTCCTCCGTAACACCAACCGCCTGCATGTCCTCCCTCACCACCTCCATAAGGCTTCTCTTTGGTCTTCCTCTTTTCCTCTTGCCTGGCAGCTCCATCCTCAGCCTCCTTCTCCCAATGTAACTCTCATCGCTTGAAGATGGGTACCAGTACACTTCTCGGAAGGCCACCGCCATCACACCTAAACATTTGCCTGCTTCCACAGGTGTCATGTGGACCAAGTTCCTTTCCACTCCATCTTTTATCTTGCTGTCCTCACATCATCCTTGCAAATTTGCTGCACTTGTTGTTCCAATATCCCCACATCATCCACTTACTCTGATTTTCTTCATTGATCAACTCCTCAAAGTTCTCCTTCCACCTTCTCAACACACGCTCGTCAGCACATTGCCATCATTATCCTTCATCAGCCGAACCTGCTGGACATCCTTTCCAACGTGGTCCCATTGTTTTGCCAATCGGTACAAAAGCATGACCTGCCCCGTGTGAGGGTCGAACTCACGACCTTCAGATTATGAGACTGACGCGCTGCCTACTGCGCCAACGAGACTCCCATGGATGCAGAAAACATGAAAGTTTATGACGCTGAAAAACGTACAAAACGGACACAATACATCAAAGAATTGTACGCCGAAGAATGTCCAAAAACTACATACTATACTATTAAGAAAAACATCAACATATATAATGCTGAAAAAGGTCCCAAAAACAACATATTATACTCAGTCAAAAATTGAACATTTCCCTGCTTCCACAGGTGTGTCATATGGACCAAGTGCCTTTCCACTCCATCTTTTACCCCTGACTTCCTCATGCAAGACCCCACTTGCTCTCTCGGCAGCCTATCATATGCTTTCTCTAAATCCACAAAGAGGCAGAGCAACTCCCTCTGGACTTCCCTGTACTTTTCTTCATTCATCAACTCCTCCTTCCACCGACTGAGAAGATTCCCATCATTGGGAATGCCTTTCCACTCTCCATCTTCTTTAATGCTGTTCTCAGCTCATCCTTGCAAATTTGCTGCACTTGTTGATCCACTATCCCCACATCATCCACTGTTCTCTCGCTCTGATTTTCTTCATTGATCAACTCCTCAAAGTTCTCCTTCCACCTTCTCAACACACTCTCGTCGCTTGTCAGCACATTGCCATCAGTATTCTTCATCAGCTGAACATCCTTCCCAACTTGGTCCCTTTGTTTTGCCAATCGGTACAAAATGAAGGCCTGCCCCGTGTGAGGGTCGAACTCACGACCTTCAGATTATGAGACTGACGCGCTGCCTACTGCGCCAACGAGGCTCCTACGGATACAGAAAACATGAAAGTTTACGACGCTGAAAAATGTACAAAACGGACACAATACATCAAAGAATTGTACGCCGAAGAATGTCCAAAAACTACATACTATACTATTAAGAAAAACATCAACATGTATAATGTTGAAAAACATCCCAAAAACAACATAGTATACTCAGTCAAAAATTGTCAAAATATAATACGCTGAAAAACATCCAAAAACGACATCTGTACTATGTCCAAAAATGTCACGCAAAATGACAAAATATAGTACGCCGAAAGAAATCCAAAAATGACATACTGAACTCTGTCGAAAAAGCATGAAAGTATCTTCTTCTTTGGGCTGCTCCCGTTAGGGGTCGACACAGCGGATCATCTGCCTTCAATACCTTCTGTTCTGTGCATCTTCCCCCCTTCCACCAACCGCCTGCATGTCCTCCCTCACCACCTCCATAAGGCTTCTCTTTGTCCTTCCTCTTTTCCTCTTGCCTGGCAGCTCCATCCTCAGCCTCCTTCTCCCAGTGTAACTCTCATCTCTTGAAGATGGGTACCAGTACACTTCTTCTCCACTCCTTCAGCATCCTCTCCCTTTCCAGGGTGGAGACAAACAGTGTCTCCGCTCCTTGCATTCTCAGCTTTTCACCGCCCTCCCTCCCATTCAGGCACATGTATTCTGTCTTACTCCTGCTGACTTTCATTCCTCTTCTCTCTAACGCATGCCTCCACTTCTCCAGGCTCTCCTCAACCTGCTCCCGACTCTCGCTACAGATCCCAATGTCATCCGCGAACATCATAGTCCACAGAGACTCGTGCCTGATCAGCATTGCAATACCAGAAAGGGTTCAGAGCTGATCCTTGATGCAATCCCACCTCCACTTTGAAGGTATTTGTCACGCCTGCTGCACACCTTACTACTGTCTGACTGTCCTCATACATATCCTGTACCACTCATACCTACTTCTTTGCCACCCCTGACTTCCTCATGCAAGACCCCACTTGCTCTCTCGGCAGCCTATCATATGCTTTCTCTAAATCCACAAAGAGGCAGAGCAACTCCCTCTGGACTTCCCTGTACTTTTCTTCATTCATCAACTCCTCCTTCCACCGACTGAGAAGATTCCCATCATTATCCTTCATCAGACAAACCTGCTGTACATCCTTTGTCTTGCCAATCGGTACAAAATGAGCTCCTGCCCCGTGTGAGGCTTGAACTCACGACCTTCAGATTATGAGACAGACGCGCTGCCTACTGCGCCAACGAGGCTCCTATGGATGCAGAAAACATGAACGTTTACGACGCTGAAAAACGTACAAAACTGACACAATACATCAAAGAATTGTACGCCGAAGAATGTCCAAAAACTACATACTATACTATTAAGAAAAACATCAACATATACAATGCTGAAAAAGGTCCCAAAAACAACATACTGTACTCAGTCAAAAATTGTCAAAATATAGTACGCTGAAAAACTTCCAAAAACGACATCTGTACTATGTCCAAAAATGTCACGCAAAATGTCAAAATATAGTACGCAGTGCAACTCCCTCTGGCCTTCCCTGTACTTTTATTCGTTGATCAACTCCTCAAAGTTGTCCTTCCACCTTCTCAACACACACTCGTCGCTCGTCAGCATTGTTCATCAGCTGAACCTGCTGGACATCCTTCCCAACTTGGTCCCTTTGTTTTGCCAATCGGTACAAAATCAAGTCCTGCCCCGTGTGAGGGTCGAACTCACGACCTTCAGATTATGAGACTGACGCGCTGCCTACTGCGCCAACGAGGCTCCTATGGATGCAGAAAACATGAAAGTTTACGACGCTGAAAAACGTACAAACCTGACGTATGTCAAAATACATCAAAGAATTATATGCCGAAAAATGTCCAAAAACGACATACTATACTATTAAGAAAAACATCAACATATATAATGCTGAAAAACATCCCAAAAACAACATACTATACTCAGTCTGCTCCCGACTCTCGCTACAGATCACAATGTCATCTGCAAACCCATCATTATCCTTCATCAGCTGAACCTGCTGGACATCCTTTCCAACTTGGTCCCATTGTCTTGCCAATCGGTACAAAATGGAGTCCTGCCCTGTGTGAGGGTCGAACTCACGACCTTCAGATTATGAGACTGACGCGCTTTCTACTGCGCCAACGAGGCTCCTATGGATGCAGAAAACATGAAAGTTTACGACGCTGAAAAACGTACAAAACGGACACAATTCATCAAAGAATTGTACGCCGAAGAATGTCCAAAAACTGCATACTATACTATGAAGAAAAACATCAACATATATATAATGCTGAAAAACATCCCAAAAACAACATACTATACTCAGTCAAAAATTGTCAAAATATAGTACGCTGGAAAACTTCCAAAAACGACATCTGTACTATGTCCAAAAATGTCAAAATATAGTACGGCGAAAGAAATCCAAAAATGACATACTACACCCTGTCGAAAAAACATGAAAGTATCTTCTTCTTTGGTCTGCTCCCGTTAGGGGTCGACACAGCAGATCATCTGCCTCCGATACCTTCTGTTCTGCGCATCTTCCTCCGTAACACCAACCGCCTGCATGTCCTCCCTCACCACCTCCATAAGGCTTCTCTTTGGCCTTCCTCTTTTCCTCTTGCCTGGCAGCTCCATCCTCAGCCTCCTTCTCCTGAGACTGATTTTTATTGGACGAGTCACCGCTCCGTCTAAGTCAGTCACGTTCTGAGGCTAAGTACGTGGTGCCTCGACTTACGACTGTAATTGGTTCTATAAGAACGGTCGTATGTCAAGGAAATTTTTCCCAAAATACACAGAACAAACACAGTCATATGAAAAAAAATATCCATAAGCCACGAACTACATGCACACGCCATGTAGGTCGCCCGCTGACTGACGGCCGACTGACGGCGCGCCAACTGCAAATTTCCAATGTTGTATCTTGGAGCAGTCGGTCGCAAGTCGATACAAATTTTGGCAACTATCGCTGCTGGTGTCTTGGATCCGTCGTAGGTAGATGCAGTCGTAAGTGGAGGTACCACTGTACAAGGAGGAGCACGATACAGTACGCTGTATCTGGTACAGGAAAGAGGTAAGCATGAGAAGAAAGTAGGTTGTGAACTAGATAATTCTATGAACTGTTCCTTGAGGTCAGATATATAGGCAGACAGACTGAGAGACAGAGACTTAACTTAACCAACTTCATAACTTGAAGGTCAATAAGAGGATGGAAAAACTGTGAAATATAATAAACCAATCCACAGTAAAGAAAAGTAAAATATGGAATTTGCAATAAAGCCGTTGATAAACCATAAATACAAACCTGAAAGTAACAAAAACAGAAAGAAAAAGCCTCGAAAAATAAATGATTGAAAAACGTCAATGCACATGAACGTGAAAAATGACAAGCAGATGGATACGTTTGCTATTCGCTGTGAACCGAAAGACCAACCAGAGCAATTAACCTCAAGGTAAACAATGACCGGTCATTTTTAAGATTTGATAAGGAGCAATAAAGCCAACCATTTAAATGTAAACAGTCAACAAATACATTAAAAAGATGGATGTCAAGGTCAGTGATTAGCAGCTGGAATGCATGGACGCATCGCCCTTTTCCCCACAGAGCCTGGCAGCGGGCTTTTCCTGGATTTCCCTCGGCCTCCTGGCGATAAGCACGACGCGACCCGTCCCGCTGAGTCGAGAGCGAAACAGCAAGAGGGCTAAAAAAGTTTTTTGTTTTTTTTGGTGAGGCTTTTCTTTCCCAGCGCGCCGCCGCATGGGGATCGGAGGAGAAGCGCGTCAGTGTCCTGGTAATCTCCTTGCCTAGAAGACGGCATTGAATTGTAAAGCACACGCCTCAAAACACGACACTCCCAGGATTATAGAAAGAGAACATTTTAATTTTTCGGTGATTTATGTGGAACGGTGTGTGTGTGTGTTGAGTTGGGAATGAGTAAAAGAGAGTGTGTCTGTCTGTCTGTCTGTGTAACAGAGAGAGAGAGAGAGAGAGAATTGCGGTTTGAAATGGAACGAGTAACTCGACTTTGGAATGAGTAACTGAGTGTGCGTACGCGTGTGCGTGTGCGTACGCGTGTGCGTGTGCGTGTGCGTGTGTGTGCGTGTGCGGGGGCTTGAGGTAAAATGGCTCCTCGCTGAAAGTAGACAAATCAATTGTGACATTCTACGGACAGCCTGCAACACATTTAATTAGCGCAGAGATGCGTCGGAGAGAGGGAGACTGAAAGAGAATGAGAGAGAGAGAGAGAGAGACAAATTTCCCGATAGCCGGCCGGGGAAGAAGACGCCACCGACTCGGGGGCCCTGGCAGGAAGGAGGCCTGGCCCCGCCTGGCACTTTAGCCTAATTTTCTCACAACAGACGGCAGTAATACCTGACAAGGGCTTCGACGGATAATTGCTGCGCCGGCCATGTTGGAGCAGTCCTCGTCTCTATCCCCCTCCCTCCCTCCCTCCCTCTCTCTCTCTCTCTCTCTCTCTCTCTCTCTCGCTCTCGTGTGTGTGTGTGCACGTACACACACACACACACACACACACACACACACACACACACACACACACGGCATCTTAGCGTCATTAAGTCAGCAGTTGGAAGGTGATCTCTATCTACGACGGCCTCACCTTTTGTCGGGGGAGGATCTGATTAAAGGTTTGGCGCCGTATCTCGCGCTGCAGCTAACTTTCCTCCCCGTACGCCTTCCCGCGTCTGTCCGTCCGTCCGTCCGTCCGTCCGTCCGTCTGTCAGTTCCTCCATTAAGGACGGAGTGATGCGTCTGCTGACGTGCTTCTCGACTAAATACCTTGAGAAGCAGGACAGGGTTTTACTCTTTTCTTTATGAGGTTTGGGTGATAGGCTCTGTGGGTCGCAGCCAGGTTTGGCTTTTATTTAAACTTTTTTAACTCTTTCAATTTTTTATGTGTTTTTTTCTTTATATACAGGGCCCCCATTGGGCCGGTACTCACCGGTACACAGTACCGGCACTTCTACATTTTACTCTTTGGCGTACCGCTCTTCGCACAAGCTGCCTGGACTGAGTGTCATGTTTTATTGAATCGGAGCGCACTCTTTCGGGTGGAGAGACAGCAGGAAGTGATGCTGCGTCCAGGGGAACCTGTGGAACTGTAATTTGTGTCAGTAGTCCCCATGTTAACAGAACATAAATCCTGCAGAGCAGTTCAAAACGACATTATATATGTTAAAATAAATAAAAATCGGGAACAATAGGGAAGGTGGTTCACCGTTAATGGTACGCGCCACCATGTTGCCGTGACATCAATTATCTCAGTAAACCCCTCGCTAACATGGGAAAAAGGGGAGTATTGGCACGTATTTATTTCCGCTTCAAGTGCTGTATATAATTTACAGCAGGGCTGCAGAAATGTGAAATGAATTGAAAATCAGGTTTTTGAAACCCATACGGTCCTTTAACCCTCAGACCTCGTACTTATGTGTACACGTATTATACAGTCAGGCTCATAAATAGACCATAATATTTAATAAGTAAATATAGTAAATAGACTTTTTATACACCAGGGAATACCAGAATGTGAGTCAGATACACACACAAGCAACCACTTCATTTTATCCAATAAATAATAGTATTTTGCTCAGTATTTTGCTTGGTTTTAGTGTGCACTTTGGGGATTATTATATGATTATACATATAAAATAAATAAATGTACATCGATCCTCAAACTCAACTGCAGGCTGTCCATTGTCTTTGGTCTCGGGGGGGTTATTTGGTCACAGTCAGTCGATCGATATCTCCCTGGTCAATTTGTGAGCTGCATGCCTGACCATATCTGTGCATATTTACCATCGCGCAAAACACAAGCGTCGCAGTGTATTTTTACTTCAAATCAACAAGGGAGGCCTGTCACCTGGACCTCTTCAGCATCCTCCTGTGCTCGTCACAGAGCTGAAGCTCCCTAGATTTTATGGATATGGTTGAGATTTCTTTGTGAATTTCAATTTTATGTTCATTTAATTCACGACAGTAGAATGCAGTGGCGTAAACCTGACATTCAGAATAAACCACGCTCATAATTAAGGACTGTAACGTTTATTGTGCATTAGCGATTAAAGAACAGTGAAAATATACCTTAAATGCTTCTTCTTGATAAAGGTTTCGATTGATTGCCTTGAATAGATGGACGGCTGTGTGTGAAATGCGTCATGTTTTATTGAGCCCCCTGCCCTGCACTTTGCCCTTTGGCTCACGTGCTCTGACCTTTTGGGTCTGCACATAGATGGTAGAATATTAGTGCTGAAACTGAGCAGCGGCTTAAGAATCTCCAACTTGTTGCGTCGATCCAGTGTTCATAACCTCAGATCATTTTGGTACAAAAATCCAATATTTTGCAAGAATGCAAAAATCAGGTAAGCCCAAGAATCGGAAGGTAGCCGCAGTGAATTCGATAAGCCACCGTAGCTAGTGGTGCTCAGTAAACTGTCTATCTGGATGACCATTCACAAGAAAGAACAGCACCCTACAGCATAGTTTCGAGAAGAGGAAGTCACCGTCTCAGGGAGGATGAGGATAAACTTTGCAGTGGCAGTTCTGGGTGGAATTCTCGGACTAGCAGCGCAATGTTTTTCTCACATCGTCTTTTTGATGTATTTGACAAAGCTATACCATGTTGTCCGGATTTTGTAAACACGTTTTGTAAATAAGTTCTATATGTATATTATAGTATCGTGTTTCCCAACCTTTCTTTCGTTTATTTATTGATGTTCTTATCTGTGCTTTCAGCAGGCTGGGCGTACAGCACAGGGTATTTGTATGCCATTGCATCCAAGACAGAGTTCATCTGTAAGTGGAGTTCAAATTCTCATCCTGCAAAAGCCAATCTTTAATAATCATCAAGAGCCGCTTACAATAACTCCTTTGGACGACCTGTGGGCCGACAAGAGTAGCGCGCTTCTGTTATGCATTCATCACCACGACCAATCACCCTCTTTGGAGGACGATCTTACCGCGTTGAGATCAGCTAAACAACTAATCATCATTACTTCTCCAAGAGGGGGATAATCACCACAAGTGAAATAAATAAACATAGAAACAAACAGTTACATGTATTTGATAAAACTTAATTAAATCAACAAAAATTGCATCGACAATTATGGCACATGGCCTCCTTCCTGTGAAAATTATAGCAATAGGAGAAGAACGGAGAAAGCCATAATTAGGAGGGTGTTCAAAGGAGTGTGTGAAGCAGATGCTGGCAGGGTGTGTGCGCATTTGTGCGTGATGTGCAGAAGATTGCTCCCAATTAGTTCCGGTGTATGAGGTCAGAAACATATTGCAGGGGCTCACAGCAGCAGAAAGGCCTCGTAGCCACACACGAGTCCACTTTTCTGGTGGCTGAGGTACCATGGGTGCGCTGCAAGAACATTCAGAGCCCAAAGCAATGTAGCCATAGAAGGACCCCCGAACCCACAGAGAAGCCGAGAACCCACAGAGCAACACCAGCGCGCGCCCGTGAGGCGCACAAACCAATTCCCAAAAGCACAGGATGAGCATGCATCCCATGAAGCAGCCGTATGACACACCTGCACGCGCGGAACCCGAGCCGTAGGCAACCGGGCCCCACGATCAACAGATCGACACCCCACCAGAACTGGTAGGGCCCCATGCCCACCGATGCCCACCCATTCCCCATACAAAGGCAAGTTCCGCCATACCACAGCCAGCCCGATGCCCCACTCAGCCACAAGCACCGAGCATGTACCCATGCAACGAAGACACTCGTTGGTTACACCAACTGAATCAAATCAATCAAAAGTCAGAAAAATCAAACTTAATATTACTTATTAAAAATTTTCTTACTGAGTGACTTGTCCAAAACTGAATCTCAAAAAAAGTCAAACCTTTCATCACTAGGTTTAATTTACAAACCCGTTTTTAGTGCTGTGCGTCTGACAGAAACCAAACCAAAGTTTTCAAATACGTCATTTTCATCCAGTACTCCCAAGGGCTTTCCTGAAACAACCTGATCCGAGATTTTACCAATGCAAGGTGGCTTCAAATAGGCACATGCAGTCTCCTGCACCCTATTCAGGGACACAAACAGAGTAAAGAGAGAGAAATAACAAACTGATGCAGAAGGTGAAATTATTTTTCTTTGTTATCATTGCAGACTGGGATATCTTGATAATTGGAAATCGTGTCGCAAAAACGTTGGCCTTCGATGAATGAATAGAAAAAAATACTTTGAATCCATGTTCGACAGCAGTTTGTTCATTTACATTTTCAATACAATTCCCCTAAATTATTTTTTCTTCTTGGCACATGTACTTCAAATCCCTTCAACACAACTCAGGGGAATCCAAGGAATGAGTTGACGTTGCGGTGGTTGCGTGGCTTCACCACCAATGATTCATGTACAGCCCCCAATCTCAAGTAGCCCTGCAGGGCGGGCTCTGCGCCGTGATCGCTCAGTCTTTACTGATACCGACTGTGCCCGACGGGCGCCAGCAGTGGGGCGCCCACGATCGCCGCCCCAAAACGGTGTGTTTTCATATTGGATGTAGGTTATTAGGTACGGAGAGAGTGTCCCCATTACGCGCGGTGCTTGTTTCGTTTCGTAAGGAAATGGAACCAAACAAGCACCGAGCGTGATGAGGACACCGTCGCTCTCTCTCAGCTAAGCCGCTGATCCTAACAATGCCCCTTGCATTAAGAAAATGATTCAATATACAGTACGAGTCAATAGTTTGAGTATCAAAATAATTGATTTTCCCTCAATCTGGGATTCCTCGCATTAGACACCCTTTGCTTTAAAGAGGTACTGCACACCAGAACATGATTTTTGAACTGTAAACTGAAATATATGACACACATTAACGAAACACATAAATCCTGGTCATAATATTATCCTTTCTTTACAAATGTAATCAAATCGGCATCGCGGATTGTAAGTGTGGCGTGCAGGGAGAAAGTATGGGAGGATTAGGGAGGATTAGTGCATTCAGTGGCACTCTATGTCACAAATGACAAAAATGTAAGGGGGAAAAACTAAAGCTGGGTACAAAGCTACAACTGCCATGCACTGATGTGAGCAGGGACAGTGAAGCCACGTTCATTTTTCGGAACGGAGACGACCCCACTCCTCTTCACTTCTTGTAATTTTTTCACAATTGTGCACGCAGATGTGCACGCAGTTTAAGAACAGCCCCACAAACACAAGACATCTGTTTAACAATGTTCAGCAGGAAATCACACAGCATGTTTTCACAGCTCTTCTTCAGCTGATCCCCTGGCTGGTATTTTTAGAGCTTATAGAGCTTATTGTGCGTCATCACCGGGTGTCATGACATTTCATTGTTGGCACTGAAATTCTGTTGGGGCACCTTGCTGATGAAGGCATTACCTTTAATGTTTAGCAGGCATCATCTCACACAGCAGCTGTTTTGTCTTCCAATATAAAGTTGGATTCACTCCATTTTTGCCTCTTTTTTAAGCATTGATGTTGAAAGAAATGAAACAAACAGCTATTTTACGCTATGATCAATAAATCAATAAATTGAGCAGTATAAACTGTTTCCTAACTGGAGGTCTATGAGCAGGCAGCTCATATGTACAGCAGACACATAACAGCGAAAAAGTTTTTGTGTTATTTCTATTGTGTGGAATTCATCTGTCACACTGAAACTCACTCGGGATTCTAGAGCCATTAGGGAAGGTGGGATTTGTTTGCTCTGCCTACGTGTGATGATAATGATTTGGATAAGTCACGCCAATACATTTGTCAAGTCGTCAATGTCATTTCAGTAGTTGAGATAATTGTAAGGGTGCCGTCAAGTGACACGAAGGAGGGAAAATTAATTGGTGTTGGTATTAAGCAACATGACTTTATGGAGACGTAAAATAATTTTGTGCATAAAATGTTATATGGCTGTGATGTGGCTGTTTAAATGTGGTGGATATTTTGGTAGGTAAAAATAATGCTCCAATAAAGGCAATTTTTATTTGGGAAATAAATATCAAAAAAAAAAATATAAAGATATATAAATCTAGTCATTTACTTAAAGGAAGATAATAATAACGAGATGTATTATGTACCTCATTCTATTATATATACATACATATACATTTACTCTGACATTTAAGTAAAATGTGTTATTCTTACTTATTCCATTTGTGTTTTGTTTTTGTTCGTTTTTTTGTTTTCTTCGCAAATGCACTATTCAGTTCACTTTAATCATTAGTTACTGTCAATTATTATTTCCCATTTTCTCTGTAAAACACTTTGAGCTGCAAATCTTGTATGTCTTATATGAAAGGTGCTATAAAAATAAAGTTTATTATATATACATGTTTAAGCACTGCTCCTTTTCCCCTGCACTGCACAGTGCATGCAATGTTTTTGACGCTGTAACAATATATCTAAATCCATGTATCACATAAACAGATATGCACATACTGAAGGACATAATGAAGGACACAGCCTCATATGATCTCAGTCACATACCATTATTTCAGCACACAGGGTTAATTCTTTCACATACCTTTTTGGTTGGATTACTTGGATTACTGCCATAAAGTTTCCCTTACCTTCAGCACCTATGCATCTGTGAGGTCTAACTGACCATATATTCTGACTCCCTGAAAAATAAACTGTTGGACTCAGGGAGCTGCTCGAGAGCACATCTCTGACCCGACGCTTGTACAAGTAAAAACCAGCGTCTGTCTGCCTCTTGACTTAAAACCACCGATTGAAAAACTGCAGATTAATGCGACCCTTTCATTTCTGTAACAACACTTTTTAATGCTGTGTCCGGACTCCAGGAATTATCGTAGTTATCAACCTGAATTATTGTAGATTAGCGCTAGTATGAGCAGTAGGAGCAGTGGGCTGTCATCTTTGTAGCGGTGCCCAGGGAGAAGATGGGGGGTTATGTATACAATATATATATATATATATATATATATATATATATATATATTTTTTTTTTTTTTTTTTTTTTAATATATATAGTGGCATTTCTGCCTGCCACACGACACCTGAGTGGCGTTTTGAGGGCCCTCCGACACAGAGACACACAAGCAGAGATGTTGTAAACACATCAGTTCATTGTAGAGAGTGGCAAGATGTAACAAGCCGGGAGCAGATTGACACCTGTCATGACTGATGCTCTTCTTGTGTGTGTGTGGGGATAGGTGATTCCCTGTTGCTCATTGATTGCTCTGACGAGCAACAGACGTACAGCCACCTCTAATCCCATTATATACTGTATATAAACTGTATATATATATATAGGCAGCTAAGATATTTTTTGTGTAAGTCTGTCCATTTAATCTGAATCTGACACGTACTTCTGTCTCCTATCTTAGCCTTTTTTAGGACTCTGAAGCATGCTGTATAATACCATCCCCCCAGTGAAGTGAAATGCTTGATTTGTAAGCCCTCATTTAGGTTATTTCATCAGAAGAAATCAGGCAAGAACAGAAGGAGCCCGTATCTGATTAGAGTTGGTGGTACCCTGCTTGCGTATTTGTCTTTACTCCCTCTCGCTCTCCCGCTCTCCTCTAGCTGCACTTTTATTGATTACTCTGATCATTGCAATCCATTAGGATAATTCTAAATGCTAATGAGATCATCACTGCTTTGATAATCTATGTAGTGCTCTGTGTGTGTCGGAAATAATATGTGCATTTTGTGCCTGTAGTTTAGGGTGTATACATATATGTGGGTATTTTGTATACCTGTGTATGTGTATGTATTTTCTGTATGTGCAAAATAATTTATAAGAAAGTATTTGTTTTGTACCATGATCAATCCCCATGGACAAACTATTATTTTATTATTATAGGAAAATGCAAAGAAGACTGCTTTAAAATAGGCAAATATATGATGTTCCAGTGTATCTTTGCAGGTCAGAAAGTTGCAATTCCTTTGTGGGGGTAGCTGGAACTAAAAGACAACACACATTTCCCGGTATTCCCGGTGTTCCTGGTGTACAGTGGTTAGTACCTTCCAATAGTGGCCCAAGAAAGTGCAACCGGTGAACCGGTGACAGGGTCATGGGTGCCCAAGGCTTATTGATGTGTGTGGGGAGCGAAGGTTAGCCCTCTGGTCCGATCCCACAGAAGAGCTACTGTAGCACAAATTGCTGAAAAAGTTAATGCTGCTATAATAGAAAGGTGTCAGAACACACAGTGCATCACAGCTTCCTGCGTATGGGGCTGTGTTGCCACAGACCGGTCAGAGTGCCCATGCTGACCCCTGTCCACCACCGAAAGTGCCTACAATGGGCATGTGAGCATCAGAACTGGACCATGGAGCAATGGAAGAAGGTGGCCTGGTCTGACCGATCCGATTTACCATCTGTGGGATGTGCTGGAACAACAAGCCCGATCCATGGAGGCCCCGCCTCGCAACTTACAGGACTTAAAGGATCTGCTGCTAACGTCTTGGTGCCAAATACCACAGGACACCTTCTGAGGGGTTAAAGCTGTTTTGGTGGCGTGAGGGGAAGATACAATATTTGTGGCTATTAGTGGTGGTTTTAATGTTGTGGCTGATCGGTGTATACCTGCTATTCAGAAGGTACGTCCCGCCTTAATTATTGTCTCAGATCATTCCAGAGCTTATCATCCCTATCAAGTCAGTCAGTATGCCTAGGCTTGCCCAGGGGCCAAGCTGTGGTAGGAATCCATCTTGACTGGTGCTCCTAGTCTCACAATGCCTTTTCACCTCCATCTGTACCGCCAGGTAGGAAATATTTGGCAATTAGATACCCTGCCCTTCCTTAGACCAAAACCATCAAGGTAAATGTTGATAGGACCCGCTGCTATGTCACATCTAGAAACCCAGTTAGAAAACATTTACATGTACTAACAGGAGGTCCATAAGCTAGAGAGTGCATGCACAGTTTCACACAAATTCTAATGTGGCAGTGGAGAGCGGTTTTGGCGGCATCTGCAGGTGGGGACACCCAGCTTTGGCAATCGGAAGGGGATGCAGCTGCAGAAGATTATTGAAGAAGTGCATTTAAAAGCTACTGTGTTTTCACCTTAATATCTCCCTCCTGACAGCGAGGCTGGGCTCCCAGTCCAGACTGTACCTAACATTGGTGGCGAATACATTTTGCGTTTTGTTTTGTGTTTGAATAAACACCCAGCTAAGGCTGATTTGTGTTCTACCTGCTCTTGATCTATCTCTACCCCGAAAAAGAGACGAATGACCGAGGAAGACGACCCAGAGGCATATATTGCCATCTTTGAGGGCACAGCAGAGGCGTGCGTCTGGCCAAAGGCGGAGTTGGCAATGCGCCTACTTCCCAGCCTACAGCCTGCCACCGGCCTCTCGCACCGAGTATGAAAATTGGCAATTGTAGCCTGCCCAATGCCTAAGACAAAAAAAAAGGTGAGGAGATTTTTGGGGATGGCAGGCTATTACAAGACAGGTGTGGCTTTTTATTTTTTAGGTTCACGACGCCGTCATTCAGACTCGCCGATGTTCGATCTAACAACGTCAGTAGGCTCCCCATGTGATAAAATGATTGCCATTCGTGCTGCGTTTGTGCTGATTTGTACCACTATGGTCTTTGATATATATATATTAAATGCTGTTTATATATATATATATATATATATATATATATATATATTTATATATATATCTGTCCCACATTTGACCAATCGTCCCCCGTCCCGCATCCAGACGAAATGTCCCGCATTTTGATCAATTGACGGTGTAAATTTAAATATATGCCTTTCAAACGTATTGACATTTATTCCCAGCGAAGCAGCTTTTGTGACAGCCAAGTGTCTCCTTCTCCTGCACAGTCGGGGACAGGAGTGGGAGAGTGAGTTGCTATAGTTACAGGGACGCACACACACAGGCAAGTGCGCTGTTTTATTTCACTGAGTGAATTTTTGATTTTGATTAAAAAAACATATTTTTGAAAAATTATCGAAATTTTTTTTAAAAACACATTTTCCTTCTTTATGTGCATGTTCAAAAAAATCATCTGGCGACCCCAAGAAAACATTCGGCGATCCCACCAGGGGTTGCGACCCATATTTTGAGAACCCCTGCCATAACATACCTCACCCAAGGCTGCGTCAGATTCGACCCAGTGGACGGGGCTGTGCCAGCTGGCATTTGAAATGGTAAACCTTTGTCTTTTCAGACAAACGTCTTGTTTTGCGTTTGAACAAACGCCCAGTTTAGGTTGGTTTGTGTTCTACCTGCCTGCTGGTCCATCTCTACCCGGCAAACGACAAGCGACTTCTTACAACTGATAAATTTGCAAGTGCTCTTTTACTTATAAAGGAGAAAACCCAATCAACTACTTGTTGCCGGGACCATCACTGGGCTCTGTTCCCCATGGAGTTATCAAAAGGTTTATATATCCATCAGTGGCGACATCAAGGGAATGTTCTATCAGGTCCATCTCCCCAATGAAAAGCTCCTGAGGCTGTCTGTAGCCTGATGCTCCCTTTTGGCACAAACTGTAACGCCAGCTGTGACTCTTTTGCATTCTTTTGCACACTGCAAATGTTGTGTACGATGACAATGGGTCAGGAACAATGTCCAGGATGCTACGGGAATGTTACGACCAGGGCTAGGGGGAACTCAAATGCGCGACACAGGGACCACTGGCGCTGGCCGACAGGGTTCAGCAACAGAGTTTTATTGAGAGACGGAGGGTGAGAACCGGTCGAGCTGGATTGGGAAGACGGGTCCTGGAAGGCGGGACCATCGGACGGGACGAGGCCAGACAGGTCAGGGATGGCGCGGACGAGGAAGGAGGGATCCAGGTTCCAGGAAGCCGGGCTCGACGAGGCAGGACGGGAACTGCGTGGACGTGGAAGGGAGAAAGGCAAGGTTAACGCGAAGACTGCGTACACAAATTCTCAGAACTAAGGAGAAGCCACGAGCGGCACAAACTGAGTTAGAAAAGCTGGCTATCTGGCGATGAGTGGGTGGAAGGCTTGGGAATAAATTCTGCAGGCTTGATGAAAGATGAAGCTCAGGTGTGTGGGACGGTGCAGGAGGAAGGAGTGGCAGAGGTGACCAGGAAGGGGTTGGCGCCTGGCGACCTGTCCATGATAAATGACAAAGAGACAAACGGCTCCTTGTGGGGCTAGGAGGCTGTGGGCGTGACAGGGAAGCAACTTCCACGTGAATTAATGAATACGTTAGTAAATCCAACAAGTCAACCTGAGGAGGCTTCCAAAAAAAAAATGATTTCAAGAAACTATGGATCATTCTCACTGGAGTCGATGATTCGGCATGTTTGGCGGAGAGGCCAAAAGTGAATCCACTTGAAAAAAATTCTAAAATAGTTTGTTCCCAGGCTCCAGTTTCGATGTCCGTATTTGTTCTTTTGGAATTGGGGAGTTTAATCGACTTTAATTTTATTTGACGGATTTTGTTTTAAATGGTAGCGCAGAGATCTCCGTTAACTCACCAATACCATATATTTATGGGGGTGAACATTTTTTTCATACCTTTTATACCCCAATAAAAGCCAATCATCCCCATTTTCATTACACAGTATCTATTACCTATTATTATATATTCAATTTATGCTACAGTTTTATTTTATATTTTATTATATTAGACATACAGAAATATATTTTTATGCGTACATGTATATTACTTCAAACATGCATAAATATTTTGACATAATCATCCGACACATCAATTAAAGTGCAATTCTCACAAACTGAAACTTCCCTTTATATGCTGAATTCTCTTTGTCCTTCAACTTCTGTCTCTTATTCACAGTTTATTTGATTTATTTTATATCTTTTATATATTTTATATCTTTTGTGTTTTTATATATTAATATATTATAACCCCCCACTCCCCACTCCCTGCCTAAAAGAAATGCTGATGGTCAGCGAGAAATCAACAGAGGAGGAAACTCTGCACTGGCCGTTGAACGGTGAACGGATGCTGTTGAGGAGTGGGGATCTGTGGGTCTTTCCTCTTTATCCACTATGGCTGGCCCACTGTTACCACCTGAGCCGAGGCTTAGGACGGCTCCGGGGCGCTCTGCTCTGCCTTTCTGTTCGCTCAGCAACATTGGAGAGAAAAGAGACTTGGAGGCAGTTAAGTTTGGCATCAATGACGGCTGGACAACTGAGATAAGAGAAGTATGTTGTAAGGCGGTGAAAAATGGTGAAAAACCGCAAGGCACAGTTTCATAAATCAGGTGTGAAGGAATTAGTAAAATTTTGTTTTGAAATATTGACATATTCAATAGCGGAGGGACACAACACACCACCGGACCAGGATCTGCAGGGCAGGAGGGGTGCGATTCGGGTTTGACATGCCTGGAGGACTAGCACCCGCACACCCTGCAATTGTAACTGCATCTTCCAACAGCACACATTGAGCACTGGGGTTTCTCGGGTGACGGGGCGCTGGTGGGTGGGTGTGGGGGTGTGGTTGGCCATCGTGGGTGTGGGTTGCGTTGCGGGAGGCGCTGTCGCCCTTTGCTCCCACTGCATGGCTTCTTTGCGGCTGGTGCCCCGGGTGCCGGCGGTGGTGGAGGGGCCACATATCGTTTACGTTCAGGTGTCCTGCAACATACGCACTCGGCTAAGTGGGTGGGGGTTCGGGGCCTGTGGCCGGGTAGGGCATCTAGTCGGTTGTGGTATGGCGAGCCTTGCATTTTCACGGGGTGTTTGTGGGCATGGGTGCCCCACTGGCTTGCCTCACCTCCCGGGGTGTCGGTCTGTTGGCATGGGACCTGGCTCCAGGTCTGTGGTCCGTACCTGGCGCCCCGGTTCTGTGCTTGCGGGTGCGTCTTATGGCTGCACATGGGGGTGGGTTGTATGTGTGCGCTTCAGGAGTGCAGGGACTCCTCGCACTCTTTAGGACTGGTTTATGCTCCTCAGGGCTATGTGTGGGTGTTGCTCCATGAGCTCCTGGCTTCTCTGGGGGCTGGGGGGGGGGGGGGTCTTCTGTGGCTGCAGGGCAGGGTTCTCTGGGCTTTCCTGTGGTTGTGGAGTGTCTATAGGGCTGAAATATAATTCCAAACCTCATACACCAAAACTAATGGAACAAGACCCGTGCACTCCCCGGTGGACACACACGCCAGGCATGGACCACAGGCCCGGAAACAGGTCCCACGCCTACAGACCAACACCCCGCCAGAACCACCGGCTCCATAGGCGAGCCGGCGAGGCCCCCATGCCCACCAACGCCCCACGCAAAGGCAGGGCGCCATACTGTAACCGGCCAGATGCCCCACCTGGCCACAAGCCCCGAGCGCCCCTTCCCCCCCACGTAGCCAAGTGCACCACCTGACCGCTGCCTGGGGCATCCGCCGCAGAGTGGGAGCAAGGCTGACAGCCGTCTCCTGCACGCCAGCCCACACCCATGGCAGCAAGCAGCTTCCAAGGGGTTCTGAAAACCAACGGGGCTCCCCGCAGCCCAACCGGATCGCAGCAGGCCAGAAACGGCCCGGCACTTCTATGTTTATGTATTTCTAGGTACAAGTTGTTGTTTGTTTCGATTTTCATAATGTCTCACCCATGGTGATCCTCCCCCTCCTGGAATAGTAATTATGATTAGTTGTTTGTAGACCAAAACACACTAAGATCGTTTTTTCAATAGGGGGATTGGTGGCGGTTCTGTGTAACAAAAAGCTGTGCTCATCAAACAGGTCGACCACTGGACAGAGTTGTTTCAGCAGTTCTTGAGGATTAAAGAATGAATTAAAAGTGGCATTGCAGGTTGAGAAGTTAAACTTTACTTGCAGACTAACTCTGTCCTGGATGCAATGGCATACAAATACTCTGTTTTGTATGCCCAGCATGTTGAGAGCACAGGTAAAAAGAAAAAAAAAAAGATGCTTTTGGGTGCAGTATTTTTTGATTTAAAATACTCAAATTACTCATGACTTATTATTAAAATATCAACTGATTGTATCAACATTGATCTTTGATCTAAAAACTAATCAGCATCCTGAAAAATAACATTAAAAGCCGCCTGCAGACATTTTGCACTAGTTAAAGAACCTAAAAGTTTGATAACTTATTGTAATGTATTTTTTATCTGTGCAAGGCACATACATAAAATAATTATCACACAAAATACTTCTACTTCTGAGAAAATCTTGATGGCAGAATTAAAAAAAAAAAAATACAGAGTATTACTAATTAATAGTACCTAGAATTAAACACATTTCGAAATAATTTGTCATTTGTTAAAAGTAAAGAGCTGCCACACCGGTTGGACCATGATCCCCATCGCCACACCCACCTTTCAGGTTCCACCGTGTCTGTGCACCAGGCGGACACTGTCACCCTGGCGTGTCACCATGAGCTGAACCAACGCAGACCTGCTAAGTATATTAATTACCTACTACATATTACCAGTGTGGAGAGGAACGTTGCGGTAGGGTCTCACCAGGTGAGTAATGGCTGGACTTTATGAATTCGTCGTGGAGGATTTGTGTTTACATTTTTTTTTAATCAGTTAGTTTCACATGCAATTAGACCAAACTTTAGCCAGGGCCATCTTTCTCAAGTGTAAAGTAGTTTGTTATAATGCTAATTATAAAGTTAGTTTTAGTATTATTATATTATTATTATTATTATTCGAGATATGAATAAATATTATATATTTAGAAAGTTATATGTTATGTATTATTTTGTTATAAGTTATAAAAGTTAAAGTTATGTTTCTAATAATTTATTATAATTATTATTATAATTATTGTTATTATTACTAATAATTATAATAATAAATAGAAATACTGAATGAATTCAGTTTTGGAAATGCAATCATGCATTTTCTTTTTCTTTTCTTTTTTTGGGGGGGGTTGTATTTCAGAGAGAAAAGCATTGATTTTATTTGGGACAATAATCGTATTTGGTGATCAAACACCCGCAAAACAAAATGTCTTTCGGTGAAGGGGGTTTCTATTCCATGCCAGAAAAGCACATTAAAAGTTCTGTTTAAATAGCGGAATGGCGGTTTATTCAAGTATGCCCTTTCCACCCTCCAACCCCCACTCACATTTCTTCATTTCTTATTCCTGTCAACCACCCCCCACCCCCACCCACGGCAGCCTGTCTGTCATTATGGGCACGGGGCAGAGCAGGGACAAGTTTCACTGTAACCAGTACCTGAATGGACAGGGGCCTCCATCTTTGACACATCAAGGTACTCCAGCGCAAGGCCATTAAAACCTCTACAGCTGTCCTCGTCTGCCTGTCACCGTTCTCCTCTCCCTCTCTCTCTATTATTCAGTTATCCCACGTGCCCATTTCCTCCCCCCCCCCCCCCTCGTTGTCTCTTTCTTTATCTCTTTCTACATTCTTTTCTCACACCCTAATTTCCCGACTTGAAAATCTTTTCCTTTTCCTCATTCTAGCTCCGCTGGATGTTGTTGTTAAAGAGATCTGTCCCCTCTCTCTCTCTCTCTCTCTCTCTCTCTCTCTCTCTCTCTCTCTCTCTCTCGAAGCTAATGAGGCCACCAACAAGATCTACGGGGCGCCGGGCAGCAGCCAGCCAGAGGGCCAGATTACCTGGGTGATCCTCCACAGGGATCTGCCGGGCTACCCCGCGGACAACACCCTGCAGATTAACTTCTTATTCTCCGATGGGGTACAGTCGGTAGGAAGGTCTACGGCGAGAACCAACTCGCCTTGGCGCTCCGACGGCCAACATCGGCTTTGGGAGGAAGAGAATTCAGTTGGGGGTTCCATGCGCAAAAAAAAAAAAAAAAAATAGAATCAAAGTCGGAATAACTGTTTTTCTGAGGGAGCTTCATATACCATAGACCAATTTGCCATTGGTCACCCAATGACATACTTTGTGGCACTAAGCTGTTTGGGGATCTCCAGTTTTAAAGGGACTTCAACCTTCACCCTGTTGACAGAGCCTCAACGTGATGCTTTAAAGGGTTTCAATCAGAAGATACAAGATGGAATGACGGTCCCATTTAAATCATACAACAGAATTGTATAGAACATACAGTATGTCTTTAGGAGACGCATTGGGATAGATCCTCCCACCCCTTGGAGTCCTGGCCCTGGTGGTGATGAAGAAACTGGAGCTTCTAGGTGACCTCTCTGCGGAACTGGGTGGCACCTGATACTGGTTGAGATGGGACCCAATACTGGTGCAGATGGTGTGGAAGTGGATTATGTTGAGGGCCAGGGTTAGGGTTAGAACACAGCAAACAGCAGGAAAAAGAGCAACAGTACAAAGACTTTATTGGTTTGGTGACATAACTGTGGATGATTCAAATCTCTCATAATTAGGACTTTCCCTAAAGTTCCATGGGAAGTGGTGTGGTGGAAGGTCCACTACATCCACTCCTTTCTTACTCACTTGTACAATCTTCTACAGCTCTGCCGTGGGCCTTTCCTGTTTTCTAATGGTTTAACTGCTCCGCAATATGGTCCTCTCCAGTTTAATCTTCCAGATGTCATTAAGTGAGCCACACCAAGCTGGTACTGAAGGTCAATACTGACCCAATGAAGCAGGTAGAAATTGGATCAAATAATGACTGATTCACATTCTCCTGAGTTCTTTCCTTTCTAAGGAAAAACAGCCTTGACTGACTTTTGGCTTGAACTCGATGACTCCAAAGGACTGTTTGTTGTCTAAGATGGTGTCCCGATATTTGTACCGCCCTACTCACTGTCTTGCCTCCTGAGGCCCCCAGCAAAATGTCCTGCTGTCATGGCTCTGTTCCCCACACCACCCCAAATTTAGAGCAATTAGCCTTGAGGTTGGCAGAGATGATGAGGTCATAATGAGGGCAACCTCAGACCATAACCAAACTGTATTTTCTCATTGTTAAAGATTAGGGCAATGATAAGGGCAGCCTGACAACCACAAAAGCAGCATATGAATGTAAACACAAAGAACAAAGGCATAAAACAAATAAAAGTAAATTCAAACCTTCAGTGTTATGGAAATGCTCAGAGCCAAGGGCAGGTACTGTTTTCTTCATTTTATGAAACCGGTTGGCATTCTTTTGCACGAAGCTCTTTAAATCCGGTTGGTCCGGTTCGCTGCTCGGGACAGATCATGCTGGCATTCACAACCGGTCTGTAAAAATGCAAAAATCATTTCAGGCATACCATTTCCATGATGGTTTTCGAGACACGAGTGGGAGCAGTTTAGCACACGGGGGAGATTCGACAAAGGATCTCGGCCGAGGCGAGAATCAGCTATAATGCTTTACGTTCCATGTTGTTGCACTATGGCATTAAGCTGCAGGTTTGGCTTCACAGTAAAGAGAGATTATTAAATCTAGAAGTAGGAAGTAAACTTGTCACGTGTCACTTTCAATCAACTGGGGTTTAAAGGATTTTTCATTCCAGGCCTCATTTATAACTGTTCACAGCATGACCTTGTTGAATGCATTGCTGTTGAGAAACATGTCGCTGAGCTTAAATGCTGTCCAATGGGGCAAACATTCCGGCCTCAAATTAACGTTGTTACGGCCACTGAACCCGTGAACCTTTTGTGCCCCATGGTTTCAGGACAGGCACCCTCATCCAGGCCAGCCCTTCGCAGGCCTGAGGCTGTGGGCCTACCTGCCGGACAACCGTGAAGGCCGGAAAGTTCTGAGGCTGCTGGAAAAGGCCTTCCACCAGGGCCTTCTCTTCACCGTGGCCAGCAACCAGGATGGGGAGGATGTAGTGACCCCAAAGGATATCCCCTTCAAGACGCAGCCCGATGGCGGGACAAAGACGTGAGCGTGATTCAGTAAAATACTCTGCCAAGGGTTCTGCGGTGGTGCCCTTTGCTTGCTTTAACTACCTAACTAACTATTGTAATTTAGCATCCGTTTACTTTCTTCATTCCACACCCTTACTCGATCAGTGGATGGCAGCAACTGACCCAAAGATTTTCTCTTATACATATTTCAACATGGCAACCTGCTTAGATAGACGCAACTTTTAATAGGCTCCATTTAACCGTGTGACCCTCAAGATGTCTTTTTCTTGTGGTCTTCCGGTGATCTGCTGGTCTTGAACTCAATCAAACATTATTGATATCCTGACAGGTAGTTTTAACTTGTGTATGAATACAGAGATGGGCAGATTAATTTGAGATGTTATTGATGACTCTCCAACTTTTCAGTATAACCCGTTGTGAGTTAAATGTACAGAAGTCGTACAAAATGCAGAGTGGGCTGTATGTATGATGATTTTTTTTTTTTTTACTCTTACGGGAGACGCTGATGACAGAGCTGCTGTCAAATGCATTTTATGATGTTATTTGCTAACCGATTACAACAAGATGCACTCAGGGTGCATCATAACGCCAGGTGCACCCAGGCAGTGTACTGTGATTTCATATGCTATTGTTTTTTACACCTTGCCTCCCATTAGAAACCAAAGTTTGGTTCCTATGCAGTGCAGCATTAAATGGTGCGTACATTGCGTATTTGTACTCTGAGGCATGGACTACAGCAGCGTGAATCACTCTATTACCACCAGTCTCAAACCACGTCTGTCTGACATCGTGGCCATCTTCTAGCTTTTTGAAACACAACGGTGGCGCACACTAACGGTTCCTCTCTGTTGTCTGTGATCCGACGATTCTGATGTTGCACACACACTGGCGCCTGCAGCACACACAGCTTTGAACCACAACAACCTCGCCAGACAACAACCCTGCGTCGACTGATCAGATAATTCTCTGCTTGTGTCTACGCTCAGAGACAGCTACCCAGACCCAGATTATATGAAGAACGTGAGGAAGATACTGAAAGACAAAGCCATTGACTAACAGAGTGCCCGGCAAATGGGGGAAAGGATACAGAGATACAAACAGCAGGAAGGTCCGGTTCAGCTCCGCGGGCTGACAGCTTTTCCTTTGCAGCAAGATGCTTTTTTTTTATCTTATAGATTTGTGCGAATAGTGTTCACTTTGTATTTAATGTGTACAGAACATATCTTTTTTAATTTATATATTTTTAATATGCAATATCCCATATGTATCAGTTGGACTTGACTAACTGCAATACTTTAATTCTCATACTTACTATTGAAATAAATGTAAAATATCCAATTTCAAGTATATATTTTTTATGAATGTGATGTCCTATGTCTTTGTAAGCTCAATATCAAGAATGATAAACTGTCTTTTCTGTGCAACATAAATAGCATAACCATAACTGTTGTGTTGTGTATTATTATTTTGATCGTTATTAATATATTTATATTATTGTTGTTATTCTATTATTATTATTATTGTTATTATTGTTAATAATAATAATAATAATAATAATAATAATAACGATAACAATAATAATCAGAATTAATACATTTCACTGAACACAAACATTGAATAATGGTATAATTTCATTTTTTGGGTCAGCCAGATCTTCATCATGAGACAATACTGTAAGACTGTACATGGCATGAATCTCATGTGGCGAATAAAGCAATAACATTATGGGTCGGCATGCCACAGTTAAGCAGAATAATATTGACAAATCTGTCCATATGGTGTTCACATGACAAATTTGAATATTTGTATGCAATACTGTATATACGAGAAAATTGTGAATATTGCCCTATTCTGAATCAAATCGGAACTTTAGCCTGCACCTGAAAACATTGCCTGTCAAGCCGTACAGCAGTACACAGAGTATCATCCCTGCTCTCCTGGAGGAGCTGGGAGAAGGTTTTCTGTTTACCACACTCCCACCCCACCCTCCTTTTTGTCCTTCCCCGTCGCCTGCGCCCGGTCTCCCTTATTGGTCCAGATTGCAGAGTGTGAACTTTCCCAGGGTGATGGCAGGCCCCTCTGTTCTCTTCAAACTGAATTACAGCCGGGGCCTCACACGCGCACAATAAAGTATAATCACATTGGTGGCCTCAACCACCCCCCCCGCCCGTCATCCAGGGGCGCCTCTTAAACCACTTTCTCCTGGACTCTCTCGAAAACGCGCTCATCTGTCCGCGGGTGGCAGGTGACGGAGACCATCAAATCCGTCTTCTCGGCAACACGCATGCAGGAACTGTGTGTTTGTGTCTCAGTGAGTGTGTGCATAATCATATACGGTATATATAGCCCAGCCCCCACACACACACACACACACACACACACACACACACACACACACTAAAAGGGATGTGCTGACGCCTGCCCCAGTCCTCACCTACCCCAACACACACACACACACACACACACACAAAAAGGGATGTGCTGACGCCTGCCCCAGTCCTCACCTACCCCAACACACACACACACACACACACACACACACACACACACACACTAAAAGGGATGTGCTGACGCCTGCCCCAGTCCTCACCTACCCCAACACACACACACACACACACACACACACTAAAAGGGATGTGCTGACGCCTGCCCCAGTCCTCACCTACCCCAACACACACACACACACACACACACACACTAAAAGGGATGTGCTGACGCCTGCCCCAGTCCTCACCTACCCCAACACATACACACACACACACACACACACATGCACACAAAAGCTGAATCAATGCTACAAATGAAAAATTACAAAAAACAAAACAGAATATTAGCGATAATCAGTTCAGTTCAACGATACCCGAGAATACTGTAACGTGCCGTATGGTCAATTAACTGCATGTAGTTTGTTGACGAACACCAACAGTCCTCAGTCAAGTTAGTACAATAAAGTGTCACCTATATTTTCACAACATTTGGTACAGCCGTCTCTTTAACACCGAGCGCTTCACCTGATCCCAACAACTCTGCCCCAGGCAACTCTGTCCAAGGGCTAGGACCGCCCCTCATTTACATCACTTAATATCCAGTAACGTGATATAATAAACTATAAACTATTAAATAAACAGCCAATTGATACCACTTTATGATACCTTACAGTACAAATCATTACATCAGAAAATCTCCTTGGCAAGCTGGCCTTCTGACAATTCTCTGTTGCCTTACCCAAGATCCAAGTGAAACCTTGCACAGAGTTTCGGGTGTCCTCTCTTACAGGTAAGATGAGTCACTCACTAGGGGTCTGTGATCCCATTGTGTTTTTTGCTTAACCCTGTTGTTCCGTGTTTGTGGTTTTCAACATCCCCCCACCATTACCCATTGTCTTCCCCTGCTGGTAAATCTCTCTCATTTACCACAGCGCTCATCCACAGTGGCAACCTGGTGTGATTCCTTTGAGTGTCTCTTCTCCTGTTAACACCTGGTCCCGACCAACCCACCCCAGCTGCCCGCGGGTCATTAGCTGGAACAAAGTCAGGATTCCAGTCTTGTGTCATTTTGACACCCCCTGGGTTTAAGTATTCTGCAGTTCCAAGGTATGGCTTCGGTCTGCTATAGTGCCAACAGCCTTATGAGAGCCATTACATTGCTCTATTTCATATAGCGCCTCTGACAGCTTTCTCACTATCCTGAAGGGACCTTTGAACTTTTTTCTTAGTTTTGGTGATAGACCCTACTTTTAGTAGTCCCAAGCCACACATAGTAAGTAATTTTCCTCATATCTTTGAGAGGTTAGCTTCATATCAAAATACCATTTCTGTTTACCTGTGGCCTTTTTGTGATTTTTCTTTAAAGCCTCACTCACTGTGCTCAGATATCACTGTATCTTCTGAACATACTCACTCACAGTGACAAATAATCTCTTGAACTTGAACTTACTGTATGTTTTTGTTTTGCGTTTCCATGACATCTACAGGTAAGGTAAAGGTCAGTACCAAACAACACCTTACACGGTGTGAACCCCGTGGAGGACTGAATGCTGCTTCATGCCATCATTTCATATGGGAGCATCTCACCCCAGATGCTTTGATTATCTTCCACAAAGGCTAATAGTATGCTGATTAAAGCAGCATTATGCAACTTTAAGTATTTGCATCCCTACAGTTCCTGAGTGCAATTGCACTCTTACACAACTGTCGAAAAACTCGGTCCAGAGTCCGAAAATAATTTATTTTACTGGACAAATGTGAACCTCATCAGTTATGTTTCAATAACTGATAAGGTTCACAAACGCATAAGTTGCACGCGCAAATATAATGTACACGCAGGTTACAGCGCCCCTTGCGGACCTCTCTGCTTCCTGGAGCCGTGGGCTGAGTGCTCGCTGCAGTGGTTCTTGTTTTATTCATTTCAAACAAGTTGCACATTTCCCTAAAACGAACCTAAACTGACCATCTAGAGAGATAGTTCGCTACGACCATTCTGTACTTATTGCCTTGCTCAGTGTTGTGGAAGGGGCCTATCAAGTCTTCATCAATCCTTTCAGTTGAATGGCATGTGACAGAACTTGTGTACGGTGCTCTACCAGGTGGAACCTTTCACTTTTTAAGCAGCACATGCCACACATGTCTTACACCACTGTCTAATGGCTCTCAGCCAGCCCAGCCAGTAAAATCTTGCTCTGATTTTGCCTGTGAGCTTCTCTATTCCTAAGTGGCCAGTAGTTTTGTAGTTGTGCATAAAGGTTAGTATCTCATAATTCACCCGGTACAACCACCCTCCACATAGTTTCCCCAATCTCTTAGCTTTGACTCTCTAGACATAGTGCTCTATTTCATACATGTAATGCACTCCACACGTACCTAAATGGCCTAAAGTCTGAAAGTAACTCAGCAGCAGGCTCAGTAGGAGATCACAGGATCCCTATTCTGTACTTCCAGGAGGAAGTCTGTATTTGCTGAGGCTTGACAGTTGGCACTCACTAAAGTGCTTACTCGCCATGGGGATGGTGTGGTTTGAACAGCCACACATCACCTGAGTCTAGGTAATTGGGGGCCCAGGATCAGAGTGGCTGCATACCTGTTGCTTGTTGTTCGGTCTAACGTGCAACAGGTAAAACCCTCATTGTAATATTTAACTTACAGTGTAAGTTTCTACAGTCATCCTACTGTCAATGCATTTACATGTTAGGAGAAATAGGGACCCACTATTGGCATAGAATACAGAATGTATCCACAGCTACTATGAAAAACTCAGCCAGGAGACCGTAATGCCCTTGTTTTTGGTAGGCAGTACCGTGGCACTGGCAGATGTGTTTTGGTATTGCGGAAAGGAACTTAGATCATCATCGCCAAAGGGATGGACAGGTCGCTGTGCCCCAGTCATGTTAAGAGAGCGGGATAGAATACTTCCCTTAACACCTAAAGGCAGGAGACGCAGCCGCAGTACAGATGATCCAGTTTATGTTGATTGGACAGGTTTTCCAATTAGTGTCCCGTGAGAACAAAAGGCTACGGATTCATCTTCTTCGGAAATCCTTACTGCTTTCCTACCTCAGCTACAGATTTCAAAGACTAGAGAATGGATTCATTATATATGGTACGCACAACATAGGTTTGTCAATGAGACAACAGCTGCACTATCAGCCCGAGGTGAGCAGGTAGACGCACTCACAGCAATGACACTCCAGAACAGGTTAATATAGACATGTTGACAGGAGAAGATGGCAGGGTATTCACCATGTTAGATACTAAGGGGAAAACTCACAAAAGGATTGCATGGCTTTTGCATCTGCTAAACCAGCGCAAATAACAGAAAAAGCAAGCGTCTAATTCACAAAGCACCCGCAAAGGGTGAAATGCACCACTAACCGCACTGCCATGCAATGATTGGAGATTGGCCAGTAATTGGCCTGTAGAGAGGCAATCTCTTCAACGAGTCGTCAAAACTGCAGAAAGAATCATTGGCTCTGACCTCCCCTCCATGGACACACTCTACACACAACGCTGCAGGAGAAAAGCGCCGAGCATCCTCAGTGCAGAGTTGCCCTGAGAAAAAATGTGGTGCCGGTCCACTTGTCCTGGGAGATTTCAATGTTCCGTTCTGTAAATATTATCAGTGAAGCTATATTATCTGACCTAAAAAATAATTGAGGCTATAAAGAATAAAATCATGAAGGCGTGTCGATTTATGATATTTTTTAGTCCCCTCAGTTATTACATTTTTTCATAAATAAACATATTTATTATTCAACTTATTAATAATAATATGGCAAGTAGCTCTAAATAAATAATAAAAATCTTGTTGACATATTTTACACAATGGATATTTACCGTATGCTTTGGGTCAGAACTTAAATGTCAAAAAAAACACCAAACTAGGGATGTACTGTATGTGTCCCTGTCGTCAACGGCCCATCATCTTTCTGCTTCTCCTACGAGTTCTGGACGCTGCGCTCTGTCTCCGCGGTGTTTACAAGCGCAACCTGTCCATGAGGAAGGGGGTGGGGCTTATTTCCATATAGATTCAAGAGGTTTGTTTGTCACACACATATACATACGTTCACACATATACGCAGTGAAATGTCTTAATATATATCGACAAACGTGATTGGTTAGAGGTGAAAGGTCAGCTTTGGATTGTCCAACTTATTGGCTTTCAGTTCAACTTGTCGAGTGTGGAAATGAACAGATCTGTGGATTTTTTTAATGGAAATGATCTAAAAGGGTCTATTTTATTTCGGTATCGAGGAAAAAAACATAGCGATAACTATTGTTATTGTTTTATCGCCCAGCACTAATCAAAATTGTGCTTAGAGAGAATTTTTTTCACCAGATATTATGAGCAGGGTGGAACGGGGACACACGGGGACGAGTGCAGATTGCGCCCCAATCACCCTCTCTCCATGCGTAATGCGCAGAAAATAAAGCAGTGTTCATTCTGCTCTCCGTCTGTTTTCTTTTTTCTCTTTAAAAAAGAAAAAAAAAAAGAACCAATAAGAGTACCAGATCAATATGCAGTTTCAGTAAGAGCAGGCCTACTGTTAAAATCTTAACCCATCCCTGCCCTGTTCACACGCTGGTTTACGCTGTTTTATTTGGAGGAACGTATAACATGTAAAAATATATTTATGATTCCCCTTATTTTGAATTCCTCGTTGAAATGTTACACATGTGCATTTTTGTAAGCTTCCATCTGTTTTATCCTCACGCTGAGATGCGCACTGACCTACAAAGGAAAAATAAACGGCAGCTCGACTTTTGATAATCATCAGTCGGCGGGCGGGTCTCGACTGATGACTCAACTCGTGGATTTTCAGGGGGCGGCCCTCATTTATTGCCGCTCCTTTAATTACCATTGAATGTTTTGTTGTGCAAAGACGACTCTGAGGGACACGCATGAGAATTCCAATGAACCTGTGCTGCCCTGTACCCGTGCAGATGGCGATAATTAAATCCGATCTGAACCTGTTTTGCCTGCTGCAATCATCCTGCTCGTGCACAATGCGGTCGAACGTCTCTGGGAGCGCTCAGAATAAAACCACCGATCGTTGCGTAAAGAACAACACCTGCGATTGGAGGCATATTTTACGAGACGGTACAATTCTTTGTACTCCTCCTCTGCAGCAGAATACCCAGCTGTATTCAATTTACTCAAGGCTTTAAGAAGTCGTCCCTTGACTCATTTCCCTCCGCACTCATCCATCTGTGCCAGCAAACCTTTAAGCTCAGGAGGAGGCCGTGGGAATCTTCCGCGGCGCAATAAGCTAGACCCAATTAAATGGAAACTTTAATCATTTTCGGTTGTGGAAGCAAAACTTGCGATTTGCAAAAGCAAGGAAAACTAGAATACGGAATGATGTAAAACAAGAGGTTGCCCTGTTGTTTCTTGCTCTGGCGAGAGCCAGGGCGTGGGCTCGTTTTGGGTTTTTTGTTTCTTTAAACGACTGAGTGAGGTGCAGGATTTCAAACAACAGTGGTGCTACAAGGACGTCATTTGCTGTGTTCTAGATGGAAATGTGACCTTTTTCACTGTGTTGCACTGGTGATTTCTTGATGTGGCCATTCTTTTTTCTTGTGTGGTTTTTTTTATTTTATTTTTTTTACCCTAACTTGTATTTTCACTAGTATTGTGATTACAATATTATTATTACTAATATGTATTTATTTATTTATTCCTTCATTCCTTTGTTCATTGATTTGTCTTCCAGTTTTTTTTGTGCTTGTGCCATCGGACTAGAAGGCAAGTGACATGTGCTTAATAAAGGTTTGTTAAAATCTCTCTCTCTCTCTGCGGCAAGTGACCATCCCCTCTATTAGTGGTGATTAATGGGCCACAGTGGTGTGTCATTAAGCGATTTAATTTGGTCGACAATTAGTGGCGGTTCCCATTTTCGTAAGGCAAACCAGATTTTGAGGTGGGCAATTAGAAGAGGTTGCGGCAGGTCGGTGGTCGCCGAAGATGGATGTAGTTTAGCTGCACCCCAAACATCTCACCCCCACCCCTTATCTCCCTGTAGCCCACAATCCACAATCCGCCGCCACCGGTTGAGTCACTAATTCATTCTCCCTCCTCTCACCGTTGGGCGGCCATTCCGAGACAAAAGCACAAACAGCGCTCCCAAAGCCTCTGTTTCTCACGTTCCTCCAGGGTTCCCAGGTGGCGATGTAGTCAACACCAAGACGGACAAACCGACGTCACAAGCCGCTCCGTTCAAAGCGCTGACGGGTTTCCTGCGATCCCTGAGTAAGAGGGACCTCCTGGCTCCCCCTCGTCCCTCGACGACGTCCCGGCTCCGCTGACGTGGAAGTTTGAAGAGGAGAGGGCGGCGCTGGCCTACAGGGAGGCCACATGGAGCTGCACAGCAACATCGCTGCGGGGGCTCAGAGGTTGCGGGTCCCCGCCGCCGCGATTGCGCAGGGGTGGGCCGAGCCACCGCGGAGCCTCCGGACCCTGGGAAACCGAACACCTGAGAAGGATCCTCAAGCCCTGCTCGCCCTTACACCTCGCCAACCCCGCTTTGCTTGTTTTTTTAGAATGCCTTTCTTCTTATTGAACGTTTGGCTGACGAAGGACCCACTGTATTCTGTATCTTATGGATGGAAGGAACTGGCTAAAATGACCACATATGAATGTAAATATTTCGACTAGAAAGCATAAAAACTGTCCCGGCTACTTTTGTGCCACCGTATTGCTGTTGACCAGTGTTTCCCAAAGGGTGAGCTGCGGCCAACTGGTGGGTCATGGAGGTGCTGCAGGTGGGCCGCGAGAGGTCATTTACTGTGCTTTAAATAAATAAAAGCATTTACATTATCAATTTTGTAAAAATCTGAAATCACCGCGGGATTTAAATGACGCGTTATTCTTCATTTATCCGGTCCATTTTTTGATCCAGATGACATCTTAAATCAGATCATTGGGCCACAGAAGATTTTCAGATTTCAAATTGGGCCGCGGCATTCTTAAGTTTGGGAATGGCCGCTGTGGACCATCGCCGACAATTTGCCCAGATACCTCCTCCTATGGGTCCTCAAAGGAATGGCAGGGGGTCCGCTGCAGATTATTATTATTATAATTTTTTTTTTATTATCACAGCAGTGTATGTTTTTTTATTAGTTTGATTCCCATGTTTTAAAGGCCTTTTAAAACATTTCTTGTGTAGAGGCTCATTCCTCTTAGCAGCTGGCTCAGTGAATAGCAGAACAATAGCGGCTTGTTTATGGTGAAAATGCCGTTAAATACATTTTGACACAGATTCTTTTGGGTTTCCATATATAACCAAACCAAATAACCAAATCATGGTAGGGCTTTAACTCCATGCACTGCTTTTAAAGTAGATAAATCTTTCTTTCGGGTCAAATTTGACTAAATTTGAAAATGAGATGAATCGTAATTAATCAGAATTTTGAAGTGTAGCCAAATTATTAACTAGTTCAGCTATATCAATTCAATGTTTTAGTTTATTTCTCACCAATTGTATTTACTCAAATCCATACCAGATCCAGGGGACCTTTTTGTCAAATCCAAACACCCGTAGACATACGGTACACGTCATCAGAGAGCTGGTGAATTATTTAGTGCAATAATGGCGGCATAATGAAGTGATTCTGGGCGACTGGGTGTATTTACCAGGGGCTAATTATGGTGACAGCAGACTCCATTCTGACAAGCTCTTTTTTAGTCCTTTACAGGGAATTCAACCTTTCAAGATTTTAAACGCCCTTAAATCTTGAGAATCAATTTTTGGGGCTATTTCGGGGTTTTCTAGGGTGCCCCCTGCCTTTGTGCATTGTGCATCGCCCTTACACCTCGCCAACCCCGCTTTGCTTGTTTTTTTAGAAAGCCTTTCTTCTTATTGAACGTTTGGCTGACGAAGGACCCACTGTATTCTGTATCTTATGGATGGAAGGAACTGGCTAAAATGACCACATATGAATGTAAATATTTCGACTAGAAAGCATAAAAACTGTCCCGGCTACTTTTGTGCCACCGTATTGCTGTTGACCAGTGTTTCCCAAAGGGTGAGCTGCGGCCAACTGGTGGGTCATGGAGGTGCTGCAGGTGGGCCGCGAGAGGTTATTTACTGTGCTTTAAATAAATAAAAGCATTTACATTATCAATTTTGTAAAAATCTGAAATCACCGCGGGATTTAAATGACGCGTTATTCTTCATTTATCCGGTCCAGTTTTTGATCCAGATGACATCTTAAATCAGATCATTGGGCCACAGAAGATTTTCAGATTTCAAATTGGGCCGCGGCATTCTTAAGTTTGGGAATGGCCGCTGTGGACCATCGCCGACAATTTGCCCAGATACCTCCTCCTATGGGTCCTCAAAGGAATGGCAGGGGGTCCGCTGCAGATTATTATTATTATAATTTTTTTTTTATTATCACAGCAGTGTATGTTTTTTTATTAGTTTGATTCCCATGTTTTAAAGGCCTTTTAAAACATTTCTTGTGTAGAGGCTCATTCCTCTTAGCAGCTGGCTCAGTGAATAGCAGAACAATAGCGGCTTGTTTATGGTGAAAATGCCGTTAAATACATTTTGACACAGATTCTTTTGTGTTTCCATATATAACCAAACCAAATAACCAAATCATGGTAGGGCTTTAACTCCATGCACTGCTTTTAAAGTAGATAAATCTTTCTTTCGGGTCAAATTTGACTAAATTTGAAAATGAGATGAATCGTAATTAATCAGAATTTTGAAGTGTAGCCAAATTATTAACTAGTTCAGCTATATCAATTCAATGTTTTAGTTTATTTCTCACCAATTGTATTTACTCAAATCCATACCAGATCCAGGGGACCTTTTTGTCAAATCCAAACACCCGTAGACATACGGTACACGTCATCAGAGAGCTGGTGAATTATTTAGTGCAATAATGGCGGCATAATGAAGTGATTCTGGGCGACTGGGTGTATTTACCAGGGGCTAATTATGGTGACAGCAGACTCCATTCTGACAAGCTCTTTTTTAGTCCTTTACAGGGAATTCAACCTTTCAAGATTTTAAACGCCCTTAAATCTTGAGAATCAATTTTTGGGGCTATTTCGGGGTTTTCTAGGGTGCCCCCTGCCTTTGTGCATTTTTTTTTTGACAAATAACTGATTAATGGACCAGTGTCCAGCCACCGTTAAAAATGGGCCAAAAAATGACATATCCATGGGACGCCTTGAAATGAAACCATTTTATTCGCACTCGTTCGGCCTCTCTGTGATTGAACGAGTCTTTGGAGGGGATCAGATATTTATAATCCCCAGTCTGAGTGGTTACTGCGTTCACTTTTGCTCTCCATTACTAGCATCCTAATGTTGATGAGAATCGGCATCGTTTACCAGGGTGTTGCTAATGCAAATACTTACCACGATCTCCATTTTCCCCTTCTCCAAATTTGAAGCGGAAAAGCCAGATTTTTGAGATCAAACTGGAGGAGGCCTTTAAATCAGATCGTCTAATGTTTTAGCGTGGCCTCCCTCAAAGTCCCACCGCCTCTCGGCGCGACACCGGGCCCGCTTCGGAGGGATAAAAAAATCCCGGGGATGCGAATACAGAAGTCTCCGTCAGCCTGCCATGGGAGCTTCCATAATTTTTGTCGAGAGCCTGACGTCTTGTTTCCTTGCCCTGTCCTCCTCTGGGGACTCTGTCAGTCTGGCCCTTTGCTATTCTCCCTGACTGCTCTGTCCCTCTATCTCTTTGGCTCGTGTCTATCTGTCTGTTTTGATGGAATACAACCTGTCGGTGCTCAATCCAATCTGCGCCGTCCTTTTATGGAGCACATAAAGCCCCCCGCGGTAAAGAGGTGAGAGAGGAGAGTGAGAAAGAGAGCAAAAAAATATATATATATATATACACACAAACATACACATATACATACATACATATATATATATATATATATATATATATATTTATATTTATGTTGCAATCTATATATATATATATAAAGAATGGGAAACATCAATTTGACCCCAGAGCAGCTGCTTTCCACACGATTTAAAAATAAATAAATAAATGACTAAATAAAGTAATAAATAAATAAATAACGACAGCCGCTCGCCTCCACAAAGGTAAACTCATCCAATCTCACAGAAGGAAATTGTCAGGAGAACGCAGATGTTTCTCCTGGTATAAATCCAGGTGAGTTGGAAAGAGGCATCCATCGTCTTTAACAGATCCTGAGGGTGGAGGCTAACATTACCTCATCACATCACAGACTTGCTGCAGATGTTGAAAAAAGCCGTTATGTAAACCGAAATTAATAAAAAAAAAAAAAAAAAAAAATTGTTCACCAAACAAGGTGCCACTGCATCATCCATGTCGCAGTACGTCAGAATTAATATGTTTTAATATTTTGGAGTGACTGACCCAAAAAATTGTAACTGTCTTCAATCCGTCCTTTAAATGCACTCCAAAAAAATTGTTTTTGAATCAACGAAATCATCTCGGAAATTGTTCATTTGAATTTTCTGTAAAAATCGAGAAATTGTCCGCGCAGCATTGTGTCGTCTCAAATGGAGGAAAGACATGTTGAAATGTCTCCTTTCAGAGTCGAGAGCCTCTGAAGTCTGCTGTTCTGTTTGGAAACACCAGCTGGGAAACTTTACACACACGACCAGATCACTAAATCATATCTCACTATGGGGAATAAAACCACATGTATTTATTCCCAACATGTCTCTGTGGCAGTTTCTCCCTCTCTCTCACTTTCGCCCTCCATCTCTCTCCCTGTCTCTCTCTCTCTTACTCTCACTCACTCTCCCCCCTCTCACTCTCTCTCTCCCTGTCTCTCACTCTCTCTCTCCCTGTCTCTCTCTCCCCCTCCCTCTCCCTCCCTGTCTCTCTCTCTCCCTGTCTCTCTCTCTCACTCCCCCCTCTCTCTGCCTCTCTCTCCCTGTCTCTCACTCTCTCTCTCTCTCTCTCTCTCTCTCTCTCTCTCTCCCTCCCTCCCTGTCTCTCTCTCACTCCCCCCTTCTCTCCCTCTCTCTCCCTCTCTCTCTCTCTCTCTCACTCCCACCTTCTCTTCCCCTCTCTCCCTCTCTCTCCCTGTCTCTCTCTCTCTCTCTCTCCCTCCCCCTCCCTCCCTGTCTCTCTCTCTCTCACTCCCCCCTTCTCTCCCCCTCTGTCTCCCTTTCTCTCACTCTCCCCCCCTCTCTCTCCCTGTCTCTCTCTCACTCCCACCTCTCTTCCCCTCTCTCTCCCTGTCTCTCTCATTCTCCCCCTCCCTCTCTCTCGCTGTCTCTCTCTCTCTCTCTCTTACTCTCACTCTCTTAGCCCCCCTCCCCTCTCTCCACCTCCCTCTCTCTCTCCCTCCCTCCCCCTCTTTGCGCTCTAAGGTCGGGGGTGAACCTCCCCTAAGAGGGAGAGGGTGTTTGTCCAGATCACCGTATGGACACCAGGAGCAGTGTAAGAGGTCAGGAGGTCAGGAGCCCAGGAGGTCAGGAGATCAGGTGTCAGGAGCCCAGGAGGTCACCTCGGGGACGCTCCGCCGACCGGCCCCGGCGCTCTGACGGGGATGTCGTCCCGGATTGACATATTTGGGAATCTACTCCGACAACTGACAAGGACTTGCAGATCTGGACGTGCAGAGGGTGGCGTGGCTCTTTAATATCCCAGAGGGACCATTTGCTTTCCAGACGGAGCTCTATCACTGGGAAGTGAACAGTCATACGCCAAAGCAGCAGTAAATACATAAGTGTACCACCATCAACATGCTCTCGAGCAAGACAAATGTTTCCTAAAGGGTTCCCAAACGGGGGTTCGTGGCCTCCTATGGGTCCTCAAAGGATTGGCAGGGGGTCCGCTGCAGATTATTATTATTATAATTTTTTTTTTTATTATCACAGCAGTGTATGTTTTTTTATTAGTTTGATTCCCATGTTTTAAAGGCCTTTTAAAACATTTCTTGTGTAGAGGCTCATTCCTCTTAGCAGCTGGCTCAGTGAATAGCAGAACAATGGCGGCTTGTTTATGGTGAAAATGCCGTTAAATACATTTTGACACAGATTCTTTTGTGTTTCCATATATAACCAAACCAAATAACCAAATCATGGTAGGGCATTAACTCCATGCACTGCTTTTAAAGTAGATAAATCTTTCTTTCGGGTCAAATTTGACTAAATTTGAAAATGAGATGAATCGTAATTAATCAGAATTTTGAAGTGTAGCCAAATTATTAACTAGTTCAGCTATATCAATTCAATGTTTTAGTTTATTTCTCACCAATTGTATTTACTCAAATCCACTAATGATGGTGAGTTTTTGTTGTGAGCCATGATACTCGGACAAAGGGGCGCGGTCAAATTGACCGCGCCCCTTGGTCCGCCACAGTATCATATTCCCAATTGAGTTAAATGTTTAATGTTTAGTAAAGTTCAACCTTTTTTTTTTTTACACCTGGTAAAAGTAATAAAGCAACAGTCTACTCAAGTATACGTGTTAAAGTAAAGTGAATAGTTTTCATGATTTGATCATATCACTTTTCATGAGAGAAAAAAAAACCCCCATTAAAACGATCTGGTACTTGCAGGACTTGAACAGGAAGGCATTGGGGGTAAAAAAAAAAAAAGTCCAAAATTGTCTTTGATACGCCGTGGCCTTCTGCCTCGATAAGGCTGCCTTTTCATTTCACGACCTGACTCGCTTATCACAAAATTTTCACAGGCGAGGAACTATGGCTCTCTCTCTATCTCTCTCTCTCTCTCTCACTTTTGGCCCCATGCTCCTTTTGCAGGGAGGGATGGACCTTTCACACACACACACACACACACACACACACACACGCACGCACGCACGCACGCACACACACACACACACACACACACACACACACACACACACACACACACACACACACACACACGGCGTCCGCTGTGTCTTGACATTGTCCCTCTCACACAACCACAACAAAGGTTTCAAGATAGTCCAGGCATTGACTTTTCAGAAGGGGCTGAAAAGCCGACTTATGATACACAACTCCCAGATCCTCCATTTGCGTTTTGATAGGATCTCCATCCTGCTCTTAGCCTTTACCTTTCTCCAGCCGACCCCCTGCTCAAAAGACTGGAGAAGGGGTGGAGGGAGGTGGGGGGGTTGGGTCTTATACCGCTGGTGCTACATCGGCTATTCATTCCGGGGATGAATCGGGTCTTTGTGGGAATGGACGCCCATTGGGGATGCTCCTTGTTCTTCTTGGAACGTGGCAAAGGCAAAGGAGCACGTTTGGAGACTCTGAATGGGCTTTAAAGAGGAACAGAACGCCAGCGATGGGATGCTCAGATCTCTAGACGGTCTCCGTCACTCCAAACAGTCTCCCTTTCGACTCAAAACTTGTTGCGCTTCACGTAGTTGCTCCGTTTAGAGTGTAGGTGTTGCACGCTTTATTTTGGCTCTTAATCTTAAAAAATGTATATGAAATAATGTTAGTCTACTTATTAAGGGTCCAGCCCGGATGGCTGGGATACTATTGTAATTGTACAGCAGCTCCTGATTGTTATTGAAAGACGAATAATTTGGAAAAAATCTCTAATTTCGAAGCCTAAAACGATCTGGAAAACCAACCTTGGCATAACACACGAACACAGTTTATGTCTTGTTTGAACCGCGCTGACACAAAGACCTCGTTGTTGAAGTTTCATCCGAATCGATCCACATACGGCAGATATTAGCAAAAATCCAACCAAATTTTAAACGCTTTTTAGACCGACATGCCAGTACGTCTACGTCTACGACGCCTAAATATGTGCAACCCAGATAAAACTATCTGGAAAACATACTACCACAAGCTAGAAACACACTTAAGGTGCCGTTTGAACAGATATGTCACAAGGATCTAGTGGTTTGTATCTCATCCAAGTCGATCCACATACGGAGCAGATATTAGTGAAAAACCGAAGAAATTTGACACAAAATATCAGTTTTACAGATTTACAGTAAGACGTTTTATAATGTCACCATTTTATTTACTATAAATAAAGTTTCCGATTGAGAATGTCCAGCTGGACCGTATTCAGGGTGCGCTTTGGAATCAGTCACTCTGCCTTCTTTAGAAGTTACCAAACTATCGATTCACGTGTGTGTCTTACGTCTTCTTACCTGGTAGATGTCGGTAGATCTGTTGGATTGATATATAAAATCCATGGTCCACATTACATGGCCGGATAAATGAAAAAAAGAATAGAAAATAATCCCGAAAATGTCGTCGGCATATCCCTCGAAAACACTGAAATACTCAGCGATGCGTTCAGTGCGTATCACCAACGTGGTGTCAGAAAAATAGAAGCCTTGCATTGGTAATTACCCACAAAAATATCACAATTTTTGTCGTATTTCATGGAAACGAAACTTATTGAAAATGTAATCCAACTAAAAATCGAAACTCAGCTTTAAAAAAGATATACGTAAATTACACTGCTATCGTAAATCGGCATAAATACTTCATAATTGACTCAAACCACACACTAAATTCAGCCTTCACAGAAACTCCTGATGTACTTCAACGAAGCAAGGTAAGTTGTCATCATGACAACATATAGTTTCAAATAAAAAATAAAATCCTATAATAGGTAATAAACATCTCTTTCACGCTTAACATTAAAAAAGTACTCTCTAACTCTACTAATGCTACGTATTCCGAGAGAAGGTTTAGTTAGCTGTGACTGTGTTTGAGTTGGTTTGATACTACTGACAAAATGTACTTTTTGTACGTTGCTTTGGACAAAGGTGTCTGCTCAAGGACCTAATGTAATCTAATGTAAATTATTATTATGATTGTGGTTTTTGACCAAAAAACATAACGTTGCAGACAGAATCCAGTTATGTGCATGCATATTAACTCTACATGTACTCATTTTCAAATGGCTTTCTCATGTGATGCCAAAGAAAACTAACCCTTAATATTCAGGGAAGGGTTCTGTCTAGATCAGAGAACAAACGGTCTGGCGAATAGCCAGCCATCTCCCATCCCGATTATAAGGGGAAAGAGAGACGCAGGGGTAAGAGTGACTGATGGATGGAACACAGATAAATTACTCAAGAGTGAGGTGTGAGTGTTAGGCCACTCCTGGGACGTTTGATGGTGCGCCACCTATACAAGGGCGATTCTGCTTTAAATAAGGTCAAATTTCCCATTTGAAACAAGGAATATACCACTTTTAAGCAAAAAAAAAAAAATCATACAAGCAGCAATGCAGGGCTGCAAAAAATCACTTGAAGAGATACCAGTTCACTTGGGTGTTATCTTGCTAATGCTCCATGACTAGGTTGTACTAGGTTTAGTACATATCACCAATCTGTTGTAAAGAACACAGTGTAAGGTGTTTGTGGCGGACCAAGGGGCGTGGTCAAGCTGCAGATGGCAGCAGGGCTCCCTTTCCCGTGGCCGCCAAGCTGCCTTGAGTCGGCTGAATCAGCACCCACGCGGCTCTGACTGGTCCGACTCGGGACAGGAGGCTTTCTTAATGTTTGTCTGTCTTGCAGAGGGGATCGGTGCACAGGCTTGTCAGCCGACCATCAGCCAGATCGGAACGCCATTCTTCCCGCTCCTGAAACCATTATTCTATATTATTTAAACTTGTGGCCAGCAAGCCTTTTTGTTCAACATTATAATAAAAAACTCTTGCACTGTTGGCAAACCACTGCTAGATAGACTCTGCTCCCTCCCTGCCCACAGGTAGGGACCTGTGGGCAGAGACTTCCACAAGTGGCACCTGAACAGAGACTCCGGGGACAGAGACTGTTTTCCAGCTGGGTCCTGTGGTGCCGTGGGATGCTGTCTCCCCTTCCTGTGCTGTCCTCTCTCTGTTCCCCATCAGCTCCCAGTGCGGTGCCACCGCAGGAAATCAGGGAGCTGCGCAGGCATCTAAGCAGGGGTGTGGGCACTGCGGGTGGCCCAGCCATGACTGCCGGGACTGCCCCCGGATGGCAGGTTGGCCAGGTCGATTATGAGGATGAACGGTCTGACAAGCCGGGGGCGACACAGATTTATAACCTGAACCTCTTGAAAGAATTGAGGGAGGGGGTGTCCGTGATGAGTTGGGGCCGGATGTTCAAAAAGTGGCCGATCATTCCAGAGGGCGGACGTGACCGCACTTCAGCGTCACTTCTCTGATGTTTTCTCCTCCCTGCCAGGCCTTATGTTCCTCATGATGACCACAATGTGTAGAAGACCCTGGGGGTGAAGGTGCACTCTCGTCCAATCGCCTGCTCAAACATCTCAAGATCATCGCAAGATCTTGCAGGCGGAATTAGAGGCCATGCTGGACATAGGCGAGTCCAGGAGTGACTGATCTAGTCCCATCGTGCTGGTGGGTGAGCCCCAATGGATCATGGACCACGGCCTGCTTCCGCATGTAGTATACACCATGTCTACCAAGATGCATAATCATTCACAGTGACACCTGGGAGTGGCATATGTGGCATGTGGGCGCAGGGCTTGAGACCTTGGTGTGGGCGCAAGGCTGGGAGCTCACAGCCTACTAGGAAGGCCTGGTCTGATCCCAGCTTTATAAAACCGCTGCGGTCGCGAACACATCAAGACCCAAGACCAAGATGGAGGTGAAGCAGTTCTTGGGGCTGGCCGGCCACTAAGGGAGGTTTGTACCCGGCTTTTCAGAGCTAACCAGCCCCTTGTCCGACTTAACTCAGATCTGCTCCAGATCCGAATTAAGTCTGACAAGTGGCGGACAAGTGGTCAGAGAAGTGCCAACAGGTGTTTGTGAGGGTAAAGTCAGCTCTCTGTGGGAAGCCAGGGCTGTTTAACCCAAACTTCTCTCTCCATTCCGTCTGCAGACAGATGCGTCAGACAGGGGGCTGGGCACGTCTTGTCCCAGGAGGTGGAGGGGACTGAGCGGCCGGTGCTGTACCTCAGCAGAAAACTTTCAGAGCGGGAGTCGAGGAACAGCGCAGTGGAGAAGGAGTGTCTGGCAATCAAGTGGGCCATCGGTTCCCTCCACTACTACCTCCTGGGACGAGCTTTCACCCTCTGTTCGGACCACGCCCCATTGCAGTGGCTCCACCGCATGAAGGACACAAATGCCCTGGGGGGTGTCAGCTGTAGGCCGGACAGCTCCCCAGCCTAAGTCAGGCGGTGGGGGTATGTGGCAGACCAAGGGGCGTGGTCAAGCCACAGTTGCAGACGGCAGCAGGCTCCCTTTCCCGTGGCCACCAAGCTGCCTCAAGTCGGCTGAATCAGCGCCCGCCCTGCCTCAGTGGAAGGGAGCTTCCTTAATGTTTGTCCGTCTTGCAGGTGGGATCTGCACACAGGCTTGTCAGCCGACCAGGAGCCAACTCAGAACGCCAGTCCTCCTGGACATTAAATCATTATTCTTTATTTTTTATACTGGTGGCTAATGAGCCTTTTTGTTCAACTTTATAATAAAAAAACTCAGGCCATGTTGACAAACCACAGCCAGAAAGACTCTCCCTCCTTAAACACCTACCTGTGGGCAGAGACTTCCAGAGTGTTGTTTCAAAAGACAGAAAAACAATGTTTTTTTAAGATAAACATGAACCTGAAGCCATTCAGGGAATTTTTACTTATGTTATCCCAAAACCATACCCGTGTCCTTAATGGCGTACCACAGACAAACATTTCATGTCCAGTGTACTTGTACTCATTCTCGTCCAGTGTCAGTCCATGAATAAAAAGACTGATGGCTTATCTGACATACTGTAGCTGCACCACTTTCAGCACATTGTGGGTTGATGATGGCATTGCATATAAACCTATACAGGTGTCTTGCCCTCTCAATGTGTTGCAGTGTTTGCATATTTGACACATACTATGTTCTCGTACATACTACACACTTAATTTGGCAGACTAACTCTCAGGCTGGGTTTAGGTAAAAAAATAAAACCTGAGGTTTCCTTTAATAACTGATAGAATGCTCTATCTCCTTTGTGATATGACTGTGACTGTGGCTGTGATAGGTTTGCCTGTAGGGTCCATGTGTATTGATACAGTACTGCTACAATCAATCCTGACATTGCATAGTCCCAGAATACTGGCTCACCTGAAGCTATCTGAGAGGGATATAACCCCGTAATATTCTCGTTTCAACATGGGACAGCTTTCATTTTATTGTAGCCGGTTGTCATGTCATCTTTGACATGTGTCTGGATTGGGGTGGTGACGGGGGGTGAGTTACACTTTCTTCCTTAACCCCCTCCCCAAAATAGAGCCAGCCAAGACCCCATGCCCTCCATCAACCCCCCTCCTACCTTGAAGTTATTCCTAGGGGTCTGTGGGGGTAGTCTGGATTCTGGTCTGGATGGATGTGTGGCCATGTTTGGTCTCTAAACAGTGGCCCCCTCTCAACCCCGCCCCCCTCCACCCTCAGTGATTAATTGCCTTTAAGGTGACAAATCACCTCCATGGCTCCAAGAGGGAGTTGGAGGTGTGTATGCTGTGGGTGGGGGTGGGCAGTGATGTCTAGGCAGACGATGGCTGCTGGACAATCGATGCCAGGTTTCTGTTGCCTTCTTTAAAAGATAATAACAAAAAAACAAAAAACAAAAAGAAAAAAGCTGCTTTCACTGATCTGGGCGCTGATTGCCTATGACTGAAAAAATTAATATTTTTAAAGAACAATTTAAAAAAATGTGTCTTATTTTCAGTTATGTCACCCAATTGATATAGACAATAACCTATCAGTTTTGATAACCTTATCCGTGCGTGAATTTGGCCAAAAGACCAATATGGATATGATTTATCAGCTGATCCACTGCATCAAATATAGATACATCTTCATCATCAAGTTATATAAGTCCAAGCTTCTTCTCTCAGAAGTCATTCACATCCAGTGACTTGTGCCCTGTGGACTGCATAGTGGCTCCTTGTAGACAGATTACCGGAGCCGATGCTGCATTTAAAGGAAACTCAGAAAACTGTAACGAGTGCTGGGTTTCACAAAACCCCGAAAACTATAATCGGTCATAGAAGGCGTTTTCACACTGCAGGAAGTTCTAAGAACCTTTGGAGGAGCCGTTCCATTCTTTTGTGTCCGCACTGCACGATGAAGGAACGGTCGTAGCTGTTAAAACACTATTCTCGAGGGACATTTTTTGCTCCAACCCGAGGCCAGGGACTGAACGAGACATGGAGACGTTCAGTGACGTAAGTGCACAGTGATTGGTCCAGACGTAAGTCCATGGTGATTGGTAGAACACATGAGCCAATGAAGCCATGAGCCATACTTAAAAACATGCTTAAAACGTTAACAACAACCGAAAAAACAAGTCACTTCATTTAAATTAAACATGTCTATTTATACTAGGCTTGGGCAGATTTATTAAAATCGTCAATTGGCAATTGACTCCATTGATCGCGATTGACATTAATGACAGATGATTTTTTATTTTTTATTTTTTTAATCCACCAGAAAGAATCCAAGCATTGAAACAGTGTAAGTGCTGTTTACGTGTTCTGAAACTGGAGCGGAGACCACCACTCAGATCACCAATCAGAGCTTTTAAATAACCACTTGTGATCGGATCGCACTTCTAGCTCTACAGTCCCGTACAGAGACTTTGAGGGGCAGGGGCATCTATTTATTTTAGTCTGTTTCCTACATGTATGAAACAAATTTTGAGACCCCCCGATAAAATTGTATATCCCTGTTCGTAGATCCCTGCCCCCCAACGATCAGCGACTGGAACTTTGCACGATCGCCCAAGCCTAATTTATATACATTATTATTTCCAAACCATTAAATCTATGTAAAAAACACAGCATCCCTCCGCCCCAACCTCGCAGTGGACACGGCAGACTCAGAGCGGCCCTTGATCGCGGCAGATATTGTGCTGAATTCTGCATGGGCCACGAGAATTGCATGCAGCTTAGGCAAGCGTTCTAAGCTAAAGCGATTTCTACGGCAACGTACTGTTCAAAAATGATAAAATCTTGTTGATGGGTGTTTATCAATGATGAGAAATGATCTGACATCGATAGCTCATGAACATTTAGTCATCAATGTTTTAATCAAATAATATAACTAAAAGGGATTAAGATAAAGATACGATTGGTCTGAAATTGATCTGTCAGTATTTCTGAGGGCTGATGTTTTTAACAGTGGTGACACCCCTACAATCCCATCGGCCCCCCCTGTGGCCACCCTCAATCTGATAGGTAGTTGGTCAAATTCATCAACAGAAGAAGGCGGAACAAACGCTGGCTATACAATGATGAAGGTGATCCGCTGATTTAGGGCCAGTTTGCCATTTCCAACTATGACAGTAATGGTAGGACCAAGGGTAGAAGTCCACCGGACGCGTTGGCGCAGCGTACGAGTGTGGTGTCCCGTAAGTGCACACTTCCTATTGAATCCATTTAATCCACTGCTGCGGCTCCACCGGCCAGGTAAGCCGCACGGGGCCCCAGTGGCGCCGCGTAGCATTTGTTTATCTTTTGCGCGAGTGGTCTACTTTTTTTTTCAACTGCGCATGGTTACATGAGCATTTTCAATAGAAACAGGAGATAAATCTACACAGAAATGTTTTTGTGAAGAGTGCAATCAATTTAAATGTGTTTTATATCAGTCTACATTGTAGCAGAGACCTAGAGCTGCTGTTTGGATTTGCTTATTGATCAAAACCCTTTTTAGATACAAGTTACAAACACGCTGTGTAGGTGTGTGTATGACCGTGGGGGGAGGGGGAGAGGAGATTTAGGGGCGGGTTAAGGTTCATTGTGGCTTGTTGTAATGTGCATACGTTCCCCTGATTGGAGGGGAGGTGTCCAGGATAGTGTGGAGGGAGAGGAGAGAGGGAAGTGAGGAGAGCGCTGAGTGTCTGAGGAGAAGGGGGAAATAAAAAGGGACACAGCAACCCCACGTTGTCATTTTCCGACTGGACACCTCCCTTCCTACCCCCAGGGTAGTTGCATCCTCGCAGCAGGCAATAAAAGCGGCTTCGGCTCCACGGAAGTTCCGTCTGTGTCTCCTTCATTGTGTCTGCCTGGTCCACCCCGCCATGCGTCGCTGTATTATCAAATTTTTCTTAAAAACATTGAAATCCTTGCTGTTTCCAATATTCCGTGTCTGGAAAAGAGCTGATCTCTGATCTGCGGATGCTGCTGGGTGGGTGGGGGTTGGGGAGGGGGGGGTGTGTTCACAAGCTTTCTCTGCTTGTTTCTCAGCTACTGTCTATTCCATCCCCATCACAAAAGTTAATTTGACGAGTGAGTGAGTGTTGAGCAGTTGCGAGCGCGTAGGGATGAGCGGTCCCCATGCATCTTGCATGCACACGCTCCAGCTTCGCTGCCACTCCCTTCCTGGTTCTCTGTAGTTGAAAACCACATAAGGTGTTAAAATGAACATATTAAAATGAACATTGTTTGTTCACTATTAACGGTAAGCGCCACCATGTTTCCAAGCAGCGGAAGAGGACCGTCACATCCCCACCCACATAACTCGCACCCCACCCATCCTGCAAGTCCGAGGCCTATTGTGTGGTTTATGTACTAAGTATGACTTTTTGCACTGGGAGAGATACTGTAGGTGAAGCGCAACCAGATCAACGCAGGGGCGCGGCGGGCTTGGGGGGGGTCCGTGTGGCCGCTCCCCGCCCTGCTGACCCAACCGTGCCATAGCACGGCCACCTCCCATACCTAGAGGCACCCAACCTACATGGTTAGCCCTGCGCCGAGCACACTCGGCCAGGCTCAGGCCCCCGGGTCACAGGACCAGACAGAACGAACTAACCAGCCCCAGCACGACGGGCCAACCACCCCCACACCCACAGGGCCCAGAAGGACACGCAAGCCCTGCCAACCCGCCTGCCAACCCCTGGGTGACCCCAGCAGCACGCCGCAGCATAGGCAGGCCTATGACCGGCATAGGTCATAATTTACCTGATTATCAACCTGATATTAAACAACGAGGGAGGACATGCAGGCGGTTGGTGTAAGGGAGGAAGATGCACAGAACAGATGGTATTGGAGGCAGATGATCCTCTGTGGCAACCCCTAACGGGTGCAGCCCAAAGAAAAAGAAAAAGATTAAACAATGTGTTTTACGGAAACTCGGAAAAGTGTAATCCGTAACCAACAGGACTACACTGGACCCCATGTTTTGCTGCCTGCAACTATATTTGTTATTATTATTAAGCGTCCAGCCTTGTTTTTGTTTGGATTTTTATTATTATTTTTCTCCTTGGCCTTTTTCCAGCTAAAAGTATCTGACACATGGCAACCGGCAAACCCACGGACGTGGTTGAGGTCTCGTTGGATCCGGAATGGTCCAAGTTTGATCCACATCGATGTATATTTGGGGCAGGAATAAGTGAAACCTGTTGCAAATTTACCAGAAGTAGCAGAAAGTTAGTGCAGCAGGATAAGGTTGTGGAGTGGATTGCTTTAAGACATCATCCAACGTTATAAAAGAATGCACAATTATGTGCAGGTTGTGTCTTTGAGGGGACTTGCATGGGGAGAGTTGCACGGTGTAGACTCCATTGGTGTGTGGTAGTTGCTTCATGCAAGATTTGCGCTGGGTCGAGATGATGTTGCCTTCCATGGAAATTCTTAAAATTGTAACTCGTGTGTGATGTGGGGATGGGATGGTTTTAGCAGACACACCTGACCTGGATCTCTGTGATTGGGATAGGGTGGCCGCATACCTGTTGCTCGGTGGTTTGGCTAACGAGCAACAGGTTAAAATCCCTATCCTCACACACACTCAGGATAGGAGCCCTGTCATGCCATGCTCTATCTGCTCCTCGCCAATTCCACCTAGCCTCCTCTGTACAATAAACTGGTGTCTACAACACATCGTCGTCTGCGTCTCTGTGCCGGAGGGCCCTTGAAATGCCACTTGGGTGGCTTGTGGTATGAGAAACTGCCACAACCTGTTAGTAGTAATGCTGCGTTTCATAGAACTCTGAAAACTGTAATTGGTCACAGAGAGTCATCAATGTGTCATTGTGTCACTTAGTCATCATTGCCCGACATGGCACATCAAAGCCAGATGTTTTGCCATTACAACATATGGGTGTATTCCATGACTGACAATTAATTTAATTATGATGTATACCTTTAACAGGAGAACGAATTGCTGCGACTAAACTGGACCCCGTGCATGGCTGCCTGAAGCTATATTTATCATTATTATCGTTTTTATTTTGTGTTATCTTTTTTCATCCATTTTTTTCCCCATTGAAGGTCACTACGTTCCGAAATGCATCCACTACAGGGACCACGCCGAGAGCCATTCCATGTTTCGCTTACGCTTTCCCCACCCTCACCCCATCTCCTGTCTCCTCCTCTATTTGCTCTCCTATCTGACCTCATCGCTGCCTTGCGTGTAATGCTTCAACCTCCAAGGTCCTATCGTGTGACGAAGTTAATCACGGAACACTGTCGGGCATTTAGTGATAATCGCAAGTCAATGGCGTGCCAACATGTAACCCTTCTCGGTCTTTTAATAACCTCTCGGGTTATATAACCTTGACATTAGCATTTCGTAATCTTTGCCTCTGTATTTTTTTCAGCTCTGTATTCTAATCGGTACGTTTGTTCATTCAACAGGAGATATCATTTTAATAAACAACGGGAGAGTGAGAATGCGCATGTGTGTGCAAATGTGAGTGCATTCGCATCTATATGTGTCTACATGTGCAAGTGTGTGTGTGTGTGTGTGTGTGTGTGTGTGTGTGTGTGTGTGTGTGTGTGTGTGTGTGAACTCAATGAGGGCATTAAATGTGTATTTGAGTGAAAATGAAGCACTAGCAGGGTAAAAACACACACAGACACACACACACACACACACACACAAGCTAACGTGAAAGGTCAAATTCAGGAGAAGATTGGTTTCTCCATATTGAATAATAAATGTGATCATGTTCTGTGCGAGGATGGTGGGTGGGTTTAGTCTCTGGGGTTTGGCAAACAAGATGAGCTGATTGGACAGAGACTAACGTACCGCTATGGCCAGGACCGCTGTACGATGTCAGACGAATGGGTCATCAAAACACACTGTGTTTTGTACATCTACGTTGGGTTGAATTATGAGTAGGGGCGACACCTGGCTGGGTTGGACCTGAGGCATGCTTCCAGGTCTGCGATGGTCACACAAGTGTCTGCCAACACACAAATGTGCACACTAGAGGGCGGTGTCCCGTCTACCGATCTTAAATGTACAGGAAACAAAAGAAGGAAACATAGAAATGCAAACCTGTTTAACTGTTGGAATGCGATCCAATCCCAATACTATCAAATAAACCCAACACCACTTTGTGATGCAGGGCAACACAGCTACGCAACACGCAAAATTGTACTTGTAATCACAACACAAGTTTAAACCCTACAAACTAGTTGATGGTGATTTCACCATTAAAAACTTAATTCTAAGTATTAACAATAGAGTGACAAACCTGCGTGGCGACTTGCAGTTTTCTCCTTGGGGCTTGCGTACATTCGATGGACGGTAATGAATGAATCCCTCGTGTACTCGTGTTGACACGTCAACTGAGGCACCGCTGACACAAAATGAACAAATCTTCAAAAAAGGCTCAACTCCCCATAGAGTGGTTACGAACACTTGAGGCATTGCAAAACTTGTCCTGCCATTTGTAGTACACTAGTGGAATCAAGTCAATAACAAACTTCTTAGAAACGCTGATTACCTAAAAGTCGTCATCGATAAATGTACAATATATGATCAATTGCACTGAATATCTGCTGTGTTCGCTCCCTCAATATCAAAATGTATTTGCCTTGTCTTCTAATGGACTAGAATGCGCGTAACACTTAATTACAGCCAGTGCTGGAAGACCAAGGCAGCTTGATCCAAGAAAAACACTCAAACCCCCCCAAAAAAGTAACAAATATTTGAATTTGAATGTATTTTCTGTTTTGTATGAACGTTTTGTTTGGGACAGTGAGAAAACAGATCACATCAGCCTGCGTGGGAAAGGCGAAAGTTATTGTCACGCACTCCATCATCCACTCCCAACCCTTTGCAGTAGCAGAAGGGATCTTCACTACGAGTTCAACCTCGACAGCTGAAGCTGCGTCTCTCTTTCTTGTAGCGCTGCAGCGTGGCGGCCCACCCATATCCTTCCCTTGGAGCACTGTAGAGATAGACCAGCTCACTCCTTGGATAAATTTCACTTTTGCTGGCGCTTTAAGGAAACGGCAAGGCGAGTGATGGAGCGTTGTGGAAAAGGGGGCGGGCTGCCAAAATGGACGGCATGGGGCTATTAGGGCCCACTGCTCTCCTTCATACCTTTGTAATAAAAGGACTCCGCTTTCCGCCCAGCGGCTGACGGATATCCCAGAGCCCTCACTCCTCTGCAGGCTCCCGGAAGAGGAGGTGGACGGAGAGAGCGCGGAAGGAAGCAGAGAAGGGGAAAGAAATGTCGAAGGATAAGAGTTTCGGTCTGAAGTTTCGGATCTTTTGCCACATTACGCTGCTGTCCTTTCCTTTTGCTTTCCTCGTCCTCCTCCTCCTCCTCCCCCTCATCCTCGTCCTCCTCCCTGCTTGCATGCCGTACGCTGACAGTTTACTTGGTTCCCCGGGGCTCCAATAAATGTCACACGCGCATCACTCAACCAGACCGGCGGGCCAATTTGAAAGCCAGACGACCTGCAGACGGCTTATGAGCGGCTATCCATCCTACCTTGGGCTCCCTGCTTTTATTTATCATAGGCTCTCTCTTATATCCTCTTTCTATCTCATCTCCGGTGGCTTTCTCCTCAGCCCTTATGTTCCGGCCTCGCCATTTTATTTTCATTTTTGGGACTATTCCATGATGACTCTCCCCCTTCTCTCTCTCTGTCACTCTATCTCTCTATTTCCTCTCTCGCTCCCATATCGATAGCAATTTCTTCCCGCCGTGCTCCTTTCATCATCGGTTCTTTATGGCCAACATTTAAAGCATTTATGTCCTTTCCTTCCACGTGTATTTGTCTAGAGGGCTTACATTGGACATTTGGGAGGAGTGTCGGAGAAAGAGGAAAGGCAATATTTACTGCAGACAAGAAGGGCATTACTCAAGCGGCGTATTGGCGAAAAGAGAAGAGAAAGCCATTTGGAGAAATGTTCTCAAGGAATAGAATGAAAATACGTTTTTGCATATCTTTTCCGTTGCATATGACTGAGAATTTTTTTTTTCCCCCTTGAGAAATCATGTCTGGCCATGATTGATGCCTATGAGTAAATATAAAGTAATCCAGTTTTTAAAAGTTTCAGAGAATTTTTGTCGCAACAGTATTTTATCAGTAGGGCACAACTTTTAATACATTCATATAATGTTATTATAACTTAATCTATTTTGATATAAGTCCCCAAAATGCAATTAAGTGATAAAGGGAACTCCGAAGGTGATGCTAATGATGTCATCTAACATTGGCTTCCGCCAGACAAATCTGCTCAAATTTCTGGTTTACAATCTGACCAACTATATCAGGAGTTAAAATGATCTCACTTTAAAGAATTGACATTGATCTTCGGAGGTTGGGTAGAGTACTCTAGAGTAGCAGGTACCAGGGCTACTATCAATTTTATTTATTTTTTAACTAAACTGCGACCGATAAATGTTCTTTAACATGTCTAATGTCAGACAACAAATCTTACGACAATTCTTCTACGATGCTTCATAGTGGATGGACGTTTATTGAATGTCAATTATACTACATTGCAATTATCTGTGGAACCAGGAAACCGTTAGACCAGAAGTGACTAAACCGGAAGTGATCCGGTCATGCCGTGATGTGATTAGACTAATAATATTATACAAATTATACAATACAAATTATTACAAATTAGTTTTGATAAACTGTGAAGTCATTATCAAATACTTATATTCAAATATAAATAGTTAACAACAAGTATTTAAAGTATACATTTTAGACACAGAAGCTAAACAATACTAAGAGGCAACACACCTGGCCTATCTGAGGTCACTGAACTTGTGGGAGTCCAGAACATTGGTCCCTAGATCAGTCTTTGAGAAGTAGAACAATCTATGCAATTGGTTTGAGAAAGGTTTTTACATTGCCTTGGTCTGTTGTCGTCATCTCAACCGTTCTTACATGTCCATCCTTTCCAGGGATGGACATGGCGGTAATTCTGGACCTTCATTTGGTTTACACATCATAAACATCCCGTGATAACGGACTTTCGTCCGGAACTCTGAAGGGAGGGCGGCTGATCGCTTCCCTGGAATGAGGTGCTGCTTCACGGACAGCAGCAGCGCTGAAAGTCGGTCACTGTTTCAATGGCGTATCAGTGACCGTGATGACTCAATTTTCACAGTTCAATAGCTTTTTTTGTCATATGAAGAACACTCAAAACAAAAGTCTGTATGCTTCTGAGATCTAATCTACATGTTGCACAGCCTTTTGGTTTAAAAATAAAAGCTGTTTCTTAATTGCTTTCTGGGTGCGCGGGGATCTTCTGTGGCTGCAGGGCGGAGCTTCAGCACACACACACACACACACACACACACACACACACACACACACACACACACCTGCTTTGAATGCAACCCAGCACCCTCCTGGTTGCATTCCTCTCCTTTTCTCCCTCATTTACTGCCATAACTATGACAGGAAGAGGCCACGTGACCAGTTGTAGTTCCAGTTTTCCTGGACCTAATTTACTGTTTTTCAATACATGTTGTCGTCCACTGTTCATGTTTTTGTGTAAATGTTGTTTTGTTCGATGTTTAATTGTCTCACCCGTGGTGATTCTCCCCTTCTTGGAGTAGTGATCAGTTGTTTATAGACCAAACATGGTAAAATAGTTCTCTAAAGAGGGGGGTTGGTGGTGGTTCTCTATAACCAAAAACTGTGCTCTTGTTATCTTATAGGTCGTCCACAGGACAGAGTTATTGCAGCAGTTCTTTATGATTTAAGAGTTGAATTCCACTACTCTGTGTTGTATGCCCAGCATGCTGACATCACAGGTTAATATATATATATATATATATATATATATATATATATTTATATAAAACTAATTATTAAGAACGTTGCTTACCTTTCTCAAATGAGAGGCCACTATTTTGTCGTCGCTAGATGCCACCAAATTCTACACACTGCACCTTTAAAATAACTTATCAAACATATATATTTTTGAACTGAACTTCTACTGATTAATGTTCTGTTAATGTCTTATGTCAGACAACAAAACTTAAAGCATTGCCTCTATGACGCTTCATAGTGGATGGAAGTTGAATAAATATTGTTTATACATTGCGTCTATCTACGGAACCAGGAAGCTGTTACTCCGGAAGTCACTAAACAGGAAGTGGTTAAAGCGGACATGTCACCACGACTAGACAAATAAAATTAATTATTAAAAATGACTTTGTTCAACTGTGAAATAGTTATAAATGAATTATATTAAGATATAAATAGTTACTATCAATTATTTAAAGTAGAAATTTTAGACATAGACGCTAAACAATGCCTTAGTGAGAAACACACCCACTAATGTGGAAAAGATCCTGTCTGGACCCAGTACTTAAGAAATGGAACCCTGGTGTCATAAATTACAATAGCAGTAGCCCCCGGCGTCTGTCTATCCAATACTGATGAAAGGTTTGGCTTGTTTTTGAGATTCGGTTCTTGAGGAGTCACTCAGTAAAAACAATCATTAGATTTTCAGATTCTTCATTCAATTGATTGTGTTGGTGTAATGCTCTGGTGAGCAAGGGAGGTCTTCCAGTGATGGATGGACGAGAATCAAAACAGTCAGTTGGTTCTATTGAGTTGTGAATGGATAGAATTGGGTCCATGGAATTCCGACAAAAAAATATTACTGCTGCCAAAATTATTTATTTTGGCCAGAAGTGGAACTCAGAAGTTGTCAGAAGTGTCACTTTCCATATGAATTATGCAAAACACATTGGCCTTTTGTTGACATTGAGGCGCAATGCACATTTATGACTTTCCATTTGAGAAAGTGAATTCCTGACTCAAGTGAACAACTTAGTCAGCCTTTTTGCTAGAGTGACTCCTGAATCCACATTAATTAAAAAGATTTGTTTGACAAGAACAAATTGTTCATCTATGAGTGTGCTGCATGTACCAACATGTAGATAAGTAAAATTAGCATATTGCACAAAAGCTTTTGTTCCCACAAAAGCTAGCACGAAAAAAAACACTCCCACAACAGTTTAATACATACAGGTTTCATTTTTTCAGTCAGGTTACTTTCTCTTAATTTTGATTAAGTGTTTTTAATTGATCATTGTTACTGTACCTTATACTGTATCTCACAACTTAATCAGGCTTTTGTGCAAAACTTTCAATCAGTGTCTCTCTCGCTTTCCCTGTTTCTCATATTTTTCTGTGGATCCCCCTTGACAGAGGTTGGGCATATTGGACGAGCTTCGGCCCTGGCTGTGACAGGTGTTTGTGCGTGATTAATGGGCGAATCGTCGCTCAGTCTGGGCAATGAGAGGTCGAAAAAGACATCAAAAGCCCAAGCAAATCACAGCGATTAGTGCCTGACTGATAAGCTCTCTTAAAAAAAAAACGATATTTTGAGCAAAGAAATTAAGCATACTCATATTCACTGTGACGTTTTTGTATTACATTTGCCTTGCAGCAAAATTTGCACAATTTGTATAGGCCTAAAAAGAACACATTGAAAAATTGAAAATCAATGTGACCCATTTACGTACCATTGTCAATATTTCAAATGCAGCATACAATACAAGCAGCTTAAGATCATATGGTCTGAAATTAGTGATCAGTCATTTAGGTTCATGGCATATCTGGGTTGGTCAATAGCACAGAGCAAGATCGGTACCTGGCTTCGCTACCGAACCCCTGGGGTCCCCTGTGGTCTGGAGAAAACAGAAGAAGACTCTTATGTCCGTCCCTGACCTGGCCGAGTCAAACCCAGAGCTCTCCGAAGAAGCCAGGCCTTCCATCATCGGCATTGATAAACTAGGTCTCTGCCTCGCCATGGCAGCAGCATTACGTTCATCTCTCAAGAAGCCCTCCCTCTCTCCCCCTCATCTCGCATTCTTCAGCCGTCCCTCCCCTCACTCCTCCCATTCATCTCATATCCCCTCGTTTGTCCCACCCAAAGAAGCCCTATCTGTTGGCTTCCACTGACATTACCAACTTAAATGATAAGAACCTATCCTTAAGTAGACTACTGCCATACATCAAAACTTGATAGGGGAGCGCCGCCGGGTGCTTTCCGGATCCCCTTGGAGGCTGCTTGCCGTCGTGGGTGTGGTTTGGGATGCAGGGAGCGGCTGTCGGCCTTTGCTCCCGCTGCGTGGCTTCTCTGCAGCGGGTGCCCCAGGTACCGGGGGTGGTGGAGGGCCACACATCTGGCTGTCTGTGGGCGTTGGAAGGGTGGGGGCTGACACCCGTACGTCCTGTGCTGAGCACACTCTGCTACATGGTTGGGTGCTCGGGGGCTTGCGGCCAGGTGTGGCGTCTGGCCAGTTGTGGCAGGTCTCACCTTTGCGCAAGGTGTTGGTGTTGTCTCACCCGTGGTGATTCTCCCCCTCTTGGAGGAGTGATTTGTTGTTTAAAGACCAAAATATGGTAAGATGGTTGTCCAAAGAGGGGGATTGGTGGCGGTTCTGTGTAACAAAAAGCTGTACTCTTGTCATCCCACAGGTCGTCCACAGGACAGAGTTATTGGAGTTCTTGATGGAAAGACTGAATAAAAAGTGGCATTGCAGGTTGAGAAGTTGAATTCTTCTTGCAGACTCACTCTATCCTAGATGCAATGGCATACAAATACTCTGTGTTGAATGCAAAGTATGCTGATAGCACAGGAAAACTTTTACTTACCCTAAAGAAGCCACTTGGCTCGAATCAATCGTAGCAGTAGTTTCACAGAAAGCTACCAAGCAAGTTTGCATTCCCTAACATAGCAATGTAAGCTAGCTAGCTAAATAGTATTTTCTTCTTCATTGATGTTTGTCTAAGTCTCAAGACTCTCAAGGTTCTCTCTCATATATGGCAGAGGGGAGTTCCATAGAAAAGCTTTGAATCACTCAAGAAATGCAAAGAACAGTGGAGATGACCTTTAAAGGTATGTTCTGAGTCCACAGCCCCCGTTATCAATGTCTTAAAGCGGAGCGACAGAAGTGGCCTTAATTGCTCATCATATAATCCCTTCAGCTGCCATTGCGCCCGGTTCAGGTAAGAACGCTCGAACAGGGCGGGTAGAATTGACACGACTCATTATTCGGGAGCCGTCCCTCTCTCATTTGGAACACGGGAACCCCTTTTGTGTGTAAAGGTCTGCCCACTCTGGTGGAAACCCAAAGTGTTTACAGCACAATGGTCATCATGCTAATGAGGTGACAACCGCCCTCTAAGTGGGTAAGCGGTGAGTATCGATCTCTAAACACAAAGACAGTGAAACAGTCAAGTATGCCTTGCAGCCGTTAATTATGAGTTAAGTGACCACGGTCGGTATAGACAGCGCCTCTTCAGTCCACCCCTACTCAACATTTTGTCAACCAGCGGGACTAATTGTGACGGGGCGGCTCCTATGTCCAAAGTTTGGGGGCGTCGCCGTTCCGCAGTTTTGGCGACTGTAATTGGACAATTTATTCGGATTAAGAGGGCTGTGTTAGACGTACCCAAATGTCAGAGAAAGAAACAAAGAATTGTCAAAAGAAAACAAGTGAATCCAGGTCTTGGAGAGAATGTTTGTAGAATAACAGTTATTCTTGCCTCGGCCAACTTTTCTGATCACTTTTGCTGAATTTGAAAAGGAAAATGTTAGCCTGGAATGCTAAACTAGTTTAGAGAATTCAAATTAATGGAACATTAAATACTTATTTACTGTCCTACCTTCACTGAATAAAAAAAACATTAGTTTGGACTCATTGGTCTGGATGACTCTGAGCCAATGGAAGTCATCTTGACTGAACACGATGCAAACCGATATGTTTCTTAGGCTTCCTCAAGTTAAGGTAATTGTATTCATTCTTTGCACAAATTGCCAATGATATAGGTTCACTAAAGTTGTTGATAGACGCCTGTCGGTCCACTTTTACCTCAACGGCTGCTGAAAGCTCGCGAGCTCGCAAAACAGGCTGTCTTGCTAAATATATGCATTTAGTAGTGCAATAACACTGATAACCTATATTTCAGTTTTAATAATAACAGTAAAAAAAACACCAGTGTTTTATTTAGGGACACAAAGGGACATCAGTAATTTGCTTGTTTTTAATTTTTATCATTGATTGATATGACATGGCTGTTAAAGTGTCCTTAAAATCCATCCACCACTTTTTTTTTGTTTTGTTCAATTAGGAATTAAATACATCTAAAATAAAATCACACTGTGTTTATTGGTTTTCTTTGGAGAAACAGTGAACGGGGACACTTTCGCTGATCACTTTTCAAGGCCAGCCCGACGCGAGGCCCCCGCCACACTGATCGTGTGACTAGATGTGAATAATTCCCGACCTTATCTTTTCCATGTGTGCGTCATGGCCATGATATGAAATAGGAATATTTGATTCCCAGGTCATCACCTTAAATTGCTCTGGTCATAGGTTGAATGAATTTCATTCATTGAATGAAAAGTCTGAAGGCAGTGTCCTCAGTGTCCTTGCGCAATTGTGGGAATCGGAGGGCTCGGAACGTGAGGTCTACAAGAATCAGAATCACAATCAGGATGCCTTTATTGTCATTGCATGTGGCACTTGCGGCTGCCTGCGTGAGCACCTTGTGTCGATTACGCACATTTAGGTATTTTTTAGTATTTATAGAGCTTATTGTGCGTAATCACCGGGTGTCATGACATTTCACTGCATATATGTATGACCGTATGTATATGTATGTGACAAATAATCTCTTGAACTTGAACTTGAACTTGAACATACGAACGAAATGGCGGTGTCTCACCATTCAAAAGAACTACAAACATTCACACGCTCTTACACTCTCTCCCTCCTTCCCGAAAAACCCACCCATAGATTCACATTAACATAAATTTACACTCCCACCCGCCCTCCCTCCCCATAATCCGCACCGCGCACCCACGCACACACACCCACAATATAATATCACACAATATGAAACAATATAAAAAGACAAGTTTAAATATAAAGTGGCTTATGGCAGAAGAAGAAGCAAAATAATACAATTTATGAGCGATTCTAACCACTGTGAGATGACTGCTAAAGTCAACAAAATAATAGCCAAGGTCATTAAGTAGAAAAAGAAAGATGATCAGATTGTTCCGTCTGTCTTTCTGCTCATGCAGCTCTCTCTCTCTCTCTGACCAGATTGCTACCATGGAATGTGATGTGTTCCGTCCATCGCTCCTCCACTCCGTGCAGTACCGGGCACAGAGCTGGGCGGCCCTGTGCAAACAGCCCAAACGTATCTGTCTTGGACACTACGCCAAACCAGCTGAAAAGTAAACCTGAGGAGCTGTGGCCAGTATTTTTATATAGGGTACATAAAACCTAGACCGAGGTGGGGCGGACAATATAGCTGAGGGGGCAAAGCCATAGGGTTGTGGAAGGCACGCGTCTTGCCCCCTCGCGGCACCGGGCCTGTCTCTCTCTCTCTCTCTCTTTCTCTCTCACACACACACACACACACACAAGGAAATAACTAATGTCAGCTTTCACCACCCACCTCCCCTAGCAACTCCCCTCACAACGCCACCAAACATCACACGCTCGTCCTGCTCTCAGCCCTCGTCAATTCCAAAGGTTGTGGAGGATGGGAGGGAAAAGAAAGGAAAGGAAAGGATTACAATTATTTGTCATTGTAGTGTTTTGGGCCGGACGGGATGTGACGGGGTGGGACGGGGTGGGACGGGGGGAACGGGGGGACGGGGTGGGTTTGGACAGGGAGCGGGACGGGGTGGAAGGCTTTTGATTCATGGCTTCGTCTCGGCGGCAGAGATTAATACTTGAGTGTAATTATTGCTTCCTGCGCCGTTGCCGTCCGCTCAAAATGAAATCACACGCTCAAGGAAGAGAGTGAGACAGCGTTGTGCGAGAGAGAGAGAGAGAGAGAGAGAGAGAGAGACAGAGAGAGAGAGAGAGAGAGAGAGCGAGAGAGAGAGAGCGAGAGAGAGATAAGTATTTCATTAAAGGTCCGACGGCACCGGAGAAGGTGATATCGCACGTGGGCCAAATGGAGGCACCTGAACGCGCACCGTGTGCGTTGCATCCTAATGGGGATGGATATCATTATCTACGTCTGTGTACCGTTTGGCCATTCCGCCATCATTTGGCACGCGTTAAGCGAAGCATAAATCAATGCCAAAGTGGAAAATTAAAACTTGGATTTTGTGCGATCGCCCCGGCGAGTTTGCAAAATAACAAAAGAAACGTTGATGGGACTTGGGGGAAGAGGAATCGGAAACATGTACGCTCGCCCCCAAAAACAACGCCATTGTGCATCGTGTGAGCGCATCTGCACAGCTCGTGCTCTCTCCGGGCGGGGGACTGTGTTGCGCTTTCGGCACCGGGCGCACCAGGAATTGGCAGCACGAAATTCCTTTGTGTGTCTTACGGCGTGTCTTATTTGTTGCACAGTAGGTGAAACCGCTGCTGAAGCTCTGATTGGTTCACAAGAGGATGATGCTCACCGACAGGAGTTGACGTAAGTTCACCATTTACTCGGGCGTTGCGATTGAATCTTGTCCCATCTTGACCCGTTTCTGTAGCGTGCGCCACTACAGCCGCGAGACCCAAGAAAATACAGGAATAAATGACGTTAGAATTTTGAAAGCCGTGTGGTCCGCGCCCTTTGCGTGCAGCTTAGAATTGAAACAAAAACGGATGCTTTGACTCAGCCAATATGTTGTTTGTTGTTTGTTTTCCACTCTCCAAACGACCGCCCCTTCAGAGGTCGGCACGGCCAGTGCCGCTTTGCTATTGATCGACTCCTTGATTCAAAATCAAAGTTCGCCAAGGTGAGGTCCATGTACAAACTTCGCAATGACTTGACTATGCTCACGGCGATGGATCCCTTGTCGGATCCACTGACAGCGATAATTGCTTGGAAATTAGGCAACATTTCACCGTCACAAAGGCTGGTCTGTGTGGAGGTCCGTGATTTATTCAACATCTTTTAAATAAAAATTTAATTTAATGATATTTTTGATAACCCTAAGAGAGGAATGTTCTGTTATTGTGTGTGTGTGTGTGTGTGTGTGTGTGTGTGTGTGTATAAACTAAATCTACAGACGCACAATATCAAAACAAATACATTTTTACACATAGCCAGAGTTGGTTCTGACCTCCTGGCCGGAGCCCGTCAGTGGAGGTGAACAGATGGAAATGTTGCTCTAAGCTCGCAGAGTTGGACTTTTCCGGCGCTCAATGTCTTTTCCCCTGACAAAGATACTAAGAGGTATGGGGAGGTAATTGGGAAGACTCCCCATGGACATGGGTAAACGGGTGTGAACCTGACTCCCCAACTCCACCTCTCCGTCTGAAAGTACACAACAAAAAGAAAGATAAGCAGACTCAATGTGGGAGTCTCTACCCACAGCTACGGGTTTAGGGAGAGAGACGGAGTCTTTCTGGCAGTGGGGTGCCGGCATGCCGTCAGTGTTGGTCAATCCTTGCAAACGAAAAGGCTCGCTGGCAAAAAGGGGAACATGAAACAGCAGTGAGAAAAGCGGCGTCAGGGTCCGGGCGGCTCAGGGTCTGGTCCGCAGGCTCTCGTGTCCTGCACCACGCGATCCCCACTGCAAGACAGAACAGCGCATGAGAAAGCTCTCCCAGCCAATCTGACCAATCAGCGATAAGGAGGCTGGTCAGGCAGGCCCGGTCGACCCGGAAGCCAGCGCCGTCACTTGCAGACCGGGGCTTAACCACGCCCCCTCATCTGCCACACTCATTTCACTGAATGGAATATATTTTATAGAATCTTGAATATTATTTACTCATGTGCGTCCATATTTCCATATTGCAAAATGGATTATGTGACACTGGCATTATGTCATTTAGCGATGTCACTTATTGTAAGTGACTTACAATAAGTAGCAATATAGCCAACTAATCAATATTTTAAATTATTTTTTGTCCATTGTTTTCTTTTCTGCATGATATGCTGAGTTTGTATGCACACACATTGTTTGTTTGTGTGTCCGTGATGTGTGTGTACATGATCTAACTGTGCGCCAGGGGCCGCCTGTGTGCGCGACTGGATAAAAAAAGTCAAGTGGATCCGTGTGTGTGTGTGTGGGAGGGGCTGAGGGCTCAAACACGATCCTGTATGTTTCCTGCGTCTACGGGGGTCCGCTGGGACACACACACACACACACACACACACACACACACTTCATGCCTTCTCTCTGTAGGTGCTGCTGTGCTCAGCGTTAATCTCCTCTGACGGTGGACAGCAGGGAAAAAAAGACATCTCAACAAAGGGTGGGAGTAGAAGTGTGTGTGTGTGTGTGTGTGTGTGTGTGTGTGATTGATTGAAACTGATTGTACTGTGCTATTCAAGCCGAGGCCTAATGAACAAATGTTTTAAGTCACTCAGGAGTCAGGAGTCACATTCCGTCAAAAGAGCTGTTTGTTCGTTCGTGACTCGTAAATGCACCCGGACACACCAGCATTCGCTGAGTCCCAACAACTCTCGACTCACAAACTCTCGATTCTTGACTCTCTACTCACTGACTCTCAACCAACTGACTCAACAGGCTGACTTTCAAATTCACTTATTCTCAACTCACAGACTCTTGACTGTCGACACACTAACTTACTGACTCTCGATTCACTGACTCTTGACTCTCGACTCACTGACTCTCAAACAACTGACTTTCAACCAACTGACTTCACACACTGACTTTCAATTCACTTATTCTCAACTCACAGACTCTTGACTGTCGACTCACAACTTACTGACTCTCGATTCACTGACTCTTGACTCTCGACTCACTGACTCTCAAACAACTGACTTTCAACCAACTGACTTCACACACTGACTTTCAATTCACTTACTCTTGACTCACAGACTCTTGACTGTCGACAGACTAACTTACTGACTCTCGATTCACTGACTCTTGACTCTCGACTCACTGACTCTCAAACAACTGACTCTCAACCAACTGACTTCACACACTGACTTTCAATTCACTTATTCTCAACTCACAGACTCTTGACTGTCGACTCACTAACTTACTGATTCTCGATTCACTGACTCTTGACTCTCGACTCACTGACTCTCAAACAACTGACTTTCAACCAACTGACTTCACACACTGACTTTCAATTCACTTACTCTTGACTCATAGACTCTTGACTCTCGACTCACTGACTCGACTCACTGACTCGACTCACTGACTCTCAACCATACTGACTCAACAGGCTGACTTTCAATTCACTGACTCTCGACTCACGGGCTCTTGACTGTCGACTCAATGACTTACTGACTCTTGATTCACTGACTCTTGACTGTCGACTCACTGACTCTCTGACTCTCTCATCACTGACTCTTGACTCTCGACTCACTGGCTCGATTCACTGACTCAATACTCTTGATTTGCGTAGATAAACAGCCCCGAGTCACGGTCGCATTCGGGCCTTGCAGCGTGCCCAGCAAGCTCCTAAAGTTTCAATTCAGTGAGTGAGGGAGAGTGAGTGTGTCGAGAGAACATTCGACTCACGAACTGAAAACGATTACAGAGGATCAAATGAATGTGGAAAAAAGTTCTATGCATTTGGCATAATTTATGTTGAATTATGATTTACACTTTGCATTCCACCAAAAGAGATAATTTTGACTGAATTAAATGAATCCCGTGAGAGTTCCATTCGCAACTCAGAGCCGACCGACTCTTCTGACTCTCATTCATCGTTCTCTGGAAGTCCTCCTTCGCCGTGCTCACCAACTCAGTCAAACAAATGAAGGAGCAGAAAATCGAACGAGTCACTAATTTCCATCTCCAAGAGGATCCAAACTTTTCAACAGTAATGACTACAGACCCACTACACCCACCGACTAATTGACTATTAAAACCAACCTTTTGATCCGGTCAACCATAAAAACTTTGAGAACATTATAAAACATCTTAAATCCTCCTCCTGCTGCCTGGATATTCTGCCAACAGGCTTTTCCAAAAACGTTTCAAATTGCGTGGCTTCAGATGTTCTACAGATGGTTTGTTCCCACAGGCCCTGAAAACTGCCATCAATCATCAGGCCACTTTTAAAACAAGAACAACCGAGCCACCCCACCAATGAACAATTGTAGGCCCACACCAAACCTCCCGTTTTAAGTAAAACCTTTGAAAAAGCTGCTTTTCAACAGCTGAACAATTTCTCGGCACTGCACAACTGTTTTGATGTCGTCCAGTCGGGATTTCGACCACGCCACAGCACTGAGATGCGCTTGGTAGGGTCTTCAATGATATCCATCTAAACACAGATTCCATGATTCAATTACAGTCTTAGTATCAGTGGACCTCAGTGCTGCATTTGACACGGTCGACCACAGCATTACTAGACTGACTGGAAAACTGAGCGGGACTTTCTGGCACATAACCAAACTGGTTTGAATCCTACTTAAAGGACAGGGACTACTTTGTGTACCTAGTGTCTATAGGTTATTACACATCTGAGCAGGACAAAAATGACATGCGGAGTTCCCCAAGGCTCCATTCTGGGGCCTCTTCTGTTTAACATCTAAATTATGCCACCGGCTGAGATTATGGAAACAACAAAATACCATAATTACACAGATGACACACACATTTAAATAATCATATCATCAGGGGACTATGGTCTTATACAATCGCTGAGGAAGTGCATAGAAAAAATCAACGATTGGATGTGCCAGAATTTACTCCAGTTAAACAAAAACACAACTGAAGTCATTGTTTTTGGAGCCGGGAAAGAACAACTAAAAGCCACGCTCAGCTTCAATCGGTGATGTTAAAAAGCACAAACCAAGCGAGAAATGTTTGTGTAGAGTAGTGTAGTTAGTGTCATGGACTCTGACCTCAATTTCAGCAGCCACATTAAAACAATTGAAAAAGTCAGCCAACTATCACCTTAAGAACTTATCAAGGATTAATGGACTTATGTCCGAGCAGAATTTGTAAAAACTTGACCATGCATTCATCTTCATAGACTAAACGACTGTAACGGTGTCTTTACAGCTCTCCCTATTAAACAGATCAGACAGCTGCAGTTGATTCAGGACGCTGCTGCTCGAGTCCTCACTAAGACCAAGAAAGTAAATCATATCGCTCCAGTTCTCAGATCTTTACACTGGCTTCCTGTCCGTCAAAGAACTGATCTCAAAATACTACTGTTGGTGTATAAAGCACAGAATGTTTTAGGGCCAAAATACATTTCTGGTCTTCTGATACGTTCTGAACCCTCCAGAGCTCCCAGGTCGCCCTGCGACGGGTCTGGCTTCCGTCCTCAGAATCAAAACTAGACCTGGAGAAGCAGCGTTGTTCTATGCACCACCTATCTGGAGCGAGCTGTGAGAAAGCTGCAGGTCTGCTGCGACTCTCACTTCCTTTCAGTCGAGGCGGAAGACTTTTCGTTACTAAATCAAATCTGCGGCTTTTGATTCATTTCTTGCACTGCACTCTTGTTTTATCGAGCAGATTTTACTCTTGAATAATTTCCTTTCATAATGTGTTTGTTTTGCTTTGTGTGTTATTGCTTTTGATGCTTTATATAAAGCACTTTGAGCTGCCTTGTTGAAATGTGCTATGTAAATAAACTTGCCTTGCCTTTTTTTTTTTTTTTTTTTTTTCCTACATCCCCCGCCTGAAAAAAAGTACACCCGGCACGGCGAGCACAAACACACCGTGGGCCGCGACGCACGATTAACTCTGCCGACAGGTCGCGGGGTTTACCCATCACGGCAAGTCGTGCGGCGATGTGCGCCGACGTGCGCAAACAGACACAGACGACGGCTCTCCCTCTCCCTCTCCCTCTCTCCCCCTCTCTCTTCCTCTCTCCCTCTCTCTCTCTCTCTCTCTCTCTCTCTCTCTCTCTCTCTCTCTTTTTGGGCGGTGACTGGGGGGAGTTTGATCCCTGTGATCCTTTTGCCGCCGCCCCCTCCCCCCGACCCGCTCCCCCGTTCTTGGGGCCGAGCTCATGTTCTGTCAGGGCTAATGAGCTACTCGGGGCTTGAGTGATGGATCGGAGCTGGCACCGGCTCACCGCGAACCGCTTGGGGGTGTGTGTGTGTGTGTGTGTGTGTGTGTGTGTGTGTGTGTGCCTGTGTGTGTGTGGGTGTGTGTGTGTGTGTGTGTGCGGGGAGGGGGTCCGCTCTATCTATCTGCACTGCTTAACAGCTGCTGAGGGAGCGCCGAATAATGAACAGGAATTCAAATCCCTGGGACGTTAAAGTTTGTTTGCGCCCACGTGCGGCCGTGTCCGTGCCACCGAAACACTTAACTCACCTCTTCCCGGAGTGTGTGTGCTTCTGTGTGTGTGGGGGAGATTTTTTATTTTTGATTATTGAATATGTGTGCGTGCTTGTGTGTGTGTGTGTGTGTGTGTGTGTGTGTGTGTGTGTGTGTGTGTATGTGTGTGTGTGTGTGTGTGTGTGTGGCTTCCTTGTCGTCATCCCCCCAGTCAGCCTATTTGTCCTTGACTCTCCCCATCCAGCCAGTCAACGTCTGCTCACAGCCGCCGGGCTTGATTTATAGCCTGCTATTGTTGTTGCTCTCTGATATTGTTCAATACGGCGGACCGTGATTGCCTCCTCCAGCCCCCTGCCACTCCAGACCCTGCACTGTCACTGTGGGGGCCCCCGAGGGCCCCTACACAGACTCTAATTGGTTTGGGAAGGAATTCGGGCGGCGGCCTTTCAACTAAAGAGAGCGACGGAGAGTAAAACGGCGAGGGCGAGCGAGGACGACAGAGAGGTGGAGAGAGAGACAGAGAGAGAGAGAGAGAGAGAGAGACCAATGGTAAAAAAGGGAGTAAGGGAGAAAAGAGTGGGGAAAGAGAAACATTTGTGTGTGGAAAAGGGCTGTGTGTGTGTGTGTGTGTGTGTGTGTGTGTGTCCATGCTTGCTAGTCATGCCAGTTTGTGTACGCCCTCACACCGTACAAAACATATGTGTATGTGTGTGTGTGTGTCTGTGTGTGTATTTAAACGTGCGGAGCGGCAACGGCAACATTAAAAACGGTTGCATTTTTACACTCGAATAAACAACGATCGACACGCCCGGTAACGCGTTAAGCATGTAAAAAGAAAACACGACCCCTCAAATTGGACAGATCGGATTGCTGCAGAAGCACATTCACATGCTGCTACGCACGGGGCAGATCTAAAAAAAAAAAAAAAAAAAAAAAAAGGAACGTGTCAGACAGACAGAAAACTGTCAATTAAAAATGATCTCTAGGAGCCGGGGCTGATTTTGAAGTCAGTCCCACCGCCGGCCGTCTCCATTTAAGACCTGATGTAAAGATTACGTTTAAGGGAGGACAGCTTAGGCCCTTTATTGAAGCCAACGGAACAGGTGGTTTCTGTTGAACAGGATTTGGTTCCGCAAAAGTGTCCCATGCAGGTACTTACTTTTTAAGAACACAAACACATTTATTAGTGTTTCGAGACAATCGCATTCCATTTATCCTCGAAGTCGCCGTTGTGTGGGCTCGACCGAGGTCCCTGATCTTCAGCTGTCACTGGCAATGATGCGTCGCTCGTGGTGCCGGTTCTGTCGGACAACTTGACGGCGCCACACGCTTCGCAGCCCTTATGGGCCGGCCTGTTTAAGCAGCCGGTCCCTCCAGCCCTACTTAATTTTAACACGGAGCTATCAGGGACAGGATTGAACGAACAAATGAATGAGTGGATGAAGGAACGAACGAATGAATGAAGGAAGGAAGGAAGGAAAGAAGGAAGGAACGGAAGGAAGGAAGGAACGAGCGAACAAGTGAGCGAACGAACGAACGAACGAACGAACGAACGAACGAACGACCGAACGAACGGGCGGGCGAGCGAGCGAGCGAGCGAACCAACGAACGAACGAACGTACGAACGAACGAAGGAGCAAACGAACAAACGAAAGAATGAGCGTACGAACGAACAAATGACATTTCGCTTGACAACTCGACAGACCGAGGGGAGTGCGCTGGTGCTCCGGCTTTTTCCTTTGTCGATGAGAAGTCACAGTAAGGACGTGGGTCCAATGGCGATTTCACATGATGCAAGTAAATTCCTCACGTATCAATGATCTGGACCAATGGAGGGTCGGGAGAGGATGATGCATGAAAGAAAAGCTGGAAGAAGAAATAGTTTAACTTCCTTGTTATTGCACATGTAATGACCAAGGGAAAAAGAGAGGACTCTTCTACAGTGATAAACTCTTACCGATCCCATTCATTATTTCATTTTTGTTTTTTTCACAAGTTGAAAAATGTTCACCGCACACCTGAAAAATGATATAGACAACCACCCATTCAACGATATCAGAGTCTGGTGTTGTCGGCCACAGACTCACTGTCTGGGAGCTTGACCGAGATGGCGCCCGAGTGATCCACTTGATTTTTCAACCAGGGCGCCACATTTCTCAGTCATCCGCTTGGACACTTGACACCAGTCCCTTCAGAGGTGCTCCCTCAAGCCGTACCAAGGCGCTCAAGTCATACATAGTGTAAATCACAGTTTATATATCAAAGCTGAAATAGCGTGCAAATTTCTAACGGTGAGCCCCTAAGCACCACTGGTATTAGCAAGATATTGACATTTCAGTCGTCTTGTGAAGCAGGGGAAGGAGCACGAGACGTCATAGCAGTCTTCCAGAAGCCCCTGGATCATAGGGAACCCCTCTTTCGTACCGTCAAAGTGGTCTATAAATACCTTAATGGGTAAGAATGCAATCATTCACGGCGCCATGGAGCGTTAGCAAAGTATTACAATGCGCTTCGACCCCGGCGAAGAGCGGAGGCCGACAGCCGGGCGTGGCAAGCAGCCTGCCAGTCATTGCGGGCCAGCCCTGAAAGACGAGGAGAGGCACCGGAGACTCAGTGGCGCCGCAAACGGCTCCGAGTGATGGATGGGGAAGACCAGCTGAGCATATTGCTCCCTTAATAAAAACTACCTTGCTATCCGCACACAGGCTATGGGTTTTTTATTTTTTTTATTTCAACCTCTCTCCCTCTCCCTTGCTCTCTTTTTGGTCTCTTCCCCCTTCCCTGGATCTGCTCACAATTGCTATATACTTTATATATATATATATATATATATATATATATATATACATTTCTTTTTTTCTTTCTTTTCTTCCAGGAGAGAAAACTGGTTTAGATGTCAGAAAGAACGATGCCCCTCGTCAAACTGTGGCTCACCTCCGAGCTGCGCTGGCAACTATATTTACAGCCTTGTGGCCTCGTGTGATTGTGCGTTTATCTTCTTTATTCCCCTTCTGTTCGCTGCATTTCTGATGTTTTTTGTTGTCTTTTTCTTTCTGCCCAGAACCACCAGAAGAACAATGACACACCTGGAGACTTCTGCCCTTATATCGGCGCAATTTGATTATTTATTGCCCCCCTCTTTGAGGGCAGAAGTGTAAAATATGTCATTAAGCCATTTACTGTAGTTTATTGATTTATTTTTAAGTTGAAAAAAATATTAAAAACATTCAATATTCAACATAAAGCAGAAAAAAAAAATCTGAATTCAAAGGTTCAGAGTGCTGGTTGCAAACAGTGCCATGTCTCCCCCATTGATCATCAGCCTCCACACTGCTCTGTTACATATTGTATGGCTGCATATAGTCCCGAAAAGTCATGGATTTCGATGTCGCTGCGTTTACATGGAATTGTTGTGGACCTCTGACTTTGTTTAAGCTCCATAAGCGGACCTTTAATAAAAACTTGTTTGAGTTACCCTGTGCTAGAGATCTGTCACGCAGGTTAAAGTTCCATCCGCCCAGTTCCCTGCAACCACAGATTAGATGTATAGAATTAAACAGGAACATGAAGAGAGGCGGGGAAAAAAATAGAAATAAAATAATACTACATTTCTTTCCATCAATTTAAACCGTATTGAGATAGCTTTGGCAAAGCAAAGTATTTACAGCAAGTCACACATATGCAAAAGTAGTCGTCAACTCCTCCAATTTAAAAAAAAAATCTGAAACAAATATCAGTTATTGTTAACCTCAATCAGTATTTCAGCAGTGATCCCGCCTCGGGGGTTCAGGGCCATCCTGGGAAATAGGCTCCAAGCTTTTAGTTTGGCACCCGAAACCAAAAGAATGCTTCTGTGTTGACCTCTGACTCCTCTTTGACTCCATTTCTGAAACTCTTAAAATCCACATCCCATCGTTGTGGCAGACGGGGCTGAGTCACCGGGGCCTAGTAGACGGTGCAGTTGGCAGAAGAGCGCTGGGTGCACAGGAAGTTGCTGGTAACCTCTTTGTAGCCACGGGTCTCCGTCAGCCCACTTCCTGTTGATAATAAAAAAAAACAATACATCAGCCGGGATTATGAGCGTCTGTCCTGCCGCTACGACCGCAGCCTTCTGATAAACCCGAGTGCGTGGACGGATTCTAACCCTAACCCTGTGATTTGAACCAATGCAATCGTTTCTGGGGGCAGCATTCTGTTTGCTGCTGCACGCCAAAATAACTTTCAAAAGATAATGGCCATCCACAGCGTCACGTATTTAAAAACTGTTTTTCCGAATACAAGTAGTGGCCACACTATAGGGTTTAGCCAGGACGGGGTTGAGCACACATTTTGTGGATTCTAGCAATGGGGGGGGGGTAGGAGCTGAGACTTAAGCTGTTGTTGTTGCTGCCGGTGCTGCTGTTGTCGTTGTTTTTGCTGTTGTTTTTGTTGTTGTTGCTGCTGCTGGTGTCGATGTTGCTGCTGCTGATGTTGTTGTTGCTGCTGCTGATTTTACTGCCGTTGTAGTTGCTTTTGTTGTTGTTGTTTTTTTGTTGTTTTTTTGTTGTTTTTGTTGTTGTTGCTGCAGCTTTTGTTGTTGCTGTTGTTTCAGGGGCATTTTTTTAAAATGACCAACTATGTTCTTTCTTTGATTGCATTTCTCGGTAAAGCACATTGTGTTGCCCTGGTGTGAAATGAGCTTGATAAATAAAGTGTGACTTGACTTGACTTGACGTGACCCAAGCTTACCTCGAACTAAGCAGATATCGGTTACTCGCTGGAGTGCCAGGCAGTGAGACAGTGAGTTTGTCGGAGAGATTCTGACCAACTCAAATCAAGTGAATGACGATGACGTGAACGACCCTCAAGGCGAGACGCTTCCTTCTGACTTTGCATGTCCTTTGGTATATAGGAGGCATAAACCTCCTCAAATACATACTGTAAATAGCTTAACTGTATTCCGGGAGTTATTGAATCATACGTTGTGTTCAGTATAGGGGGAAAGTGAATAGCTTGACCTTGAATAGTTTGTCCTTACCTTCCATCAGGTTGTAGAGGTTACAGTAGTTGGTGCCGTGGTCCTTAATGGCGTACCAGGTCTCAGATACCGACATGGCCTACACAAAGTGACAGGTGTTTTATTTTATTATAGTTCATTTTTTTTAAGTTGTTGGGCAAATAAAAGGAGAAAGAGAAACTGCAATTCTTCAGTGAACCACTAGGGGGCAGCCGACCCCAGTTTGAAAACCCCAATCGTTTGCAAATCCACATTTAAACCAATTCCAAAAACAATTCAGAAGGTGAATTAAAAAGCAAATCAAAAGATATTTAAATGCTATCCGCCCCGTGTAGGCAACTAGGCTGTGAAATAATGGTAGACATGTGTCCAATCCTTTGGAAAAGGGAAGGGAAGCAAGGGAAGCGTCCAACCCACCGCGACGTGGCACCAGGTGAAGAACAGATAGGACGTCAGCCGGAAATTGATGTCGTCCACGTAGCCCCCGAAGGGAGTGGTGTGCTTGGCCGATATGAAGTGGAGCGAGGCCGACTGCAGCTGTGGAAACACGGCCCGCACCAAGAGGCCTTTCATTGTAATGTTGTTCAAGTAAGTGCGTACGGGCTTTCATCACAATGGAGTTATCTTATTACCGAGCCCCGAAATGACCTTTTCTTTTCTTCCTGATATGATGGAAAACACAGCTCAGACGTGTCCCTGGTGGAATATTGGACGATGTCCACCGGTCATCTTTGCGATTGCAGCAGATTACTGCACAGCAACCCCAGAATACACTTTTCACTTTTTTTTTTTATGTTGTTCCTCAGTTATTTTTGCTCTGTTTAAATACAATATCCACAATGGGAGCAAAGAGGTGTCATAGCCATAGTGTAGTTATGGATATTGGTTAATTAATTAATTGGTTAATCAACATGAATATATGTTTAATTTTGCCTTTTAACAAATTTTCTTAGTAGCTGCAGCAGCACAACTTTGTATATTTATTAATTTTCTATATTCATTGTATTTTAATAGATTTCTATTTCTGCTTTAAATTTTTTTTCCCTATTTGTGTATATTTGGTCATTTTTATTTTTTACTTTATTTTTATTTTTTTTCAGCTTTTTCTTTGTTAACGCGAACTGTCTGTAGAGAGACGCACCAATCCTCACCACGGCAAAATTAAAAAGTAACTTGGCGGAATAAACTCCTTTCCGGTTTCGCATGCTGATCATCCAGCTAACTCCGACCACTTCCTGTGCAGCAGTATTGTTCCGGCACCGGTGCACTATCCAGTACACAGACACTGGGCCAATCTGGCCAAAGTGTCTCACTGTGGATGCCTGGCTTGAGAAGCCTCCTTCCGCCGGTTTTAATAGCATTTCACGCACGCACACACACACACACACACACACACACACACACACACACACACACACACACACACACACACACACACACACACACACACACACACACACACACACACACACACACACACACACACACACCTTGTAAAGACACCGTTGTCCCCCCATGGCACAGCCAGCTCTGGTTTCCCATTTCTTAATCTGTGAAACGAGGGCCGCATTGACAGCGCGGCAGGGGATCCCAAAGTACCTGCGGTGGACAAGCAGCCAGTTACCAACCAACCACTCCAGACGTTTCACAAAGTGTGAAGCGGGTGATGTGCGGGGCCCCCGACAATGTCTTTCACGACGCCACCAGTTTTGAATCTGAACTTTCCAAACCAGGGGCCCGTGAAGGACGCCATTGTAAGTGAAATGGCTCCACCTGCCGGACAAGAGCCGTCGGCGCTTGGGCCTCGGGTTATTTCATTTGCTTTCACGCCTGCATCACTAAGATGAGGTTTGAAGACGCTGCAAAATGACATTTACAAATTGAAAGGGCCGTGCGTCGTATGAGCCCAGCAGGCGTTTTTCAACTGAGAATAAATTGGTGTACGTAAGTCCTTTTCCAACTCTTTTGCCAAGAAGCCATTGCTTATCTATTACCTCAAGCCTCACATGATGCTTGATAAATGGCTTCATTTTTCACGTCGTCAAGGCAAAATAGGGAATACTGACGATCTATTCATGCAGACTATAATACTCATGTTAATATATTTCTATTCATACATTTAAAAGATGATTTATCCAGATGCTCACATATCTCACATGGTTCTTGATAAATGAGTAAAAGTATTTTCATATTTCATATTTCAGCAACAAGGAATTGAAAACACACTTTTTCTGTTAGTTTACTGGCAATCTGGATATACTGTATGTGGAATGTGATTACCATACTGATATTTAAATATTTATATATTATTATTATTATTATTATTATTATTATTATTATTATTATTATTATTATGTTCTTTAAACAAATGCTTCAAAGTGGCATAGAGCAATTAGAATAGAGCAGTTTGGGTCGTCAGTCAACATCATCAGATCCAGCAGGAAGATCATATGATCACATCAACTGTTATTTTGACAAAGTCAGTTACATCATGATCGCTGGACAAAAACAGTTGAAACATCATTTTTATTTTTGTTTTATTCTAATTATGGACAATTATAAAAAAAAGGGTTTTTTTGAAGCATATGCCAGAGTTGGACAAAGTATTTTTTAACAAAAAAGGTTTTGTTGCGGTGAATAGTATTGTAGCGCCCTCCGTCCTTGCAGTTCAACCGGAGGAGGAAATTCAAATAAACGGTGCATAGCAGCAATAAGAAAGTGGGACTGCAATACATTACAATCTCTACTAATACTTTCTTAATTAATACCGGTTACTTTGATAGTTGATCATTTGAGATTAACTGTACAAGTTATACTTTCCCCAGACAATTTCTGCCTTCACTTGAACAAATTAGGGGTTGAGGAAACCCCTGATACAAAGCCAGGTATTATTTATCCAATATGACAATACTACAGTACAAGCACAACCAACAAGCCTACCACTGTACTTTGCACTGAGCGTGGAAGGGCCCGGAGCTGCACACATCCAAGGCGGCGAGGGTCAGGGCGACAGCGAGGAGCCGACCTGCGAGACGCATGACGCTCATCGAGCGACGCAGAAAATAAAAATACAGGCAACTGAACGACGGCCCAAGCCGTGCGTTACGATGAGGAAGAAAACAACCGGCTTTCAAGATGGGGAGCCGGGAGAGGGACCGGGGGGCAGGGGGAGGCGATCACAGGATGCTCACGTGCCTTTCCGAAAGGGATTCGTCCTAAATTAAATTAACCACTGAAAGAGAAGCTAAAAGGGTTTGTCTGCGGGGGCTGCTTCACGCTGTGTCCCAAATGCCAAACTAACACGCTATGACATGAGTACGTGAGTGAGTGAGAATGTGGGAAACCGTGGTAATGCTGAGGTCGTTTGCAAAAAGGCGACAGGGTGACGCACTTACATCCGGTGAAATATTGTGTGTTCTAAGCCAAAGTGTAGATGGATTCCTTGCTGCATTTGGTCCATCATTCAGGTTTTTTGCTTTATTTTCATATATTTTCCTTTCATAATGCAGTTGTTTTGACGATATTTCCCATCGGATGCTGGGCTACTGCGCCGAAAAATAGTATTGCGGTGTTGTGCCAGTGCGGTGGTATTGAATTTTCATAAAACATTCATTTTAAAAGGTGTTTTTCAGCATTTATCTCTCATGTTTTTGGATTGCAGCAAAGACGGAAAGTGCACGTACAGGCCCATGTCCTCCCAACGCCCCTTCTATCTTCAACACTGCTGTTCTAATCGGTCTCAGGTGCCAATTTACACATGGTTTTCTTCTAACTAACTATCTACTACTAGCTAACTAACTATCTACTACTAACTAACTAACTAACTATCTACAGTAACTAACAATCTATCTACTACTATCTAACTAACCATCAAACTAACGTCTGTCTAAGTACGTCAACACACGTCGACATCCAAGCCACTGGAGATGCATCGTCTGCAGCAAGCCCCACATGTCCGTTCATTTGACTGGTTTTCAAAAGTCTTCCAGGGTCAGTTCTCATCTGTTGTAAACCTCATGTGAAAAATCAAACGTGGACCTTCATGTACGAACTCTGACAGATGGAAGCGCTTGTAATGTAAACTTTAATTCAAGCTAATTTATGGAACTGCATTTTTATCCCAAATTTCAGAATGTTATTTTACAGTCATTTTTTTCATGAGACTTAGACAAATGTTTTTTTTTTTAATGTAATTTTGGTTCTGTATATGTGTATATATATATATAAAAAGTCACATATTAAAATACATAAATTATATATATAAAATGTAAAACTTTGTTTGGCTCATGAATCTGATTTTTGAGTTAAGTTTATTCCACTGAATTTGAAAATATATGTGCACACATAAATATGTACACACATAAAAAATATGTACACAAATGTAATATATGTACACAAATAACATATATGTACACACATAAATATGTACACACATAAAATATATGTACACACATAAAATATGTGTACACACATAGTGCACAATACGCTTCATGCAACAGGAAAACAAATGATCAGTCGCCCCAATCTCACTGTCACAAACACTAGATCGTTATGTCATTAAATATCCATAAATATTAAGCTGCGTTTATTTTATTTAGTGGCTTCTGCGACAAACTGGGTCCTATTGGAACCTACTAGAGCCCCAAGCTGGGGCGGGAGAAAAGCACTAAAAAGTACTACAACTACCAAGAGCACTGAAAAGTACTACAACTACCAAGAGCACTGAAAAGTACTACAACTACCAAGAGCACTGAAAAGTACTACAACTACCAAGAGCACTGAAAAGTACTACAACTACCAAGAGCACTAAACAGTACTACAACTACCAAGAGCACTAAACAGTACTACAACTACCAAGAGCACTAAAAAGTACTACAACTATCAAGAGCACTAAACAGTACTACAACTACCAAGAGCACTAAAAAGTACTACAACTATCAAGAGCACTAAACAGTACTACAACTATCAAGAGCACTAAACAGTACTACAACTACCAAGAGCACTGAAAAGTACTACAACTACCAAGAGCACTGAAAAGTACTACAACTACCAAGAGCACTAAACAGTACTACAACTACCAAGAGCACTGAAAAGTACTACAACTACCAAGAGCACTAAACAGTACTACAACTACCAAGAGCACTGAAAAGTACTACAACTACCAAGAGCACTAAACAGTACTACAACTACCAAGAGCACTGAAAAGTACTACAACTACCAAGAGCACTAAAAAGTACTACAACTACCAAGAGCACTAAACAGTACTACAACTACCAAGAGCACTAAACAGTACTACAACTACCAAGAGCACTGAAAAGTACTACAACTACCAAGAGCACTGAAAAGTACTACAACTACCAAGAGCACTAAAAAGTACTACAACTACCAAGAGCACTAAAAAGTACTACAACTACCAAGAGCACTGAAAAGTAATACAACTACCAAGAGCACTAAAAAGTACAACTACCAAGAGCACTAAAAAGTACTACAACTACCAAGAGCACTAAAAAGTACTACAACTACCAAGAGCACTGAAAAGTACTACAACTACCAAGAGCACTGAAAAGTACTACAACTACCAAGAGCACTAAAAAGTACTACAACTACCAAGAGCACTAAACAGTACTACAACTACCTAGAGCACTGAAAAGTACTACAACTACCAAGAGCACTGAAAAGTACTACAACTACCAAGAGCACTAAACAGTACTACAACTACCAAGAGCACTGAAAAGTACTACAACTACCAAGAGCACTAAAAAGTACTACAACTACCAAGAGCACTGAAAAGTACTACAACTACCAAGAGCACTGAAAAGTACTACAACTACCAAGAGCACTAAACAGTACTACAACTACCAAGAGCACTAAAAAGTACTACAACTACCAAGAGCACTAAAAAGTACTACAACTACCAAGAGCACTGAAAAGTACTACAACTACCAAGAGCACTAAACAGTACTACAACTACCAAGAGCACTGAAACCACTAAAAAGTACTACAACTACAAAGAGCACTGAAACCACTAAAAAGTACTACAACTACTAAGAGCACTGAAACCACTAAAAAGTACTACAACTACCAAGAGCACTGAAACCACTAAAAAGTACTACAACTACTAAAAGCACTGAAACCACTAAAAAGTACTACAACTATTAAGAGCACTGAAACCACTAAAAAGTACTACAACTACCAAGAGCACTGAAACCACTAAAAAGTACTACAACTACCAAGAGCACTAAACTGTACTACAACTACCAAGAGCACTGAAACCACTAAAAAGTACTACAACTACAAAGAGCACTGAAACCACTAAAAAGTACTACAACTACTAAGAGCACTGAAACCACTAAAAAGTACTACAACTTCTGAGCACTGAAACCACTAAAAAGTACTACAACTACTAAAAGCACTGAAACCACTAAAAAGTACTACAACTACCAAGAGCACTGAAACTACTAAAAAGTACTACAACTACTAAAAGCACTAAACAGTACTACAACTACCAAGAGCACTGAAACCGCTAAAAAGTACTACAACTACTAAGAGCACTGAAACCACTAAAAAGTACTCAAACTACCAAGAGCACTGAAACAACTAAAAAGTACTACAACTACTAAGAGCACTGAAACCACTAAAAAGTACTACAACTACTAAGAGCACTGAAACCACTAAAAAGTACTACAACTACTTAGAGCACTGAAACCACTAAAAAGTACTACAACTACTAAAAGCACTGAAACCACTAAAAAGTACTACAACTACTAAGAGCATGAAACCACTAAAAAGTACTATAACTACTAAAAGCACTAACAAGTACTACAACTACTAAGAGCACTGAAACCACTAAAAAGTACTACAACTACTAAGAGCACTGAAACCACTAACAAGTACTACAACTACCACGAGCACTGAAACCACTAAAAAGTACTACAACTACTAAAAGCACTGAAAACACTAAAAAGTACTACAACTACTAAGAGCACTGAAACCACTAAAAAGTACTACAACTACCAAGAGCACTGAAACCACTAAAAAGTACTACAACTACTAAAAGCACTAAACAGTACTACAACTACCAAGAGCACTGAAACCACTAAAACGTACTACAACTACCAAGAGCACTAAAAAGTACTACAACTACCAAGAGCACTGAAAAGTACTACAACTACCAAGAGCACTAAACAGTACTACAACTACCAAGAGCACTGAAACCACTAAAAAGTACTACAACTACAAAGAGCACTGAAACCACTAAAAAGTACTACAACTACTAAGAGCACTGAAACCACTAAAAAGTACTACAACTACCAAGAGCACTGAAACCACTAAAAAGTACTACAACTACTAAAAGCACTGAAACCACTAAAAAGTACTACAACTATTAAGAGCACTGAAACCACTAAAAAGTACTACAACTACCAAGAGCACTGAAACCACTAAAAAGTACTACAACTACAAAGAGCACTGAAACCACTAAAAAGTACTACAACTACCAAGAGCACTAAACTGTACTACAACTACCAAGAGCACTGAAACCACTAAAAAGTACTACAACTACAAAGAGCACTGAAACCACTAAAAAGTACTACAACTACAAAGAGCACTGAAACCACTAAAAAGTACTACAACTACTAAGAGCACTGAAACCACTAAAAAGTACTACAACTTCTGAGCACTGAAACCACTAAAAAGTACTACAACTACTAAAAGCACTGAAACCACTAAAAAGTACTACAACTACCAAGAGCACTGAAACTACTAAAAAGTACTACAACTACTAAAAGCACTAAACAGTACTACAACTACCAAGAGCACTGAAACCACTAAAAAGTACTACAACTACTAAGAGCACTGAAACCACTAAAAAGTACTCAAACTACCAAGAGCACTGAAACAACTAAAAAGTACTACAACTACAAAGAGCACTGAAACCACTAAAAAGTACTACAACTACTAAGAGCACTGAAACCACTAAAAAGTACTACAACTACTAAGAGCACTGAAACCACTAAAAAGTACTACAACTACTAAAAGCACTGAAACCACTAAAAAGTACTACAACTACTAAGAGCATGAAACCACTAAAAAGTACTATAACTACTAAAAGCACTAACAAGTACTACAACTACTAAGAGCACTGAAACCACTAAAAAGTACTACAACTACTAAGAGCACTGAAACCACTAACAAGTACTACAACTACCACGAGCACTGAAACCACTAAAAAGTACTACAACTACTAAAAGCACTGAAAACACTAAAAAGTACTACAACTACTAAGAGCACTGAAACCACTAAAAAGTACTACAACTACCAAGAGCACTGAAACCACTAAAAAGTACTACAACTACTAAAAGCACTAAACAGTACTACAACTACCAAGAGCACTGAAACCACTAAAAAGTACTACAACTACTAAGAGCACTGAAACCACTAAAAAGTACTCAAACTACCAAGAGCACTGAAACCACTAACAAGTACTACAACTACTAAGATCACTGAAACCACTAAAAAGTACTAAAACTACTAAGAGCACTGAAACCACTAAAAAGTACTACAACTACTAAGAGCACTGAAACCACTAAAAAGTACTACAACTACTAAGAGCACTGAAACCACTAACAAGTACTACAACTACCAAGAGCACTGAAACCACTAACAAGTACTACAACTACTAAGAGCACTGAAACCACTAAAAAGTACTACAACTACTAAAAGCACTATAAAGTACTACAATTACTAAGAGCACTGAAACAACTAACAAGTACTACAAGTACCAAGAGCACTGAAACCACTAACAAGTACTACAACTACTAAGAGCACTGAAACCACTAAAAAGTACTACAACTACTAAAAGCACTATAAAGTACTACAACTACTAAGAGCACTGAAACCACTAAAAAGTACTATAAATACTAAAAGCACTATAAAGTACTACAACTACTAAGAGCACTGAAACCACTAAAAAGTACTATAAATTCTAAAAGCACTATAAAGTACTACAACTACTAAGAGCACTGAAACCACTAAAAAGTACTATAAATTCTAAAAGCACTATAAAGTACTACAACTACTAAGAGCACTGAAACCACTAAAAAGTACTACAACTACTAAAAGCACTAAAAATTACTACAACTACTTAGAGCACTGAAACCACTAAAAAGTACTAAAATTACTAAAACCACTAAAAAGTACTACAACTACTTAAAGTACCACAGCTACTTAAAGCACCACAGCTACTTAGAGTACCACAGCTACTTAGAGTACCACAGCTACTTTAAGCACCACACCTACTTTGAGTACCACACCTACTTAGAGCACCACACCTACTTTGAGTACCACACCTACTTAAAGTACCACAGCTACTTAGAGCACCACAGCTACTTAAAGCACCACAGCTACTTAGAGTACCACAGCTACCTAAAGTACCACAGCTACTTAAAGTACCACAGCTACTTAGAGTACCACAGCTACTTAGAGTACCACAGCTATCTAAAGTACCACAGCTACTTAAAGTACCACAGCTACTTAAAGTACCACAGCTACTTAGAGTACCACAGCTACTTAAAGTACCACAGCTACTTAAAGTACCACAGCTACTTAGAGTACCACAGCTACTTAGAGTACCACAGCTACTTAGAGTACCACACCTACTTAAAGTACCGCTACACTCGTCCGATCGGAAGAGGAAAGTGGGCGTGCTCTACCGCGGCGCCTCCCCGATTGGTCGGCTCCCCCCCTCCAGGCAGCCGCCCATTGGTCGGCGCGGGGCTCCGGGGGCGGGTCCGGACGCAGCGCCGTGGCCGGGGGCCGGAGCGTGCGGCGCGGGGCCGGAGCGAGCGACCCCCGCGTCTCTCTGCCACGCGTGCCCGCCTCTTGTTTGTTTGTTTGTTTGTTTGTTTTTTTTTTTTCCGTTTGTCTCGTTGTTTTGTTTTTTTTTGGGACTCCGCGTCATTCGTCTTTGCGGGTCGATTGGCCTCCGCGCAGAGGATGATCTAAACGCCTGCCAGTAAGTCACACGTAGATCCGGGTGCGGCGTTAGGTGAGGTTGGCTGTGCGTGTTTGCTGTGTGGTCGTTCCTACAATTTTGTGAAGAATGTTTCTGGTGAGAATCCCGACGTTTAATGATGGTTCCTGTAACATTCTTATAGTCTTACTATAGAAAACACCATGGGATCTTATTGAATGTTTTGTGATACTTCCTGTGATATTGGAAAGAATATTTCTATAGGATTCTGTATAATGTTTTATGACAGTTCCTATAATATTCTGAGGAATATTTCTTTAGAAAATTCTATGGGATCCTGTTTAACGTTTCATGTTCCTGTAATTAATCTAAAGAACATTTATATGTAAAGAAAAATCCTATAGGATTCTATATAATGTTTAATGGTAGTTCCTGTAATATTCTAAAGAATATTCATATGGAAAATCCTATAGGAACCTATATATTGTTCAATGATAGTTCCAATTATGTTAAAAACTTGAGAGTATTTCCGCAGGTAATACTAGGATCCCATAGAATGCTCCTATAGAATTATGATTCTATAGAAAACCCAATAGGATCCATTAGTAATTCTGAAGTACCATGGGGCTGTGATGATCTGCTGCCATAGTGAGGTTTGTTTCGGGGCTTCCAACTTCTTACAGCCACGAAGAGGATCCCTTCAAAAGACAAACGTTCGTTGAACATTTTCTTACTTCTCAGAGACCTTCACAGGAACAACGAACCTTTCTTCTAATTTAATTACGTGTGTGAAAGTGAAACTCCCTTTAGGGGCGAGGCAAAAATAAAAGAAGGAAAAAGTGTCATCTAGACCAAAGAAATGTCCCTTTCTGCCAAAAATCATGACTCTGTGGCCCTTGGAAACTGACCAACTAATCCTCTGGATTAATACCTTCAAACCCTGGGAATTAGACCTGGGTTCTGTCTAAATGCCTACCCTGCTCTTGAGTGCTTTGCATTCCTGAGCTCGGGGTTGGCAGGCCGGCTCCAAAGCCAAGCAAAACCGCACTGTACCGTCAAGCCTCATAATTAAAAGCCAAGAGCATCATCACGATGCGCTCATGGATACTGCATATAGGACCGTGTCCGCTGTTTGGTTTTTTTAACCTTGAGATAAGCCTTGAGTTTATGTACACTTTTTTCGCCGCCTTGTTTCCTTTTGAGTCGGCGGAGGCCCACGTTGTACCTCAGCCTCCGTCACCTGTTACCTGTTGCCTTGGCAGTGATGGAGACAGGGCGGGGAGCATCGGAGAGACGTCCCCTCGGCCCGGATTGCTCGGGGGCCGCAGAGCGGGACTGTCGAGAAAAGGCTGAGACTGCCGCCGGCCCACCGCCGGCCCCCCTGGACCTAGAGGGGTCCGGGGCTCCTGGCGGCGTGGCTTCGGAGGAGATGCCTCTCTTCCCGCAGTGGATCCTTCCACTGAGAGCGATGGCCGTCCTCCTGGTGGGGACCTTCCTCTACACCTTCCTGCGGGATGTGGTTCAGCCCCTGGTTTCGGAGAGCAAGAATAACTTTTACAAGGTAACGCCACCATATTTTATAGCTAGACAAGCGTGATGGGCGGTTTTTGCGTTGTATAGTAGTTGTACCCGTCACATGCTCTCACACAGCCGGGAGGAAGGAGGGGTCCTGAGTTGACCTCGGGGGGCCAGATAAGCCAGCTGGGGTGTGCCGTTCTGTGTGAATTCCTCCCATGTTCTGGACCCTTTTCTCCATGTTCGTGTGGGTTTGACATGGATTTTAGGTACAAGCCCCTCGCGTTGCCTTGAGTGGATCCTGGTGTTTGAATACTGATAACGCATTGCTTGTTAATTGCCATTTGTTGTTGTTGTAAAGTTGATGGATTTATTTATATTTCCATCAAATTTCACCTTAACGTTCAATTGTTAATGTTTCAAGCGTAACACCAAATTGTAGATTCCATTTTTTTTAAACGGTTTGTGGCCTTCTGTAAGGTGCCCATCCTGGTGGTGAACAAGGCTCTGCCCTGGACGTCCATCACCCTGCTGGCTCTAGTCTACCTGCCGGGGCAGCTGGCTGCCTTGTTGCAGCTCTGCAGAGGTACAGCACAGACTGGAAGCCGCTCTCCCTAAGCGGAAATCGGTTTGTCATAAAAAAAAAATTCTAAATCAAAGCATCTTTTTCGATTAACTGTCTGTGTAGTCATTTCCTGAAGTGCATTAGCCAACTAGTGTAAAGAATTCTGTTCAAAGGTTATGTAAGACTTCAACTTATACTGACAGTCCTTATCCCTATCGGAGCAGGTGAAACGAGTATTAAAAAATGGACACAGACGCTGCTTTGCAAAGAGACAATTTGAAGCCTCGAATTTGGCCTTACGCTCATTGCCATCACGGAAGGACGGGAAAAAAACAAAAACAAAGACACGCGTGATGTGAAAGCGAAAGACGCGGAGTAGCGGCAGAGACCCACGATGAAAATGGCCGACAGCTCTAAAGAGAATTCAGGGAGACTGTGCGCCACTCCACCGTCCCCAAGACGCCGCCCGTTGGTGTCAAAAGAGCACAAACCGAAGCCTCGAATTTGGCTTTGCGCTCGCTGCCGTCTTGGCAGGGTGGAGTCGATACCTTAGGGATTTGCAGAGGAAGGAGGGAAGACGGCCACCTCGCTCGCGCGCGAACGAAAGGCCTGTTAAATATGGCAACTGAACCCTCAGATATACCTCGCTGAGCCTTCGTATCCCCGTTTATGGAACAATACGCTTCCAAATCACGACCGCGGCGCCCGAAGCTGAGCTGCGGTTTGGAGCCCTGCTGCACCGGCCCGAACACCCGGCCGGAGTTATTGCAGCTCGCTTCACGCAGAATGGTTTCCTAAGTTGCTATTCGGGAGGGCTTTGGTCAGTACATGAGCGTTTTGAGTGTCCTCTTCCACCCGCGCACGCCAGAAGCATCAGGATGACATGCGGTCAAGTATCGTCAACGCACAGAGCGCTGGACGGAAGCGGCGACGCAGTACACGTACGTGGTACAGTAGGTAGCGCGACCATTTTGAATGCGCCGCCCTTCTCATGTAGCGCGCTCCCGCTTCCAGGTACGAAGTACGGCCCCTTCCCACGGTGGCTGGAGAGGTGGCTCGGCGCGAGGAAGCAGCTCGGCCTGCTCTCCTTCTGCCTGGCCGGCCTGCACGCCGTCTACAGCCTCTGCTACCCCATGAGGAGGTCCTACAGGTACAAACTGCTCAACTGGGCGTACCAGCAGGTACGTGGGCAGGCGGCTGCTCGGCATGCGGGGAAGTGAGCAGCCCCCTTTATCGGGACCTTACTAATCCAAACTTAACCAGTTCGACCGACCGGTTTTCATTTCCCTTTCCCTGCCGGCTGCGTAGGTCGGTCGGTTGCTTGGCAATGGAGGCCTCAGAGCACAAAAGAATGTCGAGGCTATTGTCAAGTGTCTGTCGAAAGCTTTCTGGCTCCCTCTTCAAGGAGAGGTTTGCTGTTTCTCCACCCGGTCCTCATTCAAATGTGTGTTTCCGTCATGTATATATGTTGTGTCTACTGTGGAGCTCAATGTTAAACGGGGTATATTTTGCAGGACTGGAATTTGGGTACCTCTTTAAATCACAGGCTCTCTTTACGCAGCAATACCTGAGTAATTGCATGACATTAAATGTTTTCCTTAACGTCTACTGTTGCCCTAATATACAATTACAAGTTTAAGAGGGTTATGGGTGAATCCCGCCCTTCTCTGTGTGAGTCCGGATAAAAATCATCTCCGTGGGAGTCCGTGCTCTGAGGAATGATGGTGTTCCTTCAAAGACGACCCAAATCTGAAATTAGTATAATATTTATGTCTTTATTAAACGCATTTTTCTTGCTCGTTTACTTGGCTTGTTTGCTCTGGGTTTTTATGGTCACTAATTGATTGCTTTCTATGAATGCAAAGCAATTTGAATTCCATTTTGTGTGTGAAGGGTGCCATACAAACAGGGCCGGGCTCTCAGCATGGGCGACGTAGGCATCATGTGTTTTTATTTCAGATGTAGGTTATTTTATTTTACTCTGTTTCCTTATGGAACGAAACAAGCACCGTGCGTAATTGGGACACTTTCTCCGTCAGTCCCCCCCATCTAGAGCGGCAAAATGGCTAGAGCCGGCCCTGTACACACTTACAAATGAAAGTTATTATATTATTATTTTGGGATTGTATGGCCTAATAGTCACCAGAAGTCATTGGAAATTATTTCTGCGACTTTCAAACGAAAGATCAGAATTCAGGGCTCGGCTCTGTTAATCTACGGTCTTTCTTTCAAACTGCCTCATGGGAATACAGCTTTATGTTCATGGATGTTCGTCAAAATGTTAACTTTCCACCGCTCGTACTTTTTTTTTTTTTTAAGGTTCAGCAGGACAAGGAAGACGCCTGGGTGTCGGATGACGTCTGGCGGATGGAAATCTACGTATCGCTGGGCATCCTGGGCCTGTGCCTGCTGGCCGTCGTGGCGGTCTCCTCTCTGCCGTCCGTCTCCGACAGCCTCACCTGGAGGGAGTTCACCTGCATTCAGGTACTTCGCTCAAAATGAACGCCTTCAGCAGTCCTCTGCAGCTCAGCGGAATGTGCAAATACAAGTTTATGTTTTTCGTTTCACGCAAAACTAAATCTAAAATAAAAATTCACATAATGTAACCCAATTGCTTTACATTGAGAGAAGGCAAGCAATTAGTGACAATAAAGTCAAAGCAAACAAGTCAAGTAAACAAGCAAGAAAAATTCATTTAATAAAGATATATAAATATTATACTCATTTCAGATGTGGGTCATCTTTGAAGGAACACTATCATTCCTCACACAACCCTCTTATAATTGTATATCAAGCCAACAGTACACATTAATATAATAATAATAATAATAATAATAATAATAATAATAATTACTACAAAAGATGTTTATGCTTTGCAATTACTCAGACATTTCTGTGTTATTCAACAGTTATACATGATGGAAATCCACATTTTACTAAGGACTGGATTGAAAAAAACCAAACCTATCCTTGAAGAGGGATCAATAAAGTTTCCCGTACACGCTTGACAATAAACTAATAAGACATTATAAATATATCATCGGCCAGGCTTAAAATTCAGCACAAACTGTTTTTAACAAAAAAATCTACGAGGTCCCTTCCCTGTCCAAGTTTACTTATTCCGACAGTCCAGGAGAAGGTCTTTACATCTGCTTTAATTCGTTTTTAGTTTTTTTTCGTTTTGCACTCAACTAGAGAAGAAAGATCGAAGAAGGTTTGCTGGGAGGTTAGGGACCTTAAGACTGTAATTTAGAGAAATATTAATTAATAATATAAGGAGCCTTCCACGCCACAAATAGGGGAGTGTTTGAAGGAACAGACTGTTGAGTTGAAATAATATTTTTGCAATAGTAAGTTGAACTATCATAATGTTTCAGCGAGGGTTATGTGCTAGGGTCTCATATGATTCATTTACTTAGGTTTTACTGTCAAATATTGAATTATCTTAAAAAAACATTACAAATATTATAATATAATACTGTATTACAATATCACTCTATTACGATACAGTATCACAGCAAAGGAAAGAAGAAAGGGTAGAGTGGAGCAGACAAGAATCTACAAGCTTCATGACACGCTACCCTCCGTAAATTAAAATATCCGTCTCCACGCTCTCAGAGGTCTCTGGGCTACGGTGCCCTGCTGCTGTGCACGGGCCACGCCCTGGTCTACGGCTGGAGGAAATGGGCGGAGCCCCGGCAGTACGTGTGGTGCACTCCGCCCTCCTTCATCCTGGCGTCGCTCCCTCCGCTGGGCGTCCTCCTGCTCAGGGCCGCCCTGCTGCTGCCCTGCTGCCGCCGGAGGCTGAGGAGGATCCGCCGAGGCTGGGAGAGTCGAGTCCCCCCGGAGCCAACAAACCGATCGCTGTTTGTACATGAATGACACTCGAGGATCATGGCTGCAGCGAGGCCGGGAAGAACTAACCCACAACATAGATAATAATACAAGATAATATACATACATAGAATTCCCATGGGTGGCAGCTTTGATTGCAAGAGATAACAAACACACTGCAAAAGCCCTCACGCAAACATGAAAATGAATATAGTTTTTACCTATTTATATTAAATGCATTTAGCTGGTTTGCTTTTTATTGTTACTATTTGATGACCTTCTACTAATGTAAAGTGCTTTAAGTTGCATGTTGTGGATGATAAGGGCTACACAAATAAAGGTTGTTTTTATTATTATTATTATTACCAACACGTTGCTTTTCAATGGATAATGGGCACCGATATGAAGAGGAACCCTAACACCGTTTTTACACCAAAATGAGCCTGGGTTGTTTTTTTTCAAACGTGGGCGAACCCACTAAAAATAGGCGATTGACGCCATTCCCATCGCAGAGTAGACGAGTGTGCCTTTCTTTTTGGGTGTCATGATTTCATCACAGCCGATCGGAGCTGGAGCCGATAAATACCTATACCTGCAGTATATACCTATAATACTATTGCAGAGTCATTTGTCCTGGGAATGAAACCCGGGTGTGACCTTTTCCATTAATGACAAATGACATTTGTTAGCAGGTCTTACCGGGTCTTTGGCGCAGTGGAAAATGAGTTTGTTTATTAAACCCTTGCTGTAGTGGATTTGTTACTATGAAGGACATTTTTTAAATGAAGAGACTATATGCTCACCTAAAAGGCCGCACAATGCCACGAACGCTACACTTTGTCTTCATAAAACGACCTGTACTGTTGAACGGAGAGCGAAGAAAAATCAACAGATCCTGACTCATTCCGCTTGGATGTCTGCCCTTGGAGAGAAGACAAAGAGGAAGTGTTACTGTAAAGGCATGTCTAGGGATTAATACTGTAGGAAAGTGTAAGTACTCTATGTCCATGTCATTAACTGTATACGGATCCCTTTGTCCGATTTGGGTTGGAATGAGTCTCTAAAGCTCTCATTAAAATGTATTAACATTCGTATCATCACCTAAATGACCAAAACCTTATTACATTATAAGTCATTGAAATGACATTGGCCATGAGCATTGGTCCACTGCTATTAGGCCAATCTAAAGGCATAGATGTTCAGGCGTACTTTACTTTTGAGCCAAACTTGACGTAGGATTTAGCCTAGAATCCTATAGTATGGAACACCATTTTAGTCTTAGTATTAAATACTATACTTTAGTATTAAATAAATAAATAAATACATGAATATACAGATTAAATAAATAAATAAAATAAATCCTGAAATTAATTAATAAAGTGAGAAATATATACATACAAAGGACGTTTTTCAAGAGACTACTTTTAATAACTTCAAAGGACGGTGGAGGGCCAGTTTCATGGAATCGTAACCCATCGGAAAACTTAATCCACAGAAAGGCCTCACCACTAAAATAACGTCACTAGGTCATTGTTGCCCCATACGGCATCAAACGGTCAAGCTTTCGTAACCACGTCATTATTGCCCCACGCGACACCAAAGGTCCCATGGGGTCAAAAAAAAGACTGCAGCTCTATTTCCACCGACAACAGGGTGAGTTATAACAATGACAAGGTTTGGTTTAGAGGCGAACATAGACGCTTGTTTTAAAGAAACTTAACGTGCATGCAGCTTCCTACAGCTAAGCGTAGCGGGCTTAAAATGAAAAGGAAGAGGGGGTTAAATACTGACAAGTCCTTCCATAATAAGTCAAATTCCAAATTAATGTTAATGTCCAACTAATGTTGGCTGTATAACCTTACAGGCAGTTCATCTACAGTATTTAACTGAGTTCTTCAATTGTAGATTGTAAGCACAAGAAGTGCAATAAAGTACAAATTAAAAGTAACATGTATTACGTTTGTGAAATAACATGTATTTATTGCGTTTGTGATATAAAATAATTACAACGTTGGTTTATTCTTGTTCTAGATGCAGAAAAATAGCCAAAAGTCTAAGGCAATAAAAAAGCAATTGTCAAAACATCCAGCCTCATGTAGGTCAGTCACACTGTTCTAAAATAAATCATTAAAGAAAAATACTGTGGGGAAAAAACTATGAAACACAAATCGAAAAAAAAGGCGGGAAAAAAATGAAACATTAAGAACTATTAAAATTATATCCATGAAAAAAAGTTAATGTAGATGAGAAGACTTTAAATATAACTGTTGATTCCCCATACGTATCGGTATTAAGAGGCTCATTTCATCAGGATGATTCACAGTTTGTGAGACTCCAGGAACAAGCCGTGTGCATCTATCAGTTTAACAGCAGTGCTTTAAGACAAGATAAGAGAATGTTTGCACATGCACACGAAATGACTTGGACAATGTTTTGATTAAAGGAACTAATCTTTATTGGAATATGAAAAAGCCTGGAATAAGATGATGTTCCAGGAAGAGATTATATTGCAATAACAGAATTGCCAAGAAGACAAATTATCTTTAATACAACGTTCCAAATAACGTGTCCTGAGCTGATTACTGGCTGCATTGGTGTAGATCACTGTGACTCTACTTTGTATAATATAGCTTTGCCAATGGGTAGAGCAATTCACTGTTAAATAATGATGATGCATGTTTATTAACTATTTATGATCATACATGTGCCATTATCAAGCTGGTAATACGTGTGCAATAATCAGCCGTTGTTTATAATCTACGGAGAACACAGTCATTCTACCGAGATCAGACGTCCACGTCGCAAATAGTGAAACTGACATGAAACTCCCGGCGGAGGAACCGTTAGAACTGTTAGCGACACAATTACATCCCCTAGTTGGACAAACAAACACGTATGCATCAAGGTTTCAACACTGACGATGAAGACAACACTTGCCAAGGTTGTGATAGATTCCAACTCAAGGATAAATACAACTGGAACATTAGTGGCCCTTAGAAATGACGAGTGACGCAATGCAACCCAACCCGAATGTTGCAGTAACTATTACAATGTCTGTCATTGATGGGAATTGTATTCATTACGTTGCTATGTTACGTAACCATGACCATATAAACTTGTGTGTGTAACAATACATCTAAATCTATGCAATCACATATCAGCACACAGTGTTAGTTCCCACGGACAGCACGCACTGTGAACTACCTCAAGAGATAAACTGTCCACTGCTTCCACCGTCACAGAGTTTGCCCTATCTGGAACACGTACGAATCGGCGGCGCAAAACTGACCATATATTCTCTGGCTCCCCAAAATAAACTGTTGATCCCAGAGAGCTGCTCTTAAGCCCATCTCTGGTCCAACCCTTGTACAACCGGCTCTTGTACAAGACGATAAATTCACTTTGAGACCAAAAACCTTTTCCTCTTTGTTGTTAATTAGAAAACAGGGCATTCAGCAAAATAGTTTTTCTAACAAACCTGGTCCATCCTTGATTTTCTTCCAGGGAGACCAGAAAGTGCAAAAAACCTCTGCCTCTTTTTTCCCCAATAAAAGGGTTTTGGAAATAGGGAGGCAAACAATAATTCTCATCTAAAATAATTCTCGCTATAAAACAATTAAATGAAATAGTTAACTAGGCTGTTGTACTGACAAGCTAAACTCTCCGCTCGTACTGGTCAGGGACCTGGGGAAAAGTACCTGGGGTACTTAGGAAAAGTACCTGGGGTACTTAGGAAGGTAAAGGTGATCATAGTCCTGGAGACTTCGCCTTATCTTAAAGAAAATCCGTCTGGGACTGAGGGAAGACACGAGGGACAGCGAAGATAGGATAGATAACCTTGGGTAACAGAAAAATCACGAGAAACGATCTCAAAGTTAGATCTCAAATTTATGCATGAGAAAGACAAAAGAAATTCAAAATACTATTATACACCATTACCTGGTAAAATACAAAATGAGCCACTTAACGACAGATATTTCAGCCATCCAGCTTCCATTTCTGACAGGTGGCAACTTCCCTGTCACCTACACCAACAACAATATGGTGACTAATATTACGAAAGCTTGATTGTTGAATGATGGTTTTGTTCAGATGTTTTGGAAAACTATTTAATAAAACAATTATCTGACCCGTCTGGTCATCTATTCTCCAAATTTCCCAATGCACTCTATTTTACAAATTATAAAGGGTTTGACTTAAAGATGTTCAACGGGTCAAACATTTACATTTGAAGAATTGGAAATTTTGTAATTAGTGTCGATAAAAAATATGTGTTTTACAGAACCTCAAGAACCTGGAGAACTTAAGATAGCCATAATGTAAAAGACAACTGTTATGGCCGGACAATTAAACATTTGTCCAATACGACAAAATTGGGTCAGAATTGGGCAGAATTTGTGTATTTTGATCCCAAATTACATCTGCAAAATGTAATACTTAACTAACACGACTAAAATGGAACCAGTGTATCGCTGCCTGCAGCTTTATTTTTATTATTATTATTATTATTATTTTTACGACCAATATTATCAGCATTATTATCAGTATAATAATAATAATAATTCTTATAATAATTCTGAAAATATTGGTAGTAATAATAGTAATAATAATAATAATTATTATTATTATTATATTATTATTTTTATTTTTATTGTTATTATTATTATTATTATTATTATTATTGTTTTTATTATTATTATTATTATTATTATTTTTTTTTTTTATTATTATTATTATTATTATTATTGTTATTATTAGTATTATTGTTATTATTATTAATACATTTCCTGGAGTTCAGCTGCCCTGTTCAGCCCTGCTTTCCGAGAACTCATAACTCTCATATTTTCTCATTGTTTTCGACTTGTTTTTCAAGTCTTCCGGCATTCGTGTCAGGTTGGAAAAATATATCGAGCAATTCATTCATAGAGCAAAGCTGGTTTTGCAACTGCGAGTCAACAAATTAATTCAGTTTGGGGCCTCGATGAAAGGATCTTTGAGTCAGGCTGGACTTGAACTCGTTTTCTTCAGCTCTTTATTGCTTACCAAAGGCCACATGCTCTGGTGGGGTCAACCACAAAGGGCACTTGGATGGCCAAAGTTGCTTCCACAAATAAACGCCCTTGTGATGACTTCTTTCTTTTTCGGGTCCCCATGATTTGCTGCTGCTTTACACGTGACGTGGTCACACCCAAATATCACAGGAATTAAGTTTGACCGTGTGGATCCATAGGAATTTAGTTAATGGTTCAAGTTCAAATTCAAGAGATTATTTATCACATTACATTATACATACGGTCATACATACTATATGCATAGGAAGTAAAAATAAAATAGAAATGCAGATAAGCCATTGTAGAGTTTTGGCTCGTGGTAAAATGTATGCATGGCTCCAGTTGTGACTGTCCCATGCATGTCCCAATACATGTTTAGCTTCAGTATGAGCCAATGATTGTAACAAAAATGAAAAACCAGCTAAATGAGTTTACCTGACGTTTACCTTGGTATTAGCCTTGTATTTTTTTCTGGTTTAATATAAAGTATGGCCAAAGAAAAGAATGAGCCATACGGGTTGAAGGAGTTGGTGGGGCGGGCTTTTCCTCATTCAAAAGAATAACCTTAATGAATAATATTAATAATCCAAATGAATATTCTGTTGCATGTTGGATAGTCTGATTCTAACATGGTCCCTTCCACGTGTTTCCTCGATGAAATCCCCTCATTTAATCACCATCGTTTTCAGACGTGTCAAAAACCACGTGACGAGGTGCACTAGAGTAAATGCGGGAACATTTTGCGGCTGTATCTGGTGGAATTTAGAAACAGCACGGCACCTGAATTTCAGGTGGCTCCAATGGTTCGATTTGATTGTTTCTAGCCTCTCGTGTAAGTCGCTTTGGACAAAGCGTCTGCTACTGTAAATGGATAAATGTAAATGTAAAATAGATTTTAAAAATAACATGTTTTAAATGTATATATATATATACATTATACATATATAATTCATCCAATATATATATATATAGTATTATTAATAATATTCCATCCATTATTATATATCCCTGACTTGTGTATATATATTGTATATATATAGGACTTTTTTTTTCAATATATTGGATTTTTTTAATATAGCTTGGGTTTAAATCACATGGAAGAGAATGAGAGATACTGTTTTATGGGAGTGAATACGCCGAGCAATATATTTCTCAACATCACAGTTGCGCTTTTGATGGGCGCCTTGTGCCATATTCTGATTCTGAAGTCACTGACACCCTCCAGTCGTATTTGACCTCTGCTTTTATGTATCAGGCGTCAAACACGACGTGCTACGCGAGGTCTGGGAAAATCCCCCCCAAAAAAAACGAAAACCCCCAAAAATCAAAAAAAACCTGCTTTACCGTCCGTCACCTGTTTACCTGCGCTTTCATCTCGGTCGCAAGGCGTGCGTGAGTGCGTGCGTGCGTGTGTGTGTGTGTGTGTGCGTGTGTGTGTGTGTGTGCGTGCGTGCGCGTGTGTGTGTGGCTGCAGCTGCACGCACAGACGCGTGAGTGTGCGTGCGTGCGTGTGTGTGGATGACACACACACACGTGTGTGTGTGGCTGCAGCTGCACGCACACGCACAGACGCACGCACAGACCCGTGAGTGTGCGTGCGTGCGTGTGTGTGGATGCAGCTGCACACACACACTCACGCACGCACGCACGCACGCACGCACGCACGCACGCACACAGCGCGATGGTGCCGGGGCACGCTCCGCCCGCTCGCAGATCCACCGGTTCAGCCTCCCGCGTCCAGACGGAGGGTTCCCCTGCGATCAGCCGCCTGTCGACGGGCGTCCTCGCCGAGCGGATGGAAGGTGGGTGCCGTCCCCCCGCCGACGACTCCGCGGAATAACCTTGACGCGCGTCGCGGGGCGTTCGGAGGCGCGTTGTTGTTGTTGTTGTTGATGTTGTTGTTTTTTTTGTTGTTGTTGTTTTTTTCGTTATTTTTCGGGGGGGGGTGTGTGTGTGTTCGGTTTTACCCCCGTCGTTAGACTCGAAGGGGAGGGAGAGCGGAGCGGGGCTTGTGCGACGTCGTGCGGCGTGGAATCTGCTCCCTCCGCCTCCTGACACGTCAAGGTTATCGGCGGGTGCCTGCTTCGGCTCCACAGGTTGAAACCGCGTCCCCTTCGCGTCGCTGACCGGTGCGTCTGTGCCCTTCGTCCGGCGCTGAGGTGTGAGGCGGGAGGTCAACGTGCGATTCTGCAGCCCGTCCGTCCGTCCGTCCGTCCGTCCGCCCGCCTGTGCGTTGTTGAGTCGGCATCTGCATGTTCCAGGGATGGGAGTTGTCGCTGTGAAAATAAATCTTATTCAAGGCGGATAATTATGAGACTTAAAGGACCCGCCAGACCCATGCAGCCAATGAATTAGGGTCTAATTGTCACTGCCAATCAAACAAACATCACAGTATTTATATAGATCACACGACAATTAATAGGTGTTTATTATTTAAATGGCAATCTTAAATAATGTAAAGAAAAAGAAAACATGGACAACATGTATTATGTTCCTAGAGTAAACAGTGTTTATAAACATTGCGTTATATGTAGTTGTTTAACAAAAAAAACTAATGTTTGGGATGCACATATTTACAACGAAACACATTTGTGATGTATGTATTACAAATACTAAGCCATCTTAACACCTTCATTTTTCCTTTTTTATTTTTTTTACCATTTTCTCTAACCTGGTGTTGTCAGTCACCTTATTGCTGCTGGTGTACCTGACACGGAAATAGCCACCTGTGATAAATTGTCGCTGGATGGTGGATTTGTTTGTCAATAAGTTGGTAATTTGTATTTGACCAGGTAGCAGTGCATGGCATACATTGTAATAGTTACTGTGACATCCAGATTAGGTTGCATTGCATCGTTGGTGACTTCTAGACTGCCACAGAGGTTGCAGTTGTGTTCCTCCGTGAGTTGGAATCTATTTCAGTTTTGGCAGGACTGGTCGTCTTCGTCAATGTCGACATTTCCCCGACTTCCCCCACACTCGGTGCATATATGTTTGTCAAAATAGTGAATATTATGATGTCCACTATTTCTAACAGCTCGTCCTCTGGGAGTTTCATGTCAGTTTCGTTCTCGGCGACTTCTACGTCTGATCTCAGCCCCGAAGAAGCGGTTACCATCGGGCCACAATGGATTTTGTTTCATGAGGGTCCCTCATTGCTATAGCTTTATCTATCCTAAAATTATTATTTGAATGGCAGATGTTACATTTTAAACAAAGTTTATTTTGTTGATATATTGTCAAAGGAAGGAATTTCAATTTTGCATTGTCAGATTCACTGACTATAATTACATCTGTTGAATTTAAATTTGTTTCATCTTTAGCGCTGTCAGCAATATTTGAAATATTTCCACATTTGTGTGTGTTAAAACAAATGATCATTTGTTTGTTGTTCTTTATGACACGCGGCGTTTTTAGTTTCAGTGTCTTTACTATTGAAACGTTTATTTCGCATTTCTTTATTGTCTAAAACATTTTCGTTATGGTCAGTAGTGACAGAAAATGAGTGATTTCTTATATTGTCGCATGTCTTTGTTACATTTGCTAGCACAAAACTTGAATTATTACGTTTATCTTTCAATTCTGTGGGGTGGAATCTATGTCCTTTGTATATGTTTTTGCTACTGGATGGTTTGCAGTATTCACTTACTTGGTGTTGTCGTCAATAACAGCTCTCTGTAGTCCGGTGATTTCAAATATCAAATATAAGATTAATTCCTTTAATCAAAACATCGTCTAGTTCAGTTTCTGTCCATGTGCAAACATTCTAGATCTTGTTCTTAATAACTGCTGTTAAACTCATAGCAGCACACTGTTTATTTCTGGAGTCTAAAAACTGTGGATCATCCTGATGAAATGAGCCTCTTAACACTCACAGATATGGCGAATCAACTTATATTTAAAGTTTTCTCATTGCTGTTTTTTTCCCACAGTATTTTTCTTTTGTACTTTTTTTTGAATATTGTGACTGACCTTGAGGACTGGATTTTTGGACAATGGCTTGTTTATAGTCTTATACTTTTGGCTATTTTTCGGCATCTGGTTCAATATCAAAAACAAACTTTGTAATTACTTTGCATAACAATAATAATAATACATGTTTTTTCATAAACATAATAAATAAATGTTAGTTTTAATTAGTACTTCATTGTGTTTTTTTCTGTTAATAATCTACAAAGTTCAGTTTGATAGATTACTTTTCTATATTGTCTATCTATATTGTTGTGTATAAGTACATGTGCAGTCTCAGTGATGCTGGGTCTTATGTGCGCAATTATGACGTATTTATGCAGGTTTCCATATTTACGGAGGTTTACGAAGATAGTCTAACTTACAAAATTTTAGTGCTTTAGTGGCTTCCTTGGATTGCATTTTCAATAAATTACGTTTCCATGAAATACGAGAAAGGTTGTGGTATTTTTGTGTGTAATTACCATATGGCGGCTTCTATTTTTCCGATGCCTCGCTGGATCTTGAACGCATCACTCGTACACGTGGTCGACGTGGTCACGAGTCTTTGTGTACTAATGTTTTACGTATTTTTTCATGAATCCGGCAAAGTAATGGCGACCAAAGAGATAAAATATCAATCGAACAGATTCACAGAGATCTACCAGGTATGAAGGCATGTACATAAACATGTACACAGGCGCGTAGTTTGTAATCCTTAATTAGCTCAAGGGAGTCTACACTGCACACTGGACACGCTGCCAATGTACATTCTGAATCAGAACCTGCTCATTTATAGTGAATAGTATGATGACATCATAAAGCGTCTTACTGTAAATCTCATCTTGTTCATTTTGTTCACGAACAGTGTCGGTCAAGCATGAGCAACTGAATTCTTCGGGTCAAATTTGGTCGGTTTTTCACTAATTTCTGCTCCATATGTGGATCGATTTGGATGAAAGTTGAACCACAAGATGTTTGTGACATGCCGGTCTCAAACGAGACGTGAACCGTGTTACCGTAACTTCTGTCGTTCTTCTGTTTGAAATAGTTTTAGCTTGAAAATGTTCTAGTCCCTGCGGGCTGGATCCTGAATAATAATAATAATAATAATAATAATTATAATTAGCGCTTGCATTTTTATAGCGCCTTTCAAGGGATCCAAGGACACTTGACATGTATGGAGGGAGACAAATTTATGATACTAAGTTACTTTTCAGGCTTTTGTATATAGCCTCTTTAGCAGATGTAAGGTTATAAATCATGCATTGGCAGCCTTGCTTCTACACACTGATATCATGGTGAAAGACTGAATTTAACTGAAGAAGTTTTGAAATATTTAGAAGTTGCAAGGGTGAATGCCCCTCTCATCCTTCTCGTCCTCCCAGGGGAACGCTGAAGTCCTCCCCACAGCAAGACAGAGCCCGAGGGAGGAAAGGGAGAAAGAATGGACTCCATCTCCATGATGGGCGGTGGCGGGGGCGGCGGCCCGGTCTTCACCACAACCACCTCCTCCTCCTGCTCCTCCAACAACCACCCCCACCACCAACAACAACTACAAGACCACTTCCAGCCACGGTCCATCCTGTTCTCTAACGGCCTGAAAAATGGGTGCAGGGACGCTGGAGACTTGGCCGGGGACGCCCAATTCCCGTCCCCCGCCGCCGATCCCAGTAAGCCCACGGTGGCCATCCTGGGTTCGGGCGACTTCTCCAAGTGCCTGACCGCCCGGCTGCTGCGCTGTGGCTTTCAGGTGGTGGTGGGGAGCCGGCAACCCGAGCGGGCGGCCCACTTCTTCCCCCATGTGGTGGACGTGACGCACCACGAGCACGCGCTGGGCAAGGCGCCAGTCATCTTCCTGGCCATCCGACGCGAGCACTACCCGGTGCTGTGGGACCTCAAGCACCTCCTTGAAGGTATTTGCTAGCCACAGCGACAGCGAAATTTCCACTGTCATGCTAGCAAAGTAAATTGTCCCAAACGTTTGCATAGGGTTCAACGTTGCTGAACTTTGAACGCCAATTAATGCTACATTCTTTGCAAGGCTCCCATGAGTTTCCTAAAGGTAACGATCCTGCTCTTGCGCTGCAAACGCTGGGACACACACAAAGTAGGAACTGAGCAGTGAGATGGCCGATTGGGGCAGCAATGGAACAGGCTATCAGCTCCACGTCTTTAAGTGTGATTGTAGACCTGCCGTCGTCTGCCGATCACCTGGGCCAATCACGGCTTTCATTTAAATCGGAGACTGCCTGTTTATTTATGCATGGTCAGCGTGTTCTGTGTTCTTTCATCATTGTCATCCAAATTGTGAGGAGTGGCATATCAAAGTACAAAAGAACTAAGCGTTTTGTCATATCAGGAAAGGCAATCAATTATTGTAAATGGCTGTTAAGCAGTAACACTTCCTCAAACCTAAAGGGAAGAATATGGAAGATTATCTGTTTTATACTCAGCCCTCTTGTAGTATATAGGTATGTTTCATTCCCACAGCAGTGCAGCCAATTCTCCAAACTGGACGGCTTCATCCGTCCACCAGGAGTTCAATGCAAGTCATTTGGGACAAAAGACAAATTTACGCTCAGTGCAAAAACTAACTCTACATTTTGGGCCAAGTTAGTATGATGCTACAGCAGTCTGACTGACTTATTAAAGAAAATAGTCTTATATTATTGCTCAATTCACTGTTTGCTGGTGCCTTTTTCACTGCTGCACCACAGTTTTCTTCCTGGTGCCACAACCAAATGGGTGACCTGCCAAATGGAATGAAGATGACTGCTTTTTGCAGTTTTGAGTAAATATGCTGCTTTTAGCGGAATGCAACAGCCACAAGACTTATTTTCAAAAAGAAAAACAAAGGGAAACACTTTCTTAGAGATCATCTACATCTCTCTCACTGTTGTATAAAAGCGTCGTGCTGAGATACCTGTATGTGAGGTTATTTTACAGAAAGTAGCAGATAATCATTTTTGACTGTCTATGACAGGACTTCCCAAGTCCTGTCAAAATCAAAATGCATTAAAGTAAGTTAAAGTAGCTAATACTTTTTTTTCTTTACGCATCTTTGTGTACATTTATATTTGAATGGAAAAATACCCCAACTCAAAATACCCAAATACCCACCCAACCATTTGGGTGAACTATTCCTTTAACGATACCATCAAAATCGCAGTCTGTGATATCTTCTTCTTCTATCTGGTCTTTTCAACGTACATTCTTCAAATACAGTTTTGATTGTAGTTGGGTCAAATCCATCACTTCATTGTTGTATTGTAGTATATTTTGAAACGTGTGCTACTGAAAAATACAGTAACTCAGTCACTATTTGCCCTTCCCTTTAAAGTAACGTGGCTTTTATATGACTTTTATGCATGTTATAACCCATCGCGTACCATGTCCACCAGGGAAGATTCTCGTGGATGTGAGCAACAATCGGCGAGTGAACCAGTACCCGGAGTCCAACGCCGAGTACCTGGCGTCACTGCTGCCCCAGTCGGTGGTGGTGAAGGGCTTCAACGTCATCTCCGCCTGGGCCATGCAGCAGACCTGCCCCAAAGATGCCAGTAGACAGGTACCGAATCCAAAGACTTTGATAAACACTCTAAGACCGTTTTTCATTTCCATTTCCCGAAATCCTATTCCGAGGGAGGAATGTTTTTTACTCTGAGTCAGATTTTCGGCATGATTCTAAATACATGGCCCTGGTTTGCTTGTATAAATGCTTTGATGTTATTCTGTTACTTGGGGTTTCTGTCTACTCACATGAGAAACATAGAGTGACATATGTTGGAAATGTAATGCAATATATTCAGAGATACATTAGAATATATGGAAGTACTGAAATATTTTGCAAAACATACAGTACCACTGCATTGTCAGGAATATAGTACAAAATACTGTAAAACACGACCAAATATTATCTATTTCTGTATTATTAAGATATACTGTATATTTAAGATGAGATGAGATAAATGTGTATTCATCCCTGTAAGGAAATTCAGCTGTCATAGCAGCAAAAAAAATGCAAGTCAATAAAATGGATAAAAAATAAGATGGAGATAAAAAATAATGATGAGGATAAAAATAATAACAATAATTTATACAGTAGGAGCCACTTTGAGAGGGCAGCTGGAACATGACAGAGCCCAGGCAGATCCGTGACTTGGGTGTGGCGGACCCATGCAGTGTCAGTCCCGGGTCCCGTAATCCACGCACCGGTGCCTGGGAACGCCTCCAGGCTGCATTTGTGGAAAAGCAGTTGCAATGCTTTATCTGTCCACTGGGCAGAGCAGTGGTCCAAAACGTAAAGCAACTCGCGTATACGGGAAAATCTTGCATTTGTTTAATGAAAAATATACATGTTTTGGAATGGAACATATTTTCTGTACATCTAATAGAATCAATATATACATCTCTGATTTTAAAGGATGAATGATTTTAAAGAATGAATTAATCACTATTTTTTTATACTTATTGTAGATGTATTTAATTTAATGAAAGTAACTGTGCGTAACCGTGTGTAACAGGGACACCTTGTCAGTTACTCCTCCTTATTTTTAAATCCCAATTTTGACAGGTATGGGGCAAGCGCACCTGCCTGCCCCGCACCCTCACCTGGGCGAAGAGCACTTCGCTGCGGATCAATTCATCCATCAATCCCATCCTATCTGATCCAGAACCCGCAGCACTGCGCGGCTAAAAGCCGTTCAGACGGACTGGGGAACGGCACCTCACACCTTAAATTATATTATATATTTTTTTTCTCTGTCATTTTATTTTACAGAAAATAATTGTGAAATATCGCAACAAATTTATCGGCATACTTAATGTATCGCAAAACTCCCCATGTCGTGCATTTGGAGGAACCGTCCCCTTTATTCTGTCCGCACTGCAGGAACTACTGTAGGAACGATCGTAGTTCTTAGGGACTGACCAGCACAAGAGGAACCTTCAGTGTTGTAAGTGCAGGTGATTGGTCCAGACCTAAGTCCACGGTCCCTCGGAGTCCGCCCGGTTGAGTTGCATCGCTCTTGTTGGGGACCGGCCCGTGTACACTAAGCGGTAATGAAAAAATGACCAATAAAGATAAAGAAATCAATTTTAAGAAATAGTGTTTTTATTGTAGATGTATTTATTTCATTTTATGACATTTATTGAATGAAACCAAAAAATTCCGAGCAGTGTCCCGCTGCGAGCCCGTGCCTTACGAAAGTCGGAAAAAAAACCTATAAATTATATCTTGTAGATGTATGAGTGAAGATTCGGCAACTGGATTTATTATTTCTCGCCTCAAATTTGTGTCGTGTCTTGATATCTCTATCCATGCATGGTAAATATACCGTATCTGTTCTACTCCCTTTGATGGCTGTAGCTGTGGTTGTTTACATTGACTTCTGTGGGAGTCTGCCCACAGGTAAGGGTTCGGGAAGGAGACCTTTTTGCCGCTGTGCGCCAACATGGCGAAGAGCTTTTATTAAGCGTTGAACAGAACGGCTCGCTGGCCACACGTATAAATAATAATTCATAATAAAAACGACGAGGATGATTTCGGGCGCAGGAGGATGGCGTTCCGCTCCGTCTCCCGGTCGGCTGACGTGCCCGTGCGCCGATCCCCTCTGCGAGACAGACAAGCATTAACAGATCTCCCTGCCTCGAGCCAGAGCAGTCAGGGCCGCGCGGGCGCCGATCGGGCCGATTCGAGGCAGCCGGTACTCGACCACGCCACCTTGGTCGGCCACAACTTCCCATATGTAGCTGTCACAGACTGATCAGACCAGCTGTCACGCAGAGATGGACGGCGTTTGGTCGTCTCTGCGAAGGATACACTGCACCAATTTCTCCCAAATAAATACAGCACCCTGCACCAAAGCTGTGATATATTGATCTGTAATTTATGCATGGATATGCAATACAGCGCCAGGTTGAGAGCAGAGGCCTGGCGGACAGATTTAACTACCAGATCCTACACAAGTCTCATATGGTCAACTCAGACTGTATTCACTGACTGAAATTAAGATTTTTTTTTCTTCTTATAATAGAGCAGTTTAATTTAAGAAACCTCTTTTGATATCCGAACAGGGCCAACCCTAACCCTAACCCAACCCTAAAAAAACATGACATTTTTATGAATGTGAGGACTGCTTTGTGGCATTTAAAATGCTTTGTCAGCAAAATTTCCACCCATCTAGAGCCTTGTTTACGAGTAAAAACAAAACTGTCATGGTTTTTCATTAATCCTGATTGTATCCTGCATCCAAGGTCGGAAGAGAGCGCGAATGGAATCACCTTCGACGGATATTAATCCAAAAAAAAACAGTTATTTCTCTTAATTCCCACACAAATGTATTTTCTTATTTCAGTTTTTTTTGTGACTGTTAAACTTTTTTGTTAACCTTTCTGAAATCTGCTTTTTATCCGGGACCAGAAGTCATACTGGTGGTGCATGTTGATAAAACTTGCACCGCATCAAAATCAATATCAGCTCCGATGTTGGATGATTTGACGGATGTTTGGCAAAGAAAGACGCGGAGCCTTCGGAAAACCCTGAGGGTGATCATCTCAGAAACACACTTTGCCGCACCCTCGTCCTGAACAAGCCATGGCTTTAAAAATATTTCTTGAATCTTGCAAGTGACAGCTTGCTTTGAAGCTCTGATTTTCCTCTTCCGAATGGCATGGAAACAAAAAAGTCGACTGTAAGACTGTCTCGTGAGCTTCCTGTTTTGGCAAAGGAAATTTGAGCATTTTTTCAGGCATTTATTTTCCCCTTCTGGACTGCATTTAAGAGAACCTGCAGCAGAGCAGTCCGTTCCTCAGTAGTGTTCATCGAGGTTGTGCTATGAACGGTTTTAAGTGATGGATAACCCAGTTCTCTCAACCTGGGCTTGGGTTGAGGAATGGCGAACCTGTCGTCTAATGTTTTCCCACAATAAAAACAGCAACTTGTCGTTCTCTTCGAATTAATTTCCCTACACTGTCCACAGCTCCTTGTCGGTTAACCTCCTGGCGATCTGTGTTCTGTAGGTGTTCATTTGCAGTAACTCTCTGGAAGCCCGTCAGCACATCATGGAGTTGGCCCGCCGCCTCGACTTCCAGCCCGTGGACATGGGCAGTCTGTCGTCGGCGCGCGACATCGAAAACATCCCGGTGCGCCTCTTCCCCGCCTGGAGGGGCCCCGTCCTCGCCGCCGTCGCCCTCTCCATCTTCTTCTTCGCCTACTCCTTCATCCGGGACATCATCCACCCTTACGTGAAGCGGGGGCAGAGCGACTTCTACAAGATCCCCGTGGAGATGGTGAACCAGACTCTGCCCACCGTGGCTCTCACCCTGCTGGCGTTGGTGTACCTCGCCGGCCAGCTCGCTGCGGCTCACCAGCTGTGCCACGGCACCAAATACCGGCGCTTCCCGCCCTGGCTGGAGGGCTGGCTGCAGAGCCGCCGGCAGCTGGGCCTCCTCAGCTTCTTCCTGGCCTGTGTCCACGTGCTCTACAGCCTCTGCCTGCCCATGAGGAGGTCCGAGAGGTATCTGCTCCTCAACATGGCCTACCAGCAGGTGAGAGGGGAGAGGTGGTTGGGGTATTAAATGAACTGATGTTTAATGCTTGTTCAAAGATTCAAACGCTCAAAATTTGCCGCATGCACAATTGTATTGTACAACAATGGGCAGAAGGTAAAAAATAATAGGGAAATTTAGTCTCATAAGAAAAAGGAATATATATATATATATATATATATATATATATATATATATGGAATGCGGTCTTCAAAAAACATATCGAAACAAAATCCAAAAAATAGAAAAACAACTAGGTACATTATATGACATTATATATAGTATTAGTTATAAAATAATAATTTAATTACAATGTTATTACATTATTAATTAATATAATATAAATATAATGTATGATATATATGTGTGTGTGTATATATATATATATAGCCCATATTTGTTTGTTAATAGAAATATTAACAAACAAATATATAATGTACAATAATCCAGATATCAAAAGTTGTATAACAATTTTTAAGTAAATATGTACTATATAAAATATCTACAAATATTTCTTAAAATACTTTATATATAAACATAATATAATTATATCAAATCGAAATAATGTCCTTATTTACCAACTCACTGTCGAATGGCCAAAAAAAATTCTCCGCCTTTGCACGTGTACGGGGAGACTTTTTAAAAATATGCATAAAATCTGGTATCAGCGTAGCGTCCCCCGGCATCACTCGCTGTCGGATCAAAGAGGAAATGAGTTGGCGTCGCCGCCCCCGTCCCCACCGGATACGTGGCTCTGTGTTGGCTGCTATTCTCTCCTGAGTGACCTAGATGGGAGTGATGCTGCGATGTTGGTCCCCCAGAGAGTGACTCATCTATTTCTGCCCCGGCCCCCTCCGGCTCACGGCCATAAATGCCTCTCGTAGGCAGCTGGGACTGGAGAGGGCCCCCAAGATTTGAATAGGGATCACGCGACAGCAGGGAAACAAAAAGCTGTCAAGATGAATATGACAAATTTGTTTCGATTTGGAGCTGTGTAGCATTAATGTGTGTGTGTGTGTGTGTGTGTGTGTGTGTGTGAGAGAGCGCTTTGTACGTAGGCTTTGCTGCTTGGGTATCTTAATTGTAGCTTTTTTTTGTACTTTTGTCGGTTTTCCCAAGATAATTGGTCTATTTGAGATTATTCAGCTCGCTTTGAGAAAAGAAAATACGTCGTTAAATCTCCCTTCGAAAAAAATTAAAGAAAAAAGATCTTTACCAGGTTTTGAGGGCTGTTTTTTTTTTTTTGCAAATTTGTTTTACTATTTCGACTTCTGTTTTCCAAATTTTTAAATTAAAACAGTAAAATGTCCTTACCCCATTTGCAGCTAATTTGACATGCTTTCAGTATGTTTCAGTATGTTTCTTATATATTGGGTGACCCCCACCCCCACAAAAAAAATGTTTATTGTTATCCTGTTGTCCATCTCCTTCCACCCGCAACCCTCTCTGTTAATCCTTTTCTATACAGTCCAAAACAAAAATCACTTTTTCCACTTCAGGTCTTCTTGTTTGTCAGTCTTGTCCATGTTGAGGCACTCTTTGTGATTCATTGCTCATTTCTTAATACTGCTGAGAGAGAGAGAGAGAGAGAGCGTGAGTTCCACTGCTATGGGCTAGAAACTGTTCTTGTGGCACTAGGTTTTGGTCCAGATGGTCTGCAGATGTGGCTCTTCACTGGTCCTGTCCAAAGTAAAATCAATGGTGCTGTTCCAGTCGCCCCCAATAACAAAGCAATCCCCTTGGTCACAATGTCGTAAAGCTTCTTTTAGTATCTTAAATGCCTGTAGTCTCTCTGAGCCCAGGTTAGGAGCATAAATATTAACCAAACAAAAAAGAAATGTATTAATCTCAGCCCTCACCATGTGTAGCCTGCCTTCCACTAAGGCAGGCTACTCCTGTTTCCATAAGCGATACCTTTTCTTTTCATCCAGCAAATTACAACTAACTTCTTTTTGCAAAGCTTTAACAGATTTGATAAATTCTTAAGTGTCTGGACAATAATCACAAACTTTAACCGATTTTCCAAAAGTTTCGTCAAGGACGTTATCTTCCTCTGGCCTGTACAGATCTCCACTAACAGGTTGTGAGTCTGTTACTGATAAATCATTTGAGTCAGAATCAGAATCCATATGATGGTCATGTTCAGTGACCTGGGGAACCAGCGGTGAACTCAGCTCCTCCTGGCCGCCCGCCTGTTGCCCTGTGCCGGGTTCTGTCTCCGCCCTGCCCGGCTGATCAGAAGCTGCGTTCCACACCACTCGGACCAGCCTCAGTTGTTTGTCACTTGGGAGGACTTTGGGCTGGGATCGTGGTGTCTGGATTTCTCCATCACCGCTTGTGTCATTGTTCCTGTCTCAGCTTCAGCATCGCCGGTCCCGGCAGGCTGCCGGTGCAGACAAGCATAGCGCTTGTGACCAATGTCGCCGCATTCAAAGTGTTTCAAGCTTCCAGAATTGACATGTACCATGTAATAACCTTCGTCATGTTTAACCATTAAAGACACCTCCACTGACTGTGCGGGGGGGAGTTAAAAACATAAACACTTGTCTCCTGAGAGACTGGACGTGCTTCAGCTTCTTGTCCCTGCAGCCCAGCCCCACCGTGCTGATCGGACCGACCAACTTCACGAATCGCTGCAGCTCTCGCGCCAACGCCTTGTGATAGTGTCCCTGGTGGTGGAGGGCACAGCCGGGGGGGATACGGGAAAATAAACATCCTTTATAAAGACACCGTTCTCAATCCACTGAGTTACGAATAGTTCTTCCTTCAGAAAAATCTCAACTGCTTTGTTCATTCTCGATGCGAGTGATGGGTTGCTGTGTCCGACCACCTCCCCCACGGCCAGGAGAACCTCCCCCATAGCCAGGAGAACTTCCCCCACGGCTGGGGGAACCTCCCCCGCAGCCGGGAGAATCCTACCCCATGGCCAGAAGAACCTCCTCCACCGTGACCGACGGGTCTGGTTGAACTCGAACACCGTGGCGCAGGTAGAGGGAAGGTGCCTGCTGGGACGCCATCCCCTCCACCGCTTGACAACTAACACTAAACTACAAACAAATGAAACTAGAAATAAACTGTATTCTACATATAACACACAAACAGTAAAAACTTTTTTTGGGGGGGAGGGGCATGCACCGCAGAGACTTTGACTTTTAAGGTTCCTTTATTTTCAGTTTCAGTAAGTCATGTACCAACAGCAGAAACTTGATTATGAAGGAACCAATAAACAACAAAATTAGAGACAAACCACAGGAAAATCACAGGTTAATAATGAATCGTAAGAGTATAAACATCTTCAGAGATTACTAGGTAAGCAGGGTTGGTTGGTTTCTTCACCAGGTTTGAGGCAGCTGTTCACTATAAGGACGGCTCCCTTTGTAGCACAGACTTCAGAGAGAGAGGGGGGGGGGTATAGACAAAGGGAGAGAGAGAGGGGGGAGCTAGAGAGAGAGAGGGAGAGAGAGAGAGAGAGAGGGGGGAGAGAGAGAGGAAGAGAGAGGGAGAGAGAGAGAGAGAGAGAGGGGGGAGAGAGAGAGGAAGAGAGAGAGAGAGAGAGGGGGAGAGAGAGAGGAAGAGAGAGGGAGAGAGAGAGAGAGAGAGAGAGGGGGAGAGAGAGAGGAAGAGAGAGGGAGAGAGAGAGAGAGAGAGAGAGAGAGAGAGAGAGAGGTAGAATGGTCAGCGTAGTTGGGAGGGAACTCTCTGTCTGCCTCAGCTTGCCTCATGGACACTTATGGCATCTTCATCCTTCATCTTAGTTCCAATTATTTTTTTTGTCATTTGTGATCAGTCCCTAAAACGGAAAACCCCCTTTTTCACTTTTTTTTTTTTCTGTCATTATTTTACGCACAGAAGCCACAAGACACAACTAAATCCGAGTATTTCATTCTGCCGGATGCCGAAAAACCATATAGTCGTGCAAGGACTCCAGAATTATCGTATTTAGGGGCAAACTATCATACATTCAAATCCAGACTGTGGTGCAACCAGAACGTATGTGAATCTGTGCCGAGGAGCCCTCAGTGACGTGATTGGATCATTTATAGCAGATCCAGGGTCAGTTCTCCGTAATACATTGTTGACATAGTTAACGGAAGATGAATATACAGGCTGGTTCCAAATCGGCTCTGTACCATTTCAGTGTTATGAAGGAAAAAAAACCCTGAAACTATGGGTACGACGAGACACAATGATCATACATTTAAGGGTTTTTTAGAATTATTATTGTACAAACACGATAATTATCATGTATCTGGCAACCCTGGCACTATATGCCAACTGGTGAGCCCAATATGGGCAAGTGGCAGTTAAAGTACAGCGGTGTCTTGTTACTATCGTGACGCCATAGCAATTAATCCACGCTAAATTTAGACTCCAAACGAGGTCTTCTCATTCGATGGGATTATTCACAGTCCTTTTTAATCGGATTTGATTAATGATTTTTCAGAAAGGTGCTCATTTTAGGTGAATAGACGGAGTGCAACAAGATGAGATTCTAGCCTTGGATACAGTCCACCGTTAAGAAAAAAAATGGAGACTTTTGGCAAGGTGAGAAGAAGGTCACTTTTACCTTTTGAATAGAACAGATCGTAATTACAGAGTAAGCACAATCAACTCAACACAAATAGTGGCTGCAGACGATTGATGCAGATATACACCAGATGATCAGGGCCACATGAAATCAATTATTACCACGTAAAAAAGGTTATAAGATTAATTTCAGTTATTCAAAAAATAAAGTCTGAATGAATTTTAGACTGAAATTTTATTTTAAAATATTTATATTTTTTCTCATGGCAATCACTTTTTTTCTGAATCATTTTTATGTGGCCCGAACACTCTTCCGTAGAGATAAAGCTGACATTTAAATTGATCACCTTTTGTGTTTTTTGTGGAAAACTGTAAAAAAATCTTTAAATGGTTTAAAAAAGGATTTGGGGCCAAATCTGAATTTGCTGTTGTTGCTCTGATTGGTGACAGATTACAGATTGAGTGTGATCACTAATGTCCCCTTGCTGTTTGTCCACACAGGTCCACGCCAATGTGGAGAACTCGTGGAATGAGGAGGAAGTATGGAGGGTGGAGATGTACGTGTCCTTTGGGATAATGAGCCTGGGGCTCCTCTCTCTCCTGGCTGTCACCTCCATCCCCTCTGTCCACAGCGCCCTCAACTGGAGGGAGTTCAGCTTCATTCAGGTACCTTGTCACCGGACGCAACTAGTCATCCTTCCTGTAAAGCAAAAGACATAATTCCATGAACCCAGTGTGTTCAATTTTTCCTATTATACAACCTTAATATTACATTTCATTACGTTGTTATTTGTCAGTGCAAATGATTGTTAAATGGTACCAAAGAATACAATCTTTGAAAAAAAAAAGATTATGGATACACCGATCAGCCACAACATTAAAACCACAACTTATAACCACAAGTATTGTGTAGCTCCCCCTTGGGCCACCAAAACAGCTCTGACCCATCGACACTTGGACTCCACAAGCCCTCTGAAGGTGTCCTGTGGTATCTGGCACCAAGACGTTAGCAGCAGATCCTTTAAGTCCTGGAAGTTGTGAGTTGTGGTCTCCAAGGATCAGGTTTGTTGTTCCAGCACATCCCACAGATGCTGCATCAGATTGGACCCTGACCCCGACCATCCACATGATGTAGAAGAAAACATGATTCATCAGACCAGGCTACCTTCTTCCATTGCTCCATGCTCCAATTCAGACACTCACATGTCCCTTGTAGACGCTTTCAGTGGTGGACAGGGGTCAGCATGGACACTCTGACCAGTCTGCAGCTACACAGCCCCATACACAGCAAGCTGTGATGCACTGTGTGTTCTGACACCTTTCTATCATAGTAAGCACATGCTACAGTAGCTCTTCTGTGGGATTGGACCAGGGCACAGATGGGCTAGCGAAGACAAGCCTGTCTTTGCCCATTGGCGCCCATGACCCTGTCGGCAGTTCACCGGTTGTCCTTCCTTGGACCACTTTTGGTAGGTACTAACCACTGCAGACCGGGAACACCCCACAAGACCTGTAGTTTTGGAGATCATCTGACCCAGTTAGACCAAATCACAATTTGGTCCTCGTCAAAGTTGCTCGGATATTTACGCTTGCCCAGTTTTCCTGCTTCCAACACATCAACTTCAACAACTGACTGTTCACTTGCTGCCTCATTCACCTTCACCTTTTGGTAGTTTTAATGTTGTGGCTGATCGGTGTATGATCTCACATATGAAAGATTGGTGAACAATAGGGATGGATTGGTATTGAATATCACGGTATATACTGGAAAATGAAAACTAAGAACCATATAAAACATGGCAGGTATTGCAGAAAAGCAAGTTCACTTTCTGTGTTTTGGTCACATTGAAGTGGCTTAGATGCCTCCAATGGAGAAAAAATGTATAATATATGTATGTCAGCTGTTGTACTGACTCCAAACAAACAATCCGAAGTTTATACAGTTCAACGAAACCAATGGCCTGAATTTAAAGTCAGGGCCACATTACATGATTTCCATGGCCGATCTGGCAATTTGGGTGCTATGTGTGTGTGAGTGAAAGACTCACATCTGTCTCTACATGATCCCAATTGGCCAGGTCATGATTCCATCAAACATGTTTGATTTTACCGGGTTAGGCTTTCCAAAATCCTTTGGTGTGTATGCGTCAAAGCCTCAAATTCAAATTTTTTTTCTTTTCATTGTGGTTCGTGATTAAAGAAAATCACGTCATGTGGCGCCAGCTTTCGGGGAAAAACATATGAAAAACAAAGTTCTCCTCCGTTTTGTCCCCCAGTCCACCCTGGGCTATATTGCCCTGCTCATCGCCACCTTCCACGGCCTGCTGTTTGGCTGGAAGCGGGCCTTCGAGGAAGAGGCCTACCGCTTCTACTTGCCCCCCAGCTTCGTGGTGGCGCTGGCCCTCCCCGTGTGCGTCATCGTGGGCAAGGTGCTGCTGCTCCTGCCCTGTGTGGCACGCCAGCTTCACCGCATCCGCCGGGGCTGCGAGAGTGGCCGCCAGTCCTCCCGGCGCCTGGACCCCGCTGGCGCGGCGGCGCACGTGTCCCCAGAGAGGGTCACCATCATGTGATGAACCCGAGGGGAGGAAAATCCGGCTGTCCAAACATTAACTTTGTGAAAGCTGTCCCGTCGTTCCCATGACTTATTTTGCCGTTTCGGTTTCCTCTGTGGAATACAGCAGCTGTGGAGGGTCACGTTGTTTCAGTTGGGTGTGCGCCACCATCTTTGACCCCTACCTTTCCACAACTCTGCGTCGTAGTTTATGCCTAACGTACGTACAATATGCTGTGCCCCTAATTCACCCACGCCTCCATTGACGACAAGGATTGAGAATTGGATGACGGCCACTGAAGAGTTGACTTGTTGCACTATGTAGAGTGGGCTAAACACTCCCCAATATCTTACAACTGTCATATTTCATTGTGAAAAATTGCAATATGCGGCATACTAGTCAGACTCCGAAGAGCACCGTGGATTATTCCTGATCACTCTTTGGCCGTTCAAGCCTCCGGGATCACGCTCAACTCCGGTGGGAAGTACTTCTAAACCTGCAATGTGCATTGCGAAATGTTGTGAATTGTTATGTCGCTTGTGACCGTGGTTACTGTGTGTGCGACATCGTGCCTGTCTGTCTGTCTGCCTACTGTACATGCAAGACCCATAGCTGTGACCGAGGATTGATCCACACCGTCTGCCAACTGCTCTGCCTCTAATGTGCATAAGGATGTTTGCCATCTGAACTGACTATCTATCCATCTATCTATCTATCTATCTATCTATCTATCTGTCTATCTATCTATCTATCTATCTATCTATCTATCTATCTATCTATCTATCTATCTATCTATCTATCTATCTATCTATCTATCTATCTATCTATCTATCTAATGCATATGAATTAAAAAGCTCTGTCGCGCAGGGATGAATTATAACATTGTCCTCATGGGTAAATGCTAGTGAACATGTGAATGCACTGACTTTATTATTCATGGTGTATTAATGTTGTCGACCGAATCTTTCATTCTGTCTAAGTATCTTTTTGTCTGTGGGAGGGAAGGCACATTAGGGGGGTGGAAGACGCTTTTCCACCGGGGCAAACTGTACCAGATTATGCCCACATGCGTTGTCTTAGCATTTTGACCCATTGACAGATAACCACGACAAGCTCCTGTATTTCAGAATCGTCAGAAAATAAATAGAGCAACCCAGGTGGCAGACATCTTTTAACATGTGACTATTATTTTATTTATTTATTTTTTTGTCTAACAGGAATTCTGTATCTTTAATATCAAAATTGTTGGATTTTTGGGTTTTGGTTTTTACTTATTATTTTTTGTGTGTATTTATTCCGATATTCATTCTGGTGTTCTCTTGTTATCGTTGTAAATGAGGGCATGCCCTCAGTGATTTACAGAATAAATAAAGGTTGACTTGTGTGGAATTAAATTGAAATGCGGTCTGATGTAATTTGGATGTTGTTAAATTGTTACCTTGTTGCCGTGTCCATTGTCCAACTGCCCAAAATAGTAAATATTTGAAATGGGTTTTTTCCCCGATCAAACATATGGAGCGAGTTAGTGTAAATTTGTTAGTCAAACCGTGTCTTTATGGCTATGTAATTTGAAAACCTAATTTTTGACCTTTTCAAAAATTTGAAAAGGTCAAAACAAAGGTGAAGATTGTTCTCTGGACACAGGGAACCTGTAATGAAAATAAACCTTCCACTTAGATATGAATAAAATGTCTTGTAATGTATTGTAATCTAAAGCAGATTAAAGGATGGGGTCGCACTTTTTCAACACTGGACTTGAAATGTCATTTATAACTGTTCACTGCACAACCTCACAGACCTTGAGGGCTTTGACAAACATATTGAGAAACGTTTCACTCTGTTGCAGCTTATTACTGCGATTAAATATAGTCCAACGGGGCGAGCTTTTAAGCCACACAAATCAGGTTGAATCTCCTTTTGAAAAACGCAAATCTCAGAATATAATATGTGAC